>NC_136529.1:2762740-3232740 GCF_910591455.1 Pholis gunnellus | reverse complement strand
TAATTGTGACGGTGGTCCTCAGATTGTTTTTTAACAATCAGAAGAAGGCCTTAAGAAAGCAAAGGTTGAGCAGTGTGTGCGCTGCAGCAGATCCCAGTCCAGACGTTTATCACCATCACACATGTTTCCTGAGGACTTGTTTCTCATGACATCACGGAGACGTGGGCAGATCTGTCCGCAAATCTTGAAAAACATTTTGTTGGAACAAATACAGACGAATGGTACTGAAGTCAATAGCAATTTCAAAAACAAAGTAGTTAGTCAAAGACTGAATAGTTGTGCGTGACACTAGATCAGACTGTGATTTGGGGAATCCAATATAATGACATCTTACAACTTAACTCAATCTGCAGTTAAGTTCAGCAGTAAGAAAAATGCTTGTGAAAGACGTGGAGAGCTTGTTGCACATCAAATGGAGCAGAAAGGAAGTCATGACCTGCTGACCCATCAACCTTCTTGTACACGCAGCACAGAAGCTCAGCGGATGTGGTGTCTTTGTCCTCAGAGAGCTATAAAAACACACACAGCTTCCTGAGGGACACCCCTCCCTGACTCTTGCTCTCTCCTCTTGTAGTTACAATATACTTGTGTTCCTTTGAACCCTTCAGTGCGTATTTCAACATGTGTTGTGTGTTTGCAGACCATGTCAAATTTAAACATGAAAATTTGTGTCTTTGAAATTAGAAGTTTATTATTTTCATCTACCATATATGAGACTGACAGAGGACACAGGCGTTTGTAAAACAACTTCCTACATCCCAAGTTACCCTGCTGGTATAAAGTGATGCAGCAGAGGGCAGCAGGATGTCTCTGTGACAGACATCCTGACCTGTTACCAGCTGTAGTGTCCAATTATGAACATTAATATTCCCAAAGTCAACCCCCCCCGCCCAAAAAAAAAGTTTCCGTTTTGATCAAAGTATGAATGTTTTACAGAAATCAAAGGAAATACGGAAAACAAAGAAACAGAGTGATTCTCCACTTCATGAAACATCCTTCAATGCATTGTTGTGGTGATGGAGAGAACATGGAGAGAACATGTGGGCTTCAACTTTTGGGTCCCGGGAAAAGCTGTTTTTACAGGACCAGTGGTATTCATGTCATATCAGAGCTGCTTTCACTTTAATTCTCCCCACAGATGTTTTTACTTAACGCATCACTATCAGCTCCATGGGCGTCGGCTTTTTCCTGCTCCAGGCTATCGATATTATTTCAAGCTTTAGGAACCCGTGGTGGACCTCTAGTGTGGAGCTCCAAGAGTTGCATTGTCCTAGGAGTAAAATGATGCAACCCAAAAGAGAGAGGATAAAAAAACTAAAACTGTTAATATCGTTTCTTCTCCTTTTCACAGAGAGTTGGACTTTTAGCTCACATTATTTGGATTTTAACTCAACACTACATAGCTGCCACAGGAAACCCCGTCAAAGTAAAAGTCATGGAAAAATGTCACAAAGCCTTACCACTCGAGTTGTTTCTTCTCATTTATCCATCATGACATTGTGGTATGATAGTTATGTGAATAACACAAGTTTAGGGTGAGAAACAACATGAAAACCGGCAAAAGTAGTGAATGCTTCCGGTCTGAGGGGGCCGTGTGCAGATTGGAGAGTTCAAACCTTAGAGTCAAAGTGAAATTACATTTTCTATTTTAAAAGAAGAAATGTGTTTTATTCTGGTTACAGGGAGCATGAATTGTTCCGTCTGTCAGTAATTTGATCTGTGTTATCGCACTTTAATGTTGACGACCACACAGACAGTTAACCCTGTTTTTCACATTTGCTTCGTTCTATTTGTGATTTCATAGTTCACAAACTCAACAGGACCATGGATCCTCCCAAACACTGAATGTTGTACAGGGACAGACGAACCATACAGAGCTGCAGGGATGATGTATTTTTGTAGTCCAACAGGACGTTAACGTCAGACTGGTTCCCTCCACAAATAGCCAAAGGGAACTTTCCATTGGATTTTGGATTATTGCAGATAATAAACTCTGCGGCAAAAAAACATTCATGATACACGTTTTGTTCAGCAAGATAATCTTCAGCAATACACACCACTTTTGGGATTTCTGAAGCGTGAATACAATGGGCAGAAGATAACCGCTAACGTTAAGTTACACACAACAAGGCTGTGATAGAGGAGGACTCGTGTTCTGGGGACTTGTGGTAGACTCATTTAGTTTTAGCCACTTGTTAGCGACCGCCTTTTGTAAGACACATAAAAGCTTCAGAACTAATGGGAGGAGCATTAACCGACGTATTTGATATCGTAGAAGAAAACATTAAATTCTCTTCAGCTTGTGTTAACCACAGACCTTATTTTAGGCATCGGACCTAAAACACATTAAACTAACCCCATTGAGTTCACGACGAGGGAACAGGAAGTGCAAACATGCTGACTCATTTCTGGGTTTTAGAACTCATTCCTGCGGCGCTCTGTCGCTAATGGCTGATGGTGGAACTTGTTGAAAAAGGGAGAAAATTATGTTTATGAAGTATGACGCTCTGCAGTCAGCAGAGCACGTATCCTAGCCACGCCCCCTTTCTGTTGTCACCACAGAAATAAAAAAGGAGTAGAACGGACTTTCTAATTCAGATCATTTTTATGTGCACCGTTGCCATTGCGACCATTTGCGGCACTTCACAGACTCACTCGAGCTCACACAGCTGTCCCCTGACGTGTGCCGTCACCATAACTACTAACAACAATCTTCATTTTGCTTTTGACCCAGTCAGTTGACCATGGGAAACATTTCAACGTCCGCTCTGCTCCTATTCTATTCCTGTGGTTGTGAAGGAATCGGCCCAACCAGAGGCCTGAAGTGTAGAAGCCGTTTGACACCAACATGTTAGAAAAGGGTTTTGTTCTCAATGTGCACAATAGTATCCTTGTTGGTATGAATTTCTGTACTCATAAAGTGTGGAGGATGCAAATTTCACTTTGACTTTAAAAATGTGAGCTAAATATTGTTGAGTTGATCTGATAGCGTGAACAGAGAACCCCCCTGTTGCAGTTTTGTATATTTCACGTGAGAGCTGATGCTTCTTTGCTTCAGGGGCGAGTGTCAGTCAGACACAGTCACACCCCCCCCCCCCCCACCCCGCCCCCCGCCGCCAGCTCCAGAAACCGCTGCGTGAAGCAGAGGAAGTCGTGACACTGCTTCAAAAAGTCAAACAGAGTCCATTCAAAGCACATCTAAAATGATGCTTTGTGATGAAAAAAAAATATGTCTGTAATGAAACCCCCAAAATGACGAAATTCAAACTGTTCAAAGTCACAGCAAAACACGAGGAGAGAGGGGAGAGTATCAACTCCAGGGTTTACATGGAATGTCCTCGAGGAGAAACTCAGTCCAAAGTCAGTGGAAGCAGCGCTCGTGACTTCTTACGTGATGTCCTTCTGTCTGGGCGGCCGGTGAATGTTCCGGACCACACACTTCACCATCCACTCGATGCCTTCGTTCACGCCATCCCTGTGTCAAAACAAAGAAGTCACTCAGTACTTATTGCTTCAGACCAAGAAAAAGAGCTTTGATCAAGCTGGCAGAGCTCTTTTAACAGTAAGGCCTCTGTGGAGCGTGCACAGCTGATAAAGATAATGAGCTGCGTGGGTTGTTCTTCTACCAACTGCCTCATCAAAGTTCAACAGAAGGTTACTGGGGGCGAACCCATAAGTATTGCGATTCCATGTTACAATTTCTTTCACTTTTATTGAACCACTAAAACCTGTAAAAACTAAAGACTTTTACTTTGGAACATCTCGATATTGATGCAGTAAAAATGTTTCAGCATGTTTGTAGTCAGAATGTATTGGTTACATATAGCACTTCAAGTATTCAGAAGTGTAGCTATTTCAATGTACAAATATTGGACTTTTACGTTGGAATATCTCGACATTGATACAGTAGCAATGTTTCATTTTGTGTCTGTACGCAGTCAGAAAAGCTAACTGTCCAAATCCCATTAAGGTTAGCTGGTGCTTTGCTAACATTAGCTAACTTAAGAGGTATACAACGTAAAGTGTCCGTGAAGATTGTGACATGTAATGTGAATTACATAGTAATGTAAGCTTTGAACGGGCGTAGCATATCTAAGTTTAACAGGGAAGGGGGGAAAGGGGCGGGACTTTTCGACCTGAGTATTTTTCATCATGCCTACATGTATTTCAGAAGCAGCACAACAAATACTAACTTTGACTAGCTTCTACTTCAGAAACTGAACATCAGGAGGTTCACAGAGGAAGTGTTCCTTACAGGCTACTGTACTGGACTATTTGACAGGTCGCTGTCGTTGCACACACTCAGTGTACCATTCAGCAGCAGTCTTACCCTGTCAGGGCAGTACAAGGCTGGACTAGACAATCTCGCTTGCCGATCTTCGGGGCCGAGTCACTGAAGGCTGTTTTAATGTCCGGCACCGACAAACAGTCCTGAGAACAGAGCAGAAACAAGACACGACTGAAGGCTGCAACAGAAACGACAAAACTGTGAAGAAACACAATCATTATCTCTGATATAGTTTTATATCGTATAACAGGGCGACTCAGGCCAAGCCCTGAAGCCTTCCAATTGTTTGTACAGTCCAACAAACAGTTCAAAACTTAAGATTTTAAATTTACAATGAAATAAAAAAGCAAGAAGCAGCAAGTGCATACACCTGAAACGCTGGAACCAGAGAATGTTTGGCATTTTTGCTTGATACATGACTCAAACCAGGTTCTTAATAAAAGGGTGGTCTGCATTAACCTGAACAGGGTCTCAGTGAGTTAAAAAGATCACAGTACCGGGACATCCTGCTTGTTGGCCAGCACGAGGAGCGGGACACCTTCCAACATCTCGCTGCTGATCATTTTCTCTGGAGGAGACCACAGTCACATGATTGGTTTGACAATTAGCAAACATAACACACAATATCCTCTTATGTTATGACGTCAAGTGTCGATTTGAATTCAAGTAATCTGCTCTTCAACACTGGAGCCACGATGTCATGATGTTAGTGGAATAAAGTCAGAAAATAACAGACGAACGTCACTCACCGAAGGCCTCCTTGGACTCCGACAGGCGCTCCTCATCAGTTGAATCGATCACGTAGATGACTCCATGGGACTCAGCATAGTACTGCACAGACACATGAAGAAAACAAAGCGATATCAGAGCAGCCTCCTGGGCCAAAAAGACCAACACATTGTCAAAACTACAATGATACCCTGAAGGTATCTTTTGGTACGACGGCTGGAGGAGAAGCTAGGAGTACAACTTCGTAGTATTTGGGTTATAGTCAGGAAAAAGATTCCAAGATTGAATTATCTCCGCTATGCGTAAGCCTGTGGGGTGTGTGAGAGAAAAATGTAGGCGTGTCTTAAAATATATATGTCTAAAATCATATTCATTGTTTGAAACGTATTCATGTATATTCACATTCATACTGTGATATGGGCCTGTATCATTGTCATATATTCACATCACTGAGACAGGGTGGTTGCGCTCTTTTGACCGCCTCAACCATTCTGTACGGCAGCGACTTCACAAGGGTGTACAGGGGGACCAGGATGCTCTGTTAGAGCAGGGATTTTCAACCGCTGTGCCGCGGTGAGAGATCGCCAGGTGTGCCGTGGGAAAATGTCCAATTTCACTTAATGAGTCCAAAAAAACATTATTTAGTTGTTGCAAATAGTTTGCCATTGTTGAGCGTCTGAGCTGCAATATAGTGGCTGGTTAAGTCGTAATACTCTTCCATGTCAGTGGGTGGCAGTAGGGAGCGCAATAATGAAAGTAGAATTAAATGATGCGCGGGAGAGGTTGTGGTGACGAGACGAGCAGCGATGGAGAAATATTTGAAAAGGAAAAATGCAGACTCTGAACTGGGCCCTGGACAACATGACCCAGATGAAAAGCCTCGTAAGCATCAACACATTGAGAGACTTGTCATTACATTGTCAGCATACATCCGGCCCTCGGTACAACGGCCCACCAGAACATATCATATGTTTATCATAACTGGCCGCCACCACAGAGCTCCGGGACCAAACGTGGCGATGTGAGCTGGCTTTTTGTTTTAGGGAGCCAGGAGCAAACGGCTCAGTTCATCAAGCTGAGGGGAGAACGATGGACAAACATTCAGCCACCATAGCTTGGAATTAAGACATTAGTCCATTGGTAATATCTCCATTTGACCATCTTGTACTTAAGGTTACAGTTACATTAGCTCTCGTCCTGTACAAAGCCTTCACTGATCAGACCTCCGGTAGATCCGTCTGATGTGTTACTGTTGCTGTCACAGAGATGACAGTTTTTTTTACTTGTCAATCTTCTAAGTTTGCATCCTTGCGTTAACATTATTGATAACAGTTTCTCTTTTCATCATTTTCTCAATGTGATTTGGACAATTTTGGAGAAAATAATCCTGCAGGGGAGGGTGACGACTAACAGAACAAATATAAAGTGTGTGCACATGTGTTACTGCAAGTTAATAAACACGTTTGCTGACATTTGTTTTGCTGCTGTTGTTTTTGTTCACGGTCCTCTGCCTTAGGATAGGTACAGGCTCTTCTCTCTACTACAAAGATTCATTGATAAATAAATATATATATATATATATATATATATATATATATACACATATATATATACATATACACACACGTTTTCTTAACTGTGGCCTTATATTAGCGTTAATATACTAATTCATTGTAGTTACATATTTCTAATTATGTATTTTTTAACTGATCACTGGACATAATGCCTTCGGTTTGATCTGGGTTTGGGCAGTTACATTGTAACAAAGGTAGAACCCGGTTTTTGAAAACACATACACATTACATTATGAAGTAATTCTATCTTAGTGGATATTCCTCCACTCTGGAGAAGACACAGCTGCCTGTGTGTCAGTGTGAGGCTGATGCGTTTCATCCTTAACTCACTTTGTCCCACAGAGACTGGAGCTCATCCTGACCTCCCAGATCCCAGAACATCAGACGAGCTTTGCCCACATCGATTGTGCCAACTGTGAGGGAAAGTGAGACATTATTCAGAAATGTTATACTGTAGAGCAGCGGGATGAATCAAACACACGTAAAAAAAAAACACGTAAATTATAAGACAAGCAGTATCAGATGACCACAGAGGAAGAAGTGAAGAAGAATGAAAAAGATCTGGATTGAGTTTGTTCAGAAAGTATCGATTAGCGTAGCAAATTAGAATGAATCACTGCAGTTAGCCATTGAAAATAACCTCCTTTAATTTCATTGCAAATTCTAACCAAATTTCAAGGAAATCAGCAAAGAAATATGCCATTGAATGCCCATTTCTATCCACTAACGCCATGTGATTATTAGCAACTGGCGATAATTCAATGTTAATTTATCGTCTTCCATATCGTGATGGAATCATATATCAAGATGTCGTGACACACAATTACGTTGTCTAAATTGATAACAAGCACATACTGACTAACCTCTCAGAAAAACCGATCATTTTGCACTTAAGCTCACAATTCAATCATAAAATACTTTTGTATTTTTGATTAGCAAAGTATTTAATTCACACAGGAATATACAAAAATAAGGTTTGCCCTTTGATAAATATTCTCGACATATGAAATGAACGATATCGGGATAGAAGGTTTTGGCCATATCGCCCAGCCCTAAGACGAGGTCATTAAAAGAACGCCGGTCGAACATCAGACTGTGAAAGACAAAGTAGAACACTTGATGCTTCATGCATCAATGTGAGAAAGGTTACATCGGATCCCTGTGGAGGTTCCATTCCACTTAGTCGCATTTTGATTTTATTAATGCAATAAATACATTTCTATTTTCAGCTTTACCACTCAGGTTTTTTTATACATACATTGAAATTGTGCATAAAAACAGGTGGAGGGGAACGCACTCAGCTGACAAAGTGATCCATCCAGGGTGGTCAGTGTCCATTACTCTACATGACGAGCACAAGTGAAGACATGCAGTACTGGAACATTCACTTACTGTTCAGGCCAACTGTGGTGGTGATCTTTGAGAGGTTCATTCCCTTATAGTTCTTACTGAACTTGGTTTTGGTTTGTTCCAGAAAGGTCTGCAAAGAGAGACAGCAGTGAAATGAACAGACTGTTAGTACTCAATGACTCACATGAGAAGGCATGAGCTAACAGGCATACAGTAGGTGATCAGGGCTCCAGCTGTTTAACCCCACAAACTACCCAAAGTACATATAAATATTCATTGATTTATTCATATCACGTGCATTCATATCTTAACTCAAAATTAATTGAGACAGATTTGTCTATTCACACAATTACGGTAGCGGTGCTGGGAATGGCCTAACAGGACGTATAGTGACTCGCTGAAACAGCAATGAAGTCTCACATTTCACATACCTTGTGAGATGAAATATGTAAATGATAAAATGGAAGGCATTTACACAGACTTCCTGAAATTGACAATGGGTTCATAGTTAGATATGGATTACTTTTCAATATTTTATATAAAATGTGAAGCTATTGTGCTAAAGAGTGCCTGTTTTTTTAAGGAAGCTAAATAAATCCACTTTCTTAAGTTATTCCACTATACAATTGAAGAAAACTAAAGGGAAAGTAATCACAAAGTCACAACACATAGCATATCTCTTCATATTTGACCTTTGTCAAAGGAATCCAGTTCTCCAGAGACCACTATGACCCCTGAGGAGGTAATTTACGGTACTTCTCGATTCCATATCCCTCCAAAATGAGGAGCCCTTGGTGGATTGAAGCAAAGCCCCTCAGCTGCAGGAGCAACTGAGGTCCCATGGCACCAAAGGCTTCTCGTAGCTCGCCGTCTGCTTGATGAAGTTGGTGCAACACGGCAACTGAAACAGCTTGGCTTACGTTTCGTTTCACTGAGTCTCTGCTGGACTTTTCAACCACAACTACAGAGTGCTGCAGGAATGAGTCCTAATACCTGGAGATGAGTTAAGCCTGCGTTATAGTCCTGCTGCAATGCGCCTACGCATCATGTGGTCAGCTCTCATGCACACTAGGCATACATAGTCCCAGTGAAGCACGTAATCATTTCAGATTTTGACCTGCGGTTTCTGAACCGTTTGTCAAGTGTTTTTTATTTATTTGATAGACATGATTCAATAGTTCCATAAAAGGTTTTCCAAACACATTTCTATGGCTGGAAATAAAATATGGAAGAGTTGGATGTTGAGGTGGAGTTCCAGTGCCAAGGGTTTATAAGGTGGTTGTTGCTGTAACGGGATGTGAGGTACTTCTACAGAAAACACGACATCTATCTCACTCCATCCTGATAGAGGAGCCCTCCTCTGTTGCTCTCCCTGAGGTTTCTTCCGTTAAAGAGTTTTTCCTGTTCTGATGCGAGGGTCCCGGGACAGAGGATGTCGGATGTCGGATTTTACAGATTGCAAAGCCCTCTGAAGTAAATTTGTGATTTTGGTGCTTAGTCACATATTTCAGGAGGTGCAAACCGTCTCTGCGGCTCTGCAGAAGTTTAATTAGTATATCTGCACTTTCAGTTCCCTTGTTTCGATGAAATGGGTTTTCTGGATGAGTTATTGGTTAGATGCCTGAAATAAGACTTGTGGTTAGTACAAACTTAAAGAGATTTTAATGTAATGATCTACGACATGAAATACATCAGTCAATACCAAACTCTTAAAATGTTGAGTCTTTTCCATGTCTTGGAAAAAGCGGTTGCTGACGAGTGGCAAAATGAGACTAAATGTCATCACACTATTCCGTTTTTAGCTTAGTGGTGATGTCAAGTGACCGTCGTTAGTTTTTTTCTTACATTAACTTTTAACTTCAATTCATATTTTTTCCGTAAAATGCATTCACACTTTAAAAATCATAAAAGTGATTTTCATTGGATAAAAGTATTGTTTATTTTCTGCAATAATCCAAAAGAAACATCCCATTGGCTTTTTGTGGAGGGAACCAGTGCGACGATAACTTCCGGGTTAGCCTACAAAAATACGTCATCTCTGCAGCACTCTCTCTTTGGCCTCTTCAAGCACCGGTACCGTAAACATACCAATAGACACGCAACACAACCAAACCGGCTTGATCGCATTCGGGTTTTTGCAAACGAGGGCTCACTTGGCCGCAGTCCTCTCACTCAAAGAAAACGAGAGCTGACAAAGCCACATAGGGATGAAAGCACCACCACACAGATAATAACACAATCGGCAATGATGTTAGTGTGGACGAACAAGTCAACGTTAACCCAGTTGTTATAAATTCAACTCGTAATGTAATTTACCGTTTTCCCAGCGTTGTCCAGTCCCAGGATCAAAACACAGTATTCGTCCTTTTGAAACATGTACTTATATAATCCAGATAATAACGTATACATCTTGAAAAAAATATGTAAACAACACAATTATTTGCTAACTCGTCATGCCAATATTAGCTTGATAACAAAGCTTAGCCTACATATGAGGCCAAACACAGCAATACGCGGCGCTGCGGCTTCATTATCATCGAAGTTAATAAACACGAGTGACCAACAATCGTAAGTGTATTAAATAAGTCCGTAAAAGTCGTAGTTTGTCGCTAGTTTGCTACTCTGAAGCTCTCTTTGAGAAGTGACGCTACGTGTTATCTAACCAGGAAGTGCGGCTTCAGGAATTGTGGGAAATGAAGTACACGTCTCGTTAGACCTTTCTGTGAAAAGGCGGTACGTTCACATATAACTTAATTTCCCAAGAAGCATTTCGGTGTTTCTGTGCGTGAGAGCGTAAGACATTGGCGTCATCACGTTAAAGGAAAAATCCACCCTAAAATTAAATAGTCTTTTTTTATCATCCTCGTTTACATCAGCTAGTAGCTGCTCTGCGTTGGATCTCTTACCGATGGAGCTGGTAAAGTTGGTCCGGGGAGAGTAATATGATGTCAGACAAATGATTACCACCAAAAATAACTAAGTTAAGAGATTTACCTGTTTTTACCTTCCTGACTTTCACACACCGTGGTTTAAAAATCCCATAAGTGATGTCCATAACTCCTGAAGAAGCTGTATAACTGTGACAAATCTCAATCGCAGGTTTACACTTTAATACACTGTATTTAGTTATCATATATAGCTTGTGTTTTTCTGGGTTTTTTTTGCTTTATTGCCCCATGACAATTGATGACTGCTACTATATACATGGCCATGGGTCTGAACTCTATATGAAAATACTTATTTGACTTATCTTAACTGTATGATATTTGCCTCATTGGGCCTGACTGGCAGCTTTAAAAGGTTGATATTCTCATACCTTTTCTTTTCTTTCATGGTTAACCAGGAGCTTTACTTACTGTCCGTACAAAACCAAATCATCTGAACGCCACACACTTAACAAAAGAAATAGAGTGGCTGTTACAAAGCCAACTATAACTGAATCCTTTGATGTTCTGATTGTCACTGTTCCCAGAGTGTGGCACTTTGTGACGTATGTCTTCCTCTGCACACATCTATAGAATATCTTTGGATTTTCCGATCTTCCGTACAGTCCGTCGGCTCTGCGTGTGCAGAAGCTGCTGAAGGGATACACAACAGCAATGTTCTGGAAGCAGCTGCTGTCTGGTATTGCTGTGGTGCGGCTGGCTGTTGTGAAGGGCTCCTTTGTGGGTTGGGGGCTGTCAGAAGGAGAAGAGGAGGTTGTGGGGAGAGGTACCGCATGAGTTGTTTCCTGTGTTGTCAAGTCTAGGAAAAAGATATTGAACAGCATTGTAAGAAATCTCACAATTATGTTCAACACAGAAGAACGTACAACCAACTTTAAACATGAAATTCTGTTTACGCCTCATGAGCTGCACTGCTCAGCCTGTGAGAACTCTTGTACAATCTCTGTCTGTGGTTAAGAAGACTTGTCTTGGTCTTGGTATTTGGACTTTGAAAGCCTGGGGTCATTTTTCACAAGAAGGGAGAGTCTAATGGAAATATAGTATTTGTTGCATACTTACATTATGGTAAATGTAGGATCCAGAGTTTTGGGCGCTCGGCCCATTCTAAGGACGAGTCTGGATCTCTGCTGCTTTGATTTGTAACATTTTTGTCACCTGTCCCTTGTGAGACCCCCAACCTTAAGGAAGTGCAATACTAAACCGCTAAACTGCCCATTTAAGTAAGCAATGATGCTAGACGAGGTGTCTTGGTATAAGAACATAGATTAGAGGCAAAGAAGGCTTTGCTTTGCATCTTTTCCAATTTGCAGATTTTACTTTCTATTATCCAGTTTTTGTTTTGTCCATTCTTTAAAGGTTCTCTGTACGACATTCAGAGCGTTAATATAGCAGCTAACAACTATTTGTAATGTAAAGTCATGGTGGAGTAACGTCTACCTGAGCAGAGAAAGAAGTCCCTCTCTCTGTGTTGTAATCAGTGCTTCTCTATGCTTTGTTAACATAGCCAGACCATCCCGCTTGCCTTTAGTCAGTGCATGGTAGCGTGCCCCACTGGTCAGCTGACGGCCGCCACTCTGCACTACTCTCAGACAGCGTTTACGGGTAATAATAGCGCCCTGACCCAAGTCATCCTTATGGAAGCTCAGTACCCAACCCTCCAGTTATCCCTCAGGTTAACACTGATGGCTCTGTCAGCGCTGTAAGCTGCTAGCCGCCGGCGCAGACGTCGCAGCCTTTACCGTGTTGAGAGCCACATGGAATAGATATGCTGTGAATATCATATTGATCACCTCTCATTTAATGACATTAAATAGAAAACCTTCTAAAAGCAGCATTAAGGACTATTTCACCACGCACTGTACATGTCATGTTACTGAACACTGATATTCATTTATTCATAGCAAAATGCTAAAGAAACTTAATATATATATTTTTTTTACCATATTTATTTTGCAGTATGCTACAGGATCCCCTAAACAGTGTTCCCAGTCTTGGGATCATGAGAGTGGGAGAGAATTTCAAAACATGGACCTTTGAGCCACGGGCTCTCGAAGTGCCTGCATGTCTGGGACTTGAATTGTGCCCTGGAGTAAAGAAAGTGTACAATGGTGCAACCTCACCTTCACTGAGTTTACGTTTTAGATGTGATATCAGTGGATATGTGCCTTGTTCACAGAACTGTCCATTAAAGGCATCCATATCCATAGTCCACCTTTAAGTCAATCAGAGGTAACTCGATAAAGCTCTTGTGAAGAGACCTGTTGAAACATTTGCTCTTTTCCTCCACAAAGTCATGTTGCCGACTGTACCTTGGCATCATAGCTCCTCTGGTTGTCAAAGCCGACCCACATGGTTGCCTTTGACAGCACAGGGAACTTTCTGACCATCGATCCACTGGAACAAGGTGCCTTTCAAGAAGGAGCAGGTCTGGTCAAGAAACATTGTATATGTTAATGTTAATCATGTTTGTCACAGCTATAACAAGTGTAATGGTAGCACTAAGTGGTAGCAGTGGTGGTAGTATGGCCATAGTTGGTGTGGTAGCAGAATGAGCAATGGTATCACTAGAATACCAGAATAGCTGCTGTCCTGCAGCACTAGTAAGTAACAGTTACAATGCACCAGGGACATGATTTGATGGATTGTGTGGGCTCAGTTATACCCTGGTGTCATGATGACACCCGTAGGCCCATAAAGACGTAGACATAATAAACAACTCAAAAACTGATCAAAATGATTTCTTTGAATGATCACACTTTGAATCGTTCGATGCTATAGACTTTATATTTACAAGCCACCAAGAGTTGAATCATGCTTTTATTTCAGGCTCTTCTACACTGTATGCACGACCTATGAAAAGCACATTCATTTATGATCCATGTAATCAGTCAGAAGACTGAGACACTTTCATCCAGGCCGCTGTGCGTGTCCCCTGTGGAACCAGAGATCCACATTGAATTACTTCAGTCACGTAACATCCGTTCTTCAGTAACATCATCTGCGTAATTATAATAACCCAAACGTTGACTTACTTATCATGTAACTTCTGTACTTAAGTAACGCCAGGTGTTTGCACAGGCGCACTGATCGCTAATGACATCTTTCAAAAAGTAATCTTGTGATTTTACGTGATTTCTTTTACGAAAGTACAGCAATTTCAGGGATCAGTGTGCCTGCATAGGACCCTGGAGGGTTTAGGCAACAAAACCACTTGGTTAGGTTTAGTAAAAGATAGTGGTTTGGGTTAAAATAACTACAGTAGTGGCGTCACTAAGTACCGAAGTCACGTGACAAATCAGTCGATGTTGACTTTTGATTTCACATGAGACACTAACAGCGGTCTCCTGGGTGAAAGTGTAATGTTTTTCGACCCACCCGCCCCCCCTGAATCTCCTCCCTACATCGCTCGTTATACCTCACTGGTCTTGGCTCACCATTATGTGGTCAAATTCAAATTATGTAAGACCATCACACTTATGAAAACTAAGTAGCAATTTTAATTTCAAGCATTATTAAATCTAATTTCACTACAGTTTTGTTCTAAATCAGTTTGTATGACTCAGACAGGTCAGTTAGCATTTAAAACTCACTGCAAAGTTCTGAGAACACTCAATACTGTGGCTGTTAGAAAGATTCACGCAAGACCGATTGAAAATCATTAATCAAGTTAACATTTATTCTTTGCAAAGAAGGAGTCAGGGTTGAACACATACAACAACGTGCCAAGACTGCTCAGAGGTCTGGCTCTGAGACACTAGTATATATACTTGTTTACGACTTGGAGCATTCGTCACAGAAGGTGAAACACACACACACACATACATACATATGGCGTCCATGAACAGAGTGTTTGTAACTTCACTAGAACATTTGGTCTTCAACAAAGGTCACTTTCTCGTAATCAAGAGGTTAGGGCCATAACATCGCTCTGCCCCCACCTTCACGCTTCCACACTTCTTTATTATCCTTCTAATTCAGAACATGCTGCTAAGAGGTCCCTCTCAGCAGGCCTCGACACTCCTGAGTGTCAAAGGAAGCTCAACTAATTCAAGCAGGACGCCAGAAAGGTGATCACTTCATGACACAGCATTTGTAAGCACACAAGATCAATAGTCATTTTGAATTTTCTCCAACAATGGCCAACCCGGTTACCAGATGCTGCAATCACACAGCTCAGTGTAGTGGCAGTAGTATCAGCATCAGTAGCAGTGGAAGATATGGGATGTGTCAGTAATCGTCCAGTATTAGAGACAGCAGAGTATCTGGTCTGTGGTCAGTGTTGCCATTGGTTCTAATGTGATTAAGTAGACTTCCCTGCTAAATGTAAATGTACTAATTAATTATTACCTCATAGTAAGACCAGAGACCAATCTGCTGAGTGTAGGGTCCCGAGGTGGCAGGGCCGCTGACTGGGGCTCCCAGGCCGGTCACTGTGGTAGAGAGTGTGAAGGAGCGAGCGTGTGTGGGAAAACCCAGCAACAACTTCTCTGCTGGGGCTCCTCGCCTCATCAAGCACTGCATGACAAAGTCCTGAGAGAAAAGAAAGGGACAAAAATTAACAAAGTATGGGATCCATCAAACCATTTAGCTTCCTTAGGATGTAGTTGTTAAATGCCTAGATAAAAAAAAAAGACAGCATCACACCAAGAGCATCCATTGACTTTTTACTTTTCCTGATGATTTGCTTTATTACGTGTGGCTACAGAGCAACTGTCCTGCAAAATGTACCAGCAGTGCACTTTCAATTCAAAAAGACATGACATATCATCAGCTTTCAAGTTGATACGCTGAACTTGTTAGCAAATAGTTGCTTTTTAGACATCCAGCATTTACAGAGCAACGTGACCATTTATTTGGATCGGTGTTTGTGTTCACCTGATCAATATAAGCCCGACATTCACTCCGTCATTTGATACATCATTATAATAATACAAAAATATATGTTTTTCTGATTTTAAATTGCCATGCCATTCATTACTGAGCTAAAGACGGTTTGCTACATTTCAAGTAGCTTTGAATGAGTGAAAGAGGACAGTTGTAGAAACAAACCCACAGTGAATAATCATGCGACGCGGCAGTTTCAAAGAACAAAAGGTATTCAATTACAGCGCAGATGAAGAAGACATGAATATACTTAAAGGCAGTGGCGGGCCGTCAGGGCCTGCAAAGCCTTCTCTGCTGGCCTAAACAGAATCACAAAGTTATAGCTATTTTATAATTTAATATTTTTTCTGAAATACATTTAATTTTTTCTTATATGTATTATAATTTATAAAAATATTTTTCCCATTATCTTATTTTCTCATTGCACAGCTACTGTGCTCCTCAGTTGCTCTGCTTCCAGTGCAGCTTGTTTTAAGTAGAGCTTTTATCCAATCAGATTTCACCTCTGTGTCTCTAGTAAGAAGAGAGGCCCCAGCCTGCAGACTCACCCAGTGCTGGCATGTGCAGTTTAAATTGAATGGGGACGATATTGTTGATTCAACCAATCAGATCTTTAGTTTGGGATTCATGGCCCCACCAGAGCAGTTTGCAGGCCTAGTTACGTCAGCTCAGAGTCCAGATGCCTCTCTGCCAGCAAGGTGCAGAGTGTGCTGTGATTGGTCAGTGGGCGGGCACGTGACTATGTGCCCGCGAAACATGATTGCTAGCAGAGCTTTGTAGCAGACAGAGTTCAAGTGGAAATATTTGAAAGACATTTTACCTAGCTTTGTTTTTTTAATATGAAATGGCGGAAGGAGGAGAAACGGATTTAGTGGCGGAGTTACTGGGAACGCTTTTCTCAAGAAGGACATTTCTGAACAAACTGGACAGTAAGAAACACCCCACAGCTAGCAGCCCTGACCAGCCAGGAAAATGATTTCTATGCAGCGTCAGAAGCGTTGCACATGTTATGGCTGGGAATGTGTTTCATGTTAACTGAGCGTCGGTACTTTTGGAGAGACTCGAGTGGATCTACAACTCACAACCGCGGCCCGCCCTTCGCCGGTCCACGGCCCGCCCTTCGCCGGTCCACGGCCGAAGACGACCACCGAACGCGGTCGAAGGCGACCACCGAACTGCGGCGGAAAACGGACCACCGACCGGCCACGGAAGACGGACAAGCGACCGGCAGCGGAAGACAACCGACCGGCAGCGGAAGACAACCGAACGTCGGTCGAAGACGACGACCGAACAGCGGCGACCGAACAGCGGCGGACCACGGACAACCGACAGGCGGCGGATCCGGTTGGACTTCTTACTGGAACTGATGTACTGGGATTAAACTCTTTGTCAGCATAGACAGCATTTGGTAAGTGAACTTCGTTTGTTTACCTCTACTGTTCATTTGTCTATCGTGGCGTTTTTATGAATAGTATTTGAATGGCTCGTGCTCCTGTGGTGGAATGCGTGGATCCGCTGCAGGTCTGCTGGATTGATTTGTTGCTTTGTTGTCATATGAATATATGCGACTGCTCTTGTGAGTTTGGTATTGTGTTACATTGATTTGGACTATATTGTCCGTTAATGACGCAGCGTCCCGTCATGCTCGTATTCATGTATCTGCACATTTTATTTCATTTGTCAAATGTTGCAGTGTTATGTGAATATGCGGCTTTTACACGAAACAAATAATAACCCGTAGCTGTGACGTCATAATGAGGTTATTAGAAGTGGAGAACAGCACTGAAGGCCCAGGTATAAAATCCACGGCCCGCCACTGCTTAAAGGGGAACACCACCTAGATTAGGATTTCTTTATTTTCTTGTAGTTTTCTCAGTAGTGAAACAGAAATTGTACCTGTACACTCAGAACAGGCTCTCAGTGCCATTTATAACATCTTTCCCTTTTCACTGTCTATGGAGCAGTTCCACACTTAATTACATGTTTTAGCACTCTAGTTTTTTCATTCGGGAGCAAAATGTGAATGTTTACTAATATTTTTGACCATAAGAATAATATGTATGAATTTTGATTTGGAAATTAAGTATCGATCGATAAATATACTATAAACAAGTCAAAACATTTTACCCATATCAAGTTTACTCAAAGCTTTGACTGGCACACATGAAAAGAATCAAACTGGGTAATTACTATGTTAGCATTGTTTTCAGAGTAGCGTGGGCTGTCACTCTGTATTGACCACCATGGAGGTTGAAGGTCTTAACACTGATGAAGTCCAGGTACCTAACCACACACAGACACACACACACACCGTCACGCCCATAGAACATAGACAGTGGTGGTGCATACACAATGTGATCATGTAACATCAAAAGTATTTGAACTGAAGCTGACATGAATCTTAGTCTTACTTTGACATCTCGGAGAGATCATATCTTGTATCATTAACACCTGTTTGTGCTGCCATGACTACAGAGAGCATCAGTTGTGTGTTAATGACTCCTTTACTCTCAGCTTCATAGGCCTCCGAAATCTCCTAGAAATCAATAGAAATTAATTTACACTTTAGTCAGTGGTCCGAAATGTACCTCAGAACAGTAAATCACACTGCCACTATAAACTACTGCTGCCAGAAATGGAGGAAAAAGCAGTATGGTACGCAATGAAGGAAACATGTCAGTATAAATGATTTGTCAAATGTACTAAAAAAATACAAAACCACTGGTAAGTACTAAACTATAACTGTTAATATTACATGTTCAGTTCAGTGCAATTTAAATGTTAGGTTCAAACAAATAAACAATTTAATTTCTATATTACATATATTTTTGTAGATTACATTTTTTATAAAACTATTGATTATAGCCAATGCTCCTCCAGATCTTCATGGGAAACAGAAAGTCAGAGCTGGGCAGCTACTACCAGTATACCATCACTACTACTATTCCTGTTATTCTGCTACGTATTTGCAAAAAAAATTCTTAAGAAGGCAATAGTCAAAATGCTGTATGGGCAAATAGTAATTTTTCACAGCCAAACAATCAACTTGAGAACACAGCCAATTAACGCTGTTCCTCTGCAGCCATTCTTGCTTTCTGTCAGCAGATGAAGGAGTGTCACAACAGGGAATCAACTCACTGAGATCCACCGGTCTCCTCTCTGACTGACAGTAAAGTCTTCAGCCTGGGGTTTCTGTTCAAGTACATACAAAGAAAATGCTATCTAAAATCCCAATGTACATCACAGGAAAACATATTTTCATTACTAATCATTACCTGCTCTTGAGCTCGGTGAATAAATTATAGCGACTTTTTTCATCCCACTCATACTCAGTGATCTCATTAGCACGGTTGATGATGGCGAAGGCATAAACCAGGTGGGTGCAAAGGAAGGGGTCCATGTTCTCCGGCAGGAATTTTCCCACGCTAGTTCTGTATTGCGACCAGTTAGTGAAATAACAGACCAGTTTGGCTGTGGTTGCTGGACCAAGGAAAAAAACCCATTTAGTTTAGAAACAGTACTAAAGTAAAATAAAAAAGAACCCACTCCTGTTCTTAAAATGTTTTGCGTACCAATCTGAATGAAGAGCTGCAGACCCACTGCAAGAGGCAGAACGCGCATGTTATTACAGTTGAGTGACCTGCCAAAAAAATATTACAGTGCAATTATAGAAATACAGCGAAAACATTTCGAATTTTTCACCAATTATACTCGCTATTCCTGCGTTCATCTCAGCTGTTTGTGCTCTCTTCCCAGCAGGAGTCTCCCATCCTGTGACACCTCACACTGTGGGACAGAGACAGAGAAGTAGAAAATGTGCACAGCGTAACATCACTCTATTCTCACATCTCGTATTACTATGAGTCACATGATATGGTATTCAAGCGCTCAATACCTCTACCGAACACAAAGTACTGTAGACCTACCACTTACATCATGATGGTATGATATCTGATGAATTACTCTTAAAACTTTAGTGTATGAAAACGAGGAAATTATCAGTGTGTTTATTTAGTTTGCTTTGAGTATGAAACTTAACAGCTGTCTCTTCGTCCCTTACAGGTGCTACAGATTGGGAGCATTTCGGTTGCCTCCACACAGCTCTCATGCTCTCAGGTCATGTTTAACCATGTTTTCACCAGTGCAACGACACAGGCAGGCAGGACAAAGGACATGATGAAGTGTCGAGCTTTGGTTGCTGTGTGAGCAGAGAGAAGGATGCACAGGAAGAGTTGCAGTTCCATCATTTTACATTCTAGATTTCAGTGTCCTTTGTTTTAAATATTGAACTCTTGTTTGAATTTTTTATAAAACTTATGCTTTATTAAACTTCTCTGTCTGGAAGAGTTTGAGTGACACCTGAGATACATCTTAAAATGTATGTTTTGTGAAGATGAGCTCTGGGAAATCCCCCTCATGTTCCTCCACATTTTGTATTGTAGAAAGAATTAAGGACCTTGTTGAAGATTTAACAATTAAAGTTCTCTGCAATTATTAAAAAAAGCAGAACTGTTAATTCAATTTGAACTTTGCCAAACGTGTACACACATACATATGTACACACATGAGCCTTCCTTTACATGGTTTGTCTCTCTCTCAAAGTCGCAGGAACCAGTTTAAACAAAGTCCTCTGTAGATGCATGCAATGCATTTTGAAGTTCTGGCACAAATAGTATTTGGCCAGTGATTTAGTGACCCCTGTTACAACAATTAATGTTCATGATATAATCCCACACTTATTAATGGCATCTTATCTGTAAGCTCCGCGATGTTCACTGAACAAAGTCTGTAGGATTGCTTTCATACTGTGAATTAGTGTACAAAGTTTCTCCCTACCTTCCTAACCTCTTTATTCTGGACTGACCACAATAGAAGTGCAAAAAAGTTCAAATGACTGGAGTAAACCCCATTTTCTGATGGCGTGTTATACTCATGTGATGTTATATATCAAGTTATGTCCTCTTTGTTTGAGGTGAATTCTTCAGTTTGGCTGTTTGAATGATCTTTTTGAAGGGTAGCATTTCAGGGGGAAGAAGGAATTCAGAGTTGAGATAGTTCCTGTCATTAATCACCTTTTGAGTGCAGTATCAGTATCAGGCTAATAATGCTGTTTAGATTCTCAACAATCACAGTCTGACTAAATATCTACGAAAACAACCACTTAGTGCTCAAAGGGTAACTGAGCATCAAAGAGCCAGGGTCCTGTTGCACAAAAATCTGAGTTAAGGATTCTTTAAAATAAAATTGCTTGCACAAAACACCCTTAAATCTTACGGTTTCTTTAAATTGCACCAATTAGTAGCAGAAAAGCATGTTGCTATTGCCAGATAAGTAACAACTTTGTTCGGCAAATTTTTTTTGAAATGTTAAAGCATGGTAGAATTAGAAAGCTAGCTATGCCCCGCGGACATCACCATAACAACTAACAACAATTGCCATTTTCTTTTGCACTAATCAAATGACCATGGTGAACAGTTCAATGTCCGTTCTACTCCTGTTCCATTTGTATGTCCGCTACATAGATGGGCAATTGATTTTACACTATAGATTTAACCGGCAGGTTAAATGATTTGGTGACGATTTGTCATTTCATCTAGTTGGATAACTCAACTTTTTGCAGGTGTGCTCTTCTTGCAATTAATGATTGCTCTTCTGCCATTTTTTACTATCTAAAGGCCAATGATGACCGGTATCACAGTGCAAGCCAACAAATGCTTTTCGTGGAAACTGTTGAGTTTTAGAGCTGTAAAATCTTTCTCAATGCAGTAAATGCCTTCACATTTCGTTTTTTGTTTAGCCAAGGAAACCATTTTTCGTCATTCTATGTAACACCATTAAAAGTAAGCCCCTCAGCTCAGGAGAACTGAAGCCTTGAGTTTCATACTTAAGAAGAAAATGTAAGGCTTTTTGTGCAGCCGGCCCCTAGCTGGATCACATCCAAAAACGTTTTCTCAGTGGTAAAAGGCTTGTCATGATATGCACATTATATATTGTTTTTTTTCTATTGAACCTCGGTATTCAAAGCTGACTTAATAATTTGACTTAAGTTTTTGTCATATTTACTTATTCTTGGTTAATTTAATAATGTATGTATTCCTGCACAGCTGTTTGTGTTAATATGACACTAAACAATGCATTTGAGAAGCTTATGTTCACAGTTCATTCTGTCACCAGTGCTGAAAACATGATTCAGCCCTCCATTTATCCTGTGTGATAACATCTAGGTTTGAGAAAAAAAGCATGGAAAATTAGTAGATTTTAATGACTACATAGATTGAAATGACAAGCCAGTAAACAATGTGTACCAAAGTACTTCACTGCTTCTGTTTGCAATTTGCAATGTATATTACATATTTGACAAAAAAACACATTATATCTATACAACACTAATGATAGAGTAATTTAGGTAAATGATCGTATACACAGAGGATACTAGAGAACTTTAACAGTGGATTTAATAGTTGGCTTTTGCATCAGCTGTAATACACATTGTCTCCACTCAGGGCTCAGGGCCAGGCGCAGCACTTGCAGCTGTCATCAAAGACAGATCCATTTCCGCATCGGCCCACGTGGGTGACGCCACCAGCACAATTGTAGAAGCTGCTCCTGTCATCTGGATTGGGGTACAGGCCATCAGGTTTGCCATTGCAGAAGCCAGATCCTGGGGCGTGGGTGGTGGTGGTGGTTGGACGGGAGGTGGTGCTAGCACCAGGTTTGGGGGTGGTGGTGCTAGCACCAGGTTTGGGGGTGGTGGTAGAGGGCAGTGGGGGCAGATCTGAATGGTAAAAGGAGAGGGAGGGGATTGAAGCAAAGAAATAAATTAACATTTGTCTATAACTGGACTATGATTTAAATGACTAATCCAGACAGCAATGTACATCACTTTATTACTCCAATAAATTACAGAGGGTGGCTCATTCTCAAGCTTTACAGTAAAGGGTGGTATTACAAGCAAAATACTTGTTTGAACATTCATGTTTGTCATTTTCTATAAGGAAAATGACTGTAGAATGTCATCTTGTCATCTATGCTTTATAGGCCCTTATTACAGAGACACCTGGTGTCCAACTTCGTAACAAAAATACCTGATGCTGATTTAAATAATAATTTAACTAGAAGAATAGAAGAATACATTCATTGGGGATGTTTAATATGGTAGCCAAAGACAATTGATCCTGTAGGGATAATAATTATTAATCACTAGTCCACTGAAGATGGCAGACATTACTATCGGTCTTGACCAAAGTGTAATAACTTTAAAGGAAAACTTCTGCCTGAAAATGCTTTGGACTTACCAACATTAAGAAGTTTGCGGAGATGAGACAGCAGAGGATGGCTACCCTCGCCGCAGAATCGTCCTGCAAAATCATCCAAATCAAGGGCCCACACAAAGGCACCACCAAACTTCTGCTCCTGCAGGTAACGCACCTATTGGGGCAAAAATAAGAATAAACTGGTGTAAATACTTTGGATTTGCTATGAATATGTTAAATTCTACAGCTGATATGCCACCTACCTTGGTCTCATAGCTCTCCCTGGTGTCAAATCCCACCCACTCATTGTTCTTGGTGGCATAGGGAACCTTCTGGTCCTCAATCCACTGAAGAGTGGTGCCTTTCATGAATCCACAGATCTAGACCATAGACAACATGAGGTTTGTGTAGCTTTACATTTAATTTGTACTTTGTCTTTCAAGCAGGCACTGTAACTGATATACTGTAGACCATAAAAAGCCTTATCTAAACTCTACCTCATAGTAGGACCAGAATCCAGCTTCACGTGTGAATGGTCCGGCTGATGCAGGACCGCTAGCTGGGGCTCCAACGCCAGTGTTGGATGATGTCAGCCTGAAGGTACGACCATAAGCAGCAAATCCCATTCTTAGCTTCTCCACTGGGGTGCCGTTGTCTCTCCAGTACTTCATGGCATAGTCCTACAAAAGTTGGTGGAAGAGCAGAAGTAAAACCAAGGGCTGGGTACCCCTAAGTTCATTCATCTTCAGTTACCAATGTCAACTTACGGTGTTAAAGTAGATGAGATCACCAATGTCGTTGGATCCACGGAACAGTGGACTGTTGTGTCCAGTGAACCGCTCCCAAGTTCCATGAAAGTCGTAGGTCATCACATTGATGAATTCCAGTTCCCTGAAGATAGGGGGGAAAAGGAAATATTTATTTAAAAAAACTTAAAAAAACAAAAGTGTTGTAGAACACTGTAGTTTTTGTCTCTTAAGAGGCACACTCACTTTGCAATCTCAGCAATCTCATATCCAGCATCGATGGTTCCCTTTCCAGCAGACACTGCAGCAGTTACCAGGAGCTGAGGATTTCCGGTGGACTTGGCTTCAGCTGCGTAGGCAACAACAAGCTCCTGCAAATGAAGACCAAGAGGAAGTAAGAAAGAAGTCAACTTAGACAGATAGATAGATAGATAAATATATACTTTATTCATCCCCAGGGGGAAATTTGTCTGTAGCAGTAGCAAACGAAGTTACACAGTAAAATAAAAATATTAAGTATGGAAAATGCACAATATATACAATACAATAAAATAACAGAGCAGAACCTATTAATTTAAAGAACATAAAGTAATAAAAAATGCAGAGTATATACAATAAAATAGAATGGTATTAAATTAATTCATTAGGAAAACTAAACAGTAGTGCAAAAGATCGCCAACAGCAGCAACAACCGTGTAGCGGTGTTGTAGTCATTTGAAGGATGATCTGAGTCTTGTGACTTGGTGAAAACCATAGCAAAGTAGCTGTTATTGCAGCTAGAAACTCAAGCAGGAGTACCCACCCTGCAGAGCAGAGTGAACCGCTGTTTATCCACTGGAGGACTTCCACGAGAACCAGGGTACTCCCAGTCCAGATCCAGACCATCAAATCCATGAGTTCTCAGGAATTTGATGGTGGACTGGATGAATGTTTGACGATTGGCTGGTGTGGACACCATGATGGAGAACCTGAGGAAATTTGTTTCACTCTAAATAAGACTTATACTGACACGCATTAGAGCTTTTGATCATGAGTTTGACATATTTCATGCTTCTATTTCTGTCTAAATCTATTCCTTGTTTGGGATGTTTTTAAAGGAGCACACATTTGATAAACAAAGTAGAAACACTCACTGAGCTGAGCCAAAGTTCCATCCACCAACAGCCAGCAGAGTCTTCAGATGAGGATTTCTGGAAACAGCACAGAGGGTAGGTCATTTCCACCTCACTTTCTCCAAGCGTGTCGTTCAGACTTCAGCAGTGTGTTTACATTTAACAGTAGGGAACATCTCTGGCCTTGAGTCATTGTTTAAGCAAAGTCCCAATTGTAGCAAGCATTACCCTGCTGAGGGCCTCTTGTGCAAGGCACTGAACCTCTGCTAGCTTAGCCTGACCTATGACCTATCTCAACTATTGCCACTTACTTGGCCTTGAGGCCATTGAAAGACTTGTAGAGGACTTCATCATTCCACTCGTAGGTAATCAGCTCGTTCCTAGTGTTGATGATGGAGAAGGCGTAGATCAGGGTGGTGCACAGGAAGGGGTCCACATTTTGTGGCATGTACTTCCCCTCACCAGGTCTGTACTGGGACCAGTTGGTGAAGTAACATACCATCTGGGTGGCAGATCCTGTGTTGGAGTAAAGGAACATTAAAGAAGCATTGAGTCCAGTCATTTCAAGTGAAAATCCAGATCGATTGATGCTGATCAAAAAGTATTACGACTTACCCAGCTGGCATATCACCAGACATAAGCCTAAAGAATATAGAAAAGAAACGGTTAGACAAAGAAAAGCACCAACCTAAAAACATATTAACGGTCGAGTGTGTAGGATCTGGTGGCATGTAGCTGTGACACAACCAAAGAGAACCTTCTCTCGTGTGCCAAGCGTATAGGAATACTACAGCGGCCACATGAAAACGTAAAAATATTAAAACATGAATGAATCTTTGGTTTGTCCATTCTGTTAGGGAAGAGTAATACAGCACCGAATGTAAATAAATACCTGCTAGAAGTGTGAGCCTGGTCATCTTGAATTCACTTCTCACGACACTGAAATACTAGTAGACACAAAGTGAACAAGGGTCAAAGATAGAAACAACAGCAGAAAGCAACCATTCTTAAGATAATCACGGTTAAAAATAAGAACTTAGAGGCATTGTTTTACCTTGTAAACTCACCTTGTGACTGGATGAGAGACCCAAATATCAGCTGCAGAGTTTGGCCTTTTATACAGTCGATTGTGCACAGAAAAAGGAGGTGTATCAGCCTTTGATACATTGGGGTAATAAATGTTGTGATTATTAGAACACGTTTTGATAAGATCCTGTGAAGTCTGAACCGTAGGGTATGTAGATAATAATTGACTGAGTGCAGCACTCTGTTCACAGCATGCATTCAACACATGAACTGGTTGTAATTTTGTAAATAGAAGCCAAAATGCCATGTCATCTGATCATAGTCCTGATATTTTAAATGTGTTTGGATAAACGTCTCATTGTTACTAGAAGTTAAAACGTCACTTTTAAATCAATTAATTAATTACATTCAGTCAACTGATAAAATCAATTAATGGTTTATTCAGCCTGCAAAACCCATACATTAGCTGGTTCCAGTTTCATATTATTGAAATGAAATACCTAAGTTTGATTTTCAGTGTTGCTCTGACAACCAGTAATATGATGAATTTGGGATACATTGTCTTCATAAATGTACTATAGTGGACTAGTGAATAACACGCACAGCCTGCGTAAAGTGTATTATTTGTGTGTATATATTTATAGTCTAGTATAGGCTGCAACTGGTGTTACATTTGTCACATTTTAAATGAAGCTGGACAAGAAAAACTTAAGTGAAATTAAAAAAAGTCTCACTATGTAACACTTAATATGTTTTGACTGAATGCACAATAATACCAATAATAAAAACAAATGCAATATTTAATAAATGAATAGAGGTTGCGACTCTTGTTCCCAGATTAACAGCTTTGATTAATTTATCTCTTTCCTTTGTTGGACACTGGCAATGACCGTTGACCATCAAGATGTTCCACTGCTGGCAGCTTGTTTTTACATTCACTTGGAGATAAGTGTGGAGCTGACGGGGGCATTCTGGGACACAGACTGGTGTGATAGTGGTGTGAAACACATTGGAGGTGTAACCTTCAAACCACAACGATATCAAGTATGGCAGCTGGTGACAAACTAGTAACATCTCTCGTGATTGTAAAATAATGAATTAAAATAGAAAATATGTACCACAATGTTGAAATGTAATGTGTTTTGACAAATTAAATAATAAAACAAAAGAGACATTGTGTTGTTTTTATTTTGTATGTTATTGGGCCAACTACATTATATTACTGATTCATTTACAAATTTGACAAAATGACTTGAACTGGACCCCATTAATAATTTAGTCTATGAGTATATTTAATAAAATAGTTATAGCAAATTGTCAAAGCTCCCTGCTTTGTCTGAGGTTGCGAATTGCAAGCAATGAAAACTTCTCCCTTGTGCCCAGCGTGTCAAAGAACTCCAGTGGCTGACATAAAAACGTGAAAACTTGAACGGCCCTATCTACAGCCAGTGTTTGGTTTGTCCGTTCTAGGCTACTGTAGAAACATGCCGGTATGTAGATATAAATGACTAATTCCAAGCTTACAATGCACCAACGAAGAAGAAAAAGACTGCAGGCCAGTAAACATGTGGACATCGAAATGTCCGCGATGCACACACTGTTTTGGTGAGAAACACTGAATGTAAACAACATTTTAGTTAAACTCCACAAATAATGGGTAAAAAAGCAGCTATTTATGAAGCAGTTATTTTTCTAATTAAGATAGAACATAATATATACATAAAAGCTACAAATTCTCACTTTGAGAAGCTGTGCTAGTCACAACACAAATATTGTGTGAAGAAAGCAAAATGATGGAGTAAAATTCCCACCTTGAGTACAACGCATTCATTTAATAAGTTGGTCCACATGGCTCCTGTGAGCCCAGTTCATTCTTTCATCTGTCTTTAAGTGAGTGCTCAACAGACAGTAAAGGAGGATGCAAAGGGCAACTGATGCTAAATAGATGAATGGTTATCACCACGCCGTGTCATTATTCTTGGATCCAGTATAAACAGGTATATGACAACAGTATCACTGGGATTTTGAAATGAGTCTTGTGAACCAGAGAGCTATCTCTCTCTACACAAACTGACTAGCTCTTGCTATGGTGGTGTGTAAAGTCTACTGCCATGCAGCTGCAACAACACCAGGTGCTGCTGCATAAAACTGACGGTAGGCGTCTTGCCCTCTGAGTGGGTATGCAGTTGTTGTATGCAATTATTGTAAGCACCTTCTATCTTTCCATTCACCTACAGCATGCAGCTTCCAACTTTTCTCTTTTCCAACTTTTGTCATATGCATTGAATGTGTTGTAACTCTGTTATGTTATTCATTCTGTACACATGACATCTATTGCACTTCTGCAACAGAACCCTCTGTTGCTTTCCTTCAGGTTTTTTCCTTTTGTTTCTCCCTGTGAAAGAGTTTTTCCTGTACCGATGTAAGGGTCCCAGGGCAGAGGATGTCTTACAGATTGTAAAGCCCTCTGAGGAAAATTTTTGATTTGTGATTTTGGGCTATACAAAATAAATTTAACTGAATTGAATTGAACAATAAATGTTGCAAGCAAACTACACCAAAGCCTTGATATGGAGGATTTTCAGTAATTGCAATGCCCAGAACGAAAATGGGATTTCTATTTTGGTGTGTCCATAATGTTCTTCTTTCCATAGACAACTATCTTGGCATTCTTCACATTCTTCTCTCATACTGTATATACTGACCTTGCATTGACCTTGCATTCTCCTTCAAAGAGTCATCTTAAACCTGAGTGGATTATTCACTGAAAGCAATTAATGAAGTGGTAAAATACTCTTTTGAAGTAGCCAACTCCACACAGCAAAAACAGGGCTGACCTGAACGTGTTTTTATTGCTCCCTACTTCTAGTTCCAAGTGCCAAAGGGCATGTGTGATACAGTCATGAGTAAAGCCAAATCTGAGGTAACATTCTGGCAGGCATTCAGAGATATACTGTCTCCATCTCATATGGCACAAACACCATGCGGTGCCCGATAGATACTGAGGTGTTTGTGCTGACACACCCCTATCACTTGCCTGCAAAGGTCCTCGGGCAGAAATATAAGCAATGCTGAAAACTGTAATGAAAATGTCCCTCTGTGACTGATATTGTGCTGTTGTACAAATATGTCATGCATTAGCCTTTGAGCTCAATGGCACAATTCTGCACTAGGACTATTTCATGGTGAATGAATATTTCCAGTTTTGGAGCCAAGCTAGTCCATGCCATCTCTTCTATGTGATGGTGGAATTCTGCTGAGATGTTGATTTATTGTTTAAAAGTATCCATTCATAATTAGTGCTTCATTTGAACCTGTCTATATGAGCTTATGGTTTGTGGAAGTGTACAGTGTACAAATGTAAGTCTGAACATAGTTCATTATGTAATAAGTTGTAAGTGCATGGATGCCATTTACAGCTTATGTTTGCACTAATTAGTACTGCAGTGTTGTAAAGGCAGATACAGGTGCCTTATGATTGTTGTTTGTGTGTTTGTGAGCGTCTCTGGGTGTGTACCAAATTATCCTTTTGTTCAATTTTGTCAAAATTGACCAACCCGACAAAATCCTAAAATATTGATAAAATTACTGTTTTAAAAACCCCATGTTCATGATCAGTGTACCTTTAAAATGATTAATATGATGTGATATAAAACAAAACCCATTATCTAGTAACTCCAGTTTGCTAACATTAAAAGCTCACATCACATTATCTGTGACTTTGGCTTGATTAAAGCTTCATAAGGTATGTGCGGCTGTGGGAGCATTCTGCTTTTACCAGAATAAACAACTGGTTGGAGTGAAATGCACCAGTTTGTGCCTCATTCATCACCCAATGCAAGAGAAAGTACACAACTGTGCAGACTTCATCAGGAGGGAAAGTAAACATTCTATGCCAACGCAGGTCAGACCACGTCACCATTTTCCGAATAACACACCCTTGCTGCATGCTGTTTACATTTCCAAACCTGAAGGGAGTGTCTGAATTTGAACTCCATTTGAACCCCTCCAAATGGCATTGAGTGTTTATTTGTATAACGTTCAACATTTATGCGATTGATATAATTCTCCAAAGACAACTTATAGAAATGTGTTGCACTATTTGTCAAACAAATATTTGATCCATCATGTTACTTTTATTCTGATGGACCATATTCTAAACAACACAATTGTGCAGCTTTTTGTAGTCAAAAAGCACAAAAACAGATCTTTCTCAGAGGCCTTCAACTTTTAGAGTCAGTACTCAGATATAAGTCAGTGACAGTCTTACACAAGGTAACACTTAGGGCCACGAACAACACTTGCAGCTGTCATCAAAGATGGTACCATTTGCACATGCGCTCAGAAAGGTTCGGCCTCCCGCACACATGTAGAAGCTGGCATTGTCAGCTGGGTTGGGGTACAAGCCGTCGGCCTTGTCTTTGCAGAAGCCCCGTCCTGGGATAGGAACAGTTGTCTTGGTGGATGGAGCATTGGTGGTACCACTGGGTTTGGGGGTTGTTTTGGAGGTTGGTGCCGCAGTGGTAACAGCAGGTTTGGAGGTTGTGGTAGTGGCTGATGCTGTAGTAGTAACACTAGGTTTCTTGGTTGTTGTTAAGGGAAGTGGAGGCATCTCTGTTAACACAGCCGGTGGCGATCACCGGAATGAGCCACATCTGAGGCGAGGGGCGTGGTCGTTGGCGGAACACGGGGGTGAAAACTGGCTGACACAAAAACAAAACATAAGCACATGGCCCTACATAAGCACATGGCCCTACATAACAAAATAGACAGGGGAAAAACAACAGAGGAGCACACAGACGGGAACCCTAACAGAGACACAAACCACAGACAGATTGGTAATGGCTACAAAGAAATGTAAAACAACAAAAAGAAGCTAAACAACTATAACATTTGTGTGTCTCGTTTATCGCCTCATAATCCCCCAACGCAAAATCCTGTTGTTACCCACTTCTTTTATTATGTTTAAAAGATGGTGTTACTCATTTAGACCAGCCATGTGGGCTTTTCAACTGTTGGTAGTTGGTTTGTGTAGTGTACAGCGCACAGATCAAAGAGGCGTCACAAATTGCAGTAAAAAAGAAAGGTTGAAATATAAAAACTGAATGCGCTCCATACATGCCCAAAGAATGCACCTAAAACCTGAATGATATCAGCATATACCACATAATCGGAATATCCAAACATAATATGCTCTTTACATAACCCATATCATATTTGATTTCAATCAAATCATTGTTATGACATTATCATACATTTTTTATAAAACTATTGATTATAGCCAATGCTCCTCCAGATCTTCATGGGACACAGAAAGTCAGAGCTGGGCAGCTACTACCAGTATACCATCACTACTACTATTCCTGTTATTCTGCTACGTATTTGCAAAAAAAATTCTTAAGAAGGCAATAGTCAAAATGCTGTATGGGCAAATAGTAATTTTTCACAGCCAAACAATCAACTTGAGAACACAGCCAATTAACGCTGTTCCTCTGCAGCCATTCTTGCTTTCTGTCAGCAGATGAAGGAGTGTCACAACAGGGAATCAACTCACTGAGATCCACCGGTCTCCTCTCTGACTGACAGTAAAGTCTTCAGCCTGGGGTTTCTGTTCAAGTACATACAAAGAAAATGCTATCTAAAATCCCAATGTACATCACAGGAAAACATATTTTCATTACTAATCATTACCTGCTCTTGAGCTCGGTGAATAAATTATAGCGACTTTTTTCATCCCACTCATACTCAGTGATCTCATTAGCACGGTTGATGATGGCGAAGGCATGAACCAGGTGGGTGCAAAGGAAGGGGTCCATGTTCTCCGGCAGGACTTTTCCCACGCTAGTTCTGTATTGCGACCAGTTAGTGAAATAACAGACCAGTTTGGCTGTGGTTGCTGGACCAAGGAAAAAAACCCATTTAGTTTAGAAACAGTACTAAAGTAAAATAAAAAAGAACCCACTCCTGTTCTTAAAATGTTTTGCTTACCAATCTGAATGAAGAGCTGCAGACCCACTGCAAGAGGCAGAACGCGCATGTTATTACAGTTGAGTGACCTGCCAAAAAAATATTACAGTGCAATTATAGAAATACAGCGAAAACATTTCGAATTTTTCACCAATTATACTCGCTATTCCTGCGTTCATCTCAGCTGTTTGTGCTCTCTTCCCAGCAGGAGTCTCCCATCCTGTGACACCTCACACTGTGGGACAGAGACAGAGAAGTAGAAAATGTGCACAGCGTAACATCACTCTATTCTCACATCTCGTATTACTATGAGTCACATGATATGGTATTCAAGCGCTCAATACCTCTACCGAACACAAAGTACTGTAGACCTACCACTTACATCATGATGGTATGATATCTGATGAATTACTCTTAAAACTTTAGTGTATGAAAACGAGGAAATTATCAGTGTGTTTATTTAGTTTGCTTTGAGTATGAAACTTAACAGCTGTCTCTTCGTCCCTTACAGGTGCTACAGATTGGGAGCATTTCGGTTGCCTCCACACAGCTCTCATGCTCTCAGGTCATGTTTAACCATGTTTTCACCAGTGCAACGACACAGGCAGGCAGGACAAAGGACATGATGAAGTGTCGAGCTTTGGTTGCTGTGTGAGCAGAGAGAAGGATGCACAGGAAGAGTTGCAGTTCCATCATTTTACATTCTAGATTTCAGTGTCCTTTGTTTTAAATATTGAACTCTTGTTTGAATTTTTTATAAAACTTATGCTTTATTAAACTTCTCTGTCTGGAAGAGTTTGAGTGACACCTGAGATACATCTTAAAATGTATGTTTTGTGAAGATGAGCTCTGGGAAATCCCCCTCATGTTCCTCCACATTTTGTATTGTAGAAAGAATTAAGGACCTTGTTGAAGATTTAACAATTAAAGTTCTCTGCAATTATTAAAAAAAGCAGAACTGTTAATTCAATTTGAACTTTGCCAAACGTGTACACACATACATATGTACACACATGAGCCTTCCTTTACATGGTTTGTCTCTCTCTCAAAGTCACAGGAACCAGTTTAAACAAAGTCCTCTGTAGATGCATGCAATGCATTTTGAAGTTCTGGCACAAATAGTATTTGGCCAGTGATTTAGTGACCCCTGTTACAACAATTAATGTTCATGATATAATCCCACACTTATCAATGGCATCTTATCTGTAAGCTCCGCGATGTTCACTGAACAAAGTCTGTAGGATTGCTTTCATACTGTGAATTAGTGTACAAAGTTTCTCCCTACCTTCCTAACCTCTTTATTCTGGACTGACCACAATAGAAGTGCAAAAAAGTTCAAATGACTGGAGTAAACCCCATTTTCTGATGGCGTGTTATACTCATGTGATGTTATATATCAAGTTATGTCCTCTTTGTTTGAGGTGAATTCTTCAGTTTGGCTGTTTGAATGATCTTTTTGAAGGGTAGCATTTCAGGGGGAAGAAGGAATTCAGAGTTGAGATAGTTCCTGTCATTAATCACCTTTTGAGTGCAGTATCAGTATCAGGCTAATAATGCTGTTTAGATTCTCAACAATCACAGTCTGACTAAATATCTACGAAAACAACCACTTAGTGCTCAAAGGGTAACTGAGCATCAAAGAGCCAGGGTCCTGTTGCACAAAAATCTGAGTGAAGGATTCTTTAAAATAAAATTGCTTGCACAAAACACCCTTAAATCTTACGGTTTCTTTAAATTGCACCAATTAGTAGCAGAAAAGCATGTTGCTATTGCCAGATAAGTAACAACTTTGTTCGGCAAATTTTTTTTGAAATGTTAAAGCATGGTAGAATTAGAAAGCTAGCTATGCCCCGCGGACATCACCATAACAACTAACAACAATTGCCATTTTCTTTTGCACTAATCAAATGACCATGGTGAACAGTTCAATGTCCGTTCTACTCCTGTTCCATTTGTATGTCCGCTACATAGATGGGCAATTGATTTTACACTATAGATTTAACCGGCAGGTTAAATGATTTGGTGACGATTTGTCATTTCATCTAGTTGGATAACTCAACTTTTTGCAGGTGTGCTCTTCTTGCAATTAATGATTGCTCTTCTGCCATTTTTTACTATCTAAAGGCCAATGATGACCGGTATCACAGTGCAAGCCAACAAATGCTTTTCGTGGAAACTGTTGAGTTTTAGAGCTGTAAAATCTTTCTCAATGCAGTAAATGCCTTCACATTTCGTTTTTTGTTTAGCCAAGGAAACCATTTTTCGTCATTCTATATAACACCATTAAAAGTAAGCCCCTCAGCTCAGGAGAACTAAAGCCTTGAGTTTCATACTTAAGAAGAAAATGTAAGGCTTTTTGTGCAGCCGGCCCCTAGCTGGATCACATCCAAAAACGTTTTCTCAGTGGTAAAAGGCTTGTCATGATATGCACATTATATATTGTTTTTTTTCTATTGAACCTCGGTATTCAAAGCTGACTTAATAATTTGACTTAAGTTTTTGTCATATTTACTTATTCTTGGTTAATTTAATAATGTATGTATTCCTGCACAGCTGTTTGTGTTAATATGACACTAAACAATGCATTTGAGAAGCTTGTGTTCACAGTTCATTCTGTCACCAGTGCTGAAAACATGATTCAGCCCTCCATTTATCCTGTGTGATAACATCTAGGTTTGAGAAAAAAAGTATGGAAAATTAGTAGATTTTAATGACTACATAGATTGAAATGACAAGCCAGTAAACAATGTGTACCAAAGTACTTCACTGCTTCTGTTTGCAATTTGCAATGTATATTACATATTTGACAAAAAAACACATTATATCTATACAACACTAATGATAGAGTAATTTAGGTAAATGATCGTATACACAGAGGATACTAGAGAACTTTAACAGTGGATTTAATAGTTGGCTTTTGCATCAGCTGTAATACACATTGTCTCCACTCAGGGCTCAGGGCCAGGCGCAGCACTTGCAGCTGTCATCAAAGACAGATCCATTTCCGCATCGGCCCACGTGGGTGACGCCACCAGCACAATTGTAGAAGCTGCTCCTGTCATCTGGATTGGGGTACAGGCCATCAGGTTTGCCATTGCAGAAGCCAGATCCTGGGGCGTGGGTGGTGGTGGTGGTTGGACGGGAGGTGGTGCTAGCACCAGGTTTGGGGGTGGTGGTGCTAGCACCAGGTTTGGGGGTGGTGGTAGAGGGCAGTGGGGGCAGATCTGAATGGTAAAAGGAGAGGGAGGGGATTGAAGCAAAGAAATAAATTAACATTTGTCTATAACTGGACTATGATTTAAATGACTAATCCAGACAGCAATGTACATCACTTTATTACTCCAATAAATTACAGAGGGTGGCTCATTCTCAAGCTTTACAGTAAAGGGTGGTATTACAAGCAAAATACTTGTTTGAACATTCATGTTTGTCATTTTCTATAAGGAAAATGACTGTAGAATGTCATCTTGTCATCTATGCTTTATAGGCCCTTATTACAGAGACACCTGGTGTCCAACTTCGTAACAAAAATACCTGATGCTGATTTAAATAATAATTTAACTAGAAGAATAGAAGAATACATTCATTGGGGATGTTTAATATGGTAGCCAAAGACAATTGATCCTGTAGGGATAATAATTATTAATCACTAGTCCACTGAAGATGGCAGACATTACTATCGGTCTTGACCAAAGTGTAATAACTTTAAAGGAAAACTTCTGCCTGAAAATGCTTTGGACTTACCAATATTAAGAAGTTTGCGGAGATGAGACAGCAGAGGATGGCTACCCTCGCCGCAGAATCGTCCTGCAAAATCATCCAAATCAAGGGCCCACACAAAGGCACCACCAAACTTCTGCTCCTGCAGGTAACGCACCTATTGGGGCAAAAATAAGAATAAACTGGTGTAAATACTTTGGATTTGCTATGAATATGTTAAATTCTACAGCTGATATGCCACCTACCTTGGTCTCATAGCTCTCCCTGGTGTCAAATCCCACCCACTCATTGTTCTTGGTGGCATAGGGAACCTTCTGGTCCTCAATCCACTGAAGAGTGGTGCCTTTCATGAATCCACAGATCTAGACCATAGACAACATGAGGTTTGTGTAGCTTTACATTTAATTTGTACTTTGTCTTTCAAGCAGGCACTGTAACTGATATACTGTAGACCATAAAAAGCCTTATCTAAACTCTACCTCATAGTAGGACCAGAATCCAGCTTCACGTGTGAATGGTCCGGCTGATGCAGGACCGCTAGCTGGGGCTCCAACGCCAGTGTTGGATGATGTCAGCCTGAAGGTACGACCATAAGCAGCAAATCCCATTCTTAGCTTCTCCACTGGGGTGCCGTTGTCTCTCCAGTACTTCATGGCATAGTCCTACAAAAGTTGGTGGAAGAGCAGAAGTAAAACCAAGGGCTGGGTACCCCTAAGTTCATTCATCTTCAGTTACCAATGTCAACTTACGGTGTTAAAGTAGATGAGATCACCAATGTCGTTGGATCCACGGAACAGTGGACTGTTGTGTCCAGTGAACCGCTCCCAAGTTCCATGAAAGTCGTAGGTCATCACATTGATGAATTCCAGTTCCCTGAAGATAGGGGGGAAAAGGAAATATTTATTTAAAAAAACTTAAAAAAACAAAAGTGTTGTAGAACACTGTAGTTTTTGTCTCTTAAGAGGCACACTCACTTTGCAATCTCAGCAATCTCATATCCAGCATCGATGGTTCCCTTTCCAGCAGACACTGCAGCAGTTACCAGGAGCTGAGGATTTCCGGTGGACTTGGCTTCAGCTGCGTAGGCAACAACAAGCTCCTGCAAATGAAGACCAAGAGGAAGTAAGAAAGAAGTCAACTTAGACAGATAGATAGATAGATAAATATATACTTTATTCATCCCCAGGGGGAAATTTGTCTGTAGCAGTAGCAAACGAAGTTACACAGTAAAATAAAAATATTAAGTATGGAAAATGCACAATATATACAATACAATAAAATAACAGAGCAGAACCTATTAATTTAAAGAACATAAAGTAATAAAAAATGCACAGTATATACAATAAAATAGAATGGTATTAAATTAATTCATTAGGAAAACTAAACAGTAGTGCAAAAGATCGCCAACAGCAGCAACAACCGTGTAGCGGTGTTGTAGTCATTTGAAGGATGATCTGAGTCTTGTGACTTGGTGAAAACCATAGCAAAGTAGCTGTTATTGCAGCTAGAAACTCAAGCAGGAGTACCCACCCTGCAGAGCAGAGTGAACCGCTGTTTATCCACTGGAGGACTTCCACGAGAACCAGGGTACTCCCAGTCCAGATCCAGACCATCAAATCCATGAGTTCTCAGGAATTTGATGGTGGACTGGATGAATGTTTGACGATTGGCTGGTGTGGACACCATGATGGAGAACCTGAGGAAATTTGTTTCACTCTAAATAAGACTTATACTGACACGCATTAGAGCTTTTGATCATGAGTTTGACATATTTCATGCTTCTATTTCTGTCTAAATCTATTCCTTGTTTGGGATGTTTTTAAAGGAGCACACATTTGATAAACAAAGTAGAAACACTCACTGAGCTGAGCCAAAGTTCCATCCACCAACAGCCAGCAGAGTCTTCAGATGAGGATTTCTGGAAACAGCACAGAGGGTAGGTCATTTCCACCTCACTTTCTCCAAGCGTGTCGTTCAGACTTCAGCAGTGTGTTTACATTTAACAGTAGGGAACATCTCTGGCCTTGAGTCATTGTTTAAGCAAAGTCCCAATTGTAGCAAGCATTACCCTGCTGAGGGCCTCTTGTGCAAGGCACTGAACCTCTGCTAGCTTAGCCTGACCTATGACCTATCTCAACTATTGCCACTTACTTGGCCTTGAGGCCATTGAAAGACTTGTAGAGGACTTCATCATTCCACTCGTAGGTAATCAGCTCGTTCCTAGTGTTGATGATGGAGAAGGCGTAGATCAGGGTGGTGCACAGGAAGGGGTCCACATTTTGTGGCATGTACTTCCCCTCACCAGGTCTGTACTGGGACCAGTTGGTGAAGTAACATACCATCTGGGTGGCAGATCCTGTGTTGGAGTAAAGGAACATTAAAGAAGCATTGAGTCCAGTCATTTCAAGTGAAAATCCAGATCGATTGATGCTGATCAAAAAGTATTACGACTTACCCAGCTGGCATATCACCAGACATAAGCCTAAAGAATATAGAAAAGAAACGGTTAGACAAAGAAAAGCACCAACCTAAAAACATATTAACGGTCGAGTGTGTAGGATCTGGTGGCATGTAGCTGTGACACAACCAAAGAGAACCTTCTCTCGTGTGCCAAGCGTATAGGAATACTACAGCGGCCACATGAAAACGTAAAAATATTAAAACATGAATGAATCTTTGGTTTGTCCATTCTGTTAGGGAAGAGTAATACAGCACCGAATGTAAATAAATACCTGCTAGAAGTGTGAGCCTGGTCATCTTGAATTCACTTCTCACGACACTGAAATACTAGTAGACACAAAGTGAACAAGGGTCAAAGATAGAAACAACAGCAGAAAGCAACCATTCTTAAGATAATCACGGTTAAAAATAAGAACTTAGAGGCATTGTTTTACCTTGTAAACTCACCTTGTGACTGGATGAGAGACCCAAATATCAGCTGCAGAGTTTGGCCTTTTATACAGTCGATTGTGCACAGAAAAAGGAGGTGTATCAGCCTTTGATACATTGGGGTAATAAATGTTGTGATTATTAGAACACGTTTTGATAAGATCCTGTGAAGTCTGAACCGTAGGGTATGTAGATAATAATTGACTGAGTGCAGCACTCTGTTCACAGCATGCATTCAACACATGAACTGGTTGTAATTTTGTAAATAGAAGCCAAAATGCCATGTCATCTGATCATAGTCCTGATATTTTAAATGTGTTTGGATAAACGTCTCATTGTTACTAGAAGTTAAAACGTCACTTTTAAATCAATTAATTAATTACATTCAGTCAACTGATAAAATCAATTAATGGTTTATTCAGCCTGCAAAACCCATACATTAGCTGGTTCCAGTTTCATATTATTGAAATGAAATACCTAAGTTTGATTTTCAGTGTTGCTCTGACAACCAGTAATATGATGAATTTGGGATACATTGTCTTCATAAATGTACTATAGTGGACTAGTGAATAACACGCACAGCCTGCGTAAAGTGTATTATTTGTGTGTATATATTTATAGTCTAGTATAGGCTGCAACTGGTGTTACATTTGTCACATTTTAAATGAAGCTGGACAAGAAAAACTTAAGTGAAATTAAAAAAAGTCTCACTATGTAACACTTAATATGTTTTGACTGAATGCACAATAATACCAATAATAAAAACAAATGCAATATTTAATAAATGAATAGAGGTTGCGACTCTTGTTCCCAGATTAACAGCTTTGATTAATTTATCTCTTTCCTTTGTTGGACACTGGCAATGACCGTTGACCATCAAGATGTTCCACTGCTGGCAGCTTGTTTTTACATTCACTTGGAGATAAGTGTGGAGCTGACGGGGGCATTCTGGGACACAGACTGGTGTGATAGTGGTGTGAAACACATTGGAGGTGTAACCTTCAAACCACAACGATATCAAGTATGGCAGCTGGTGACAAACTAGTAACATCTCTCGTGATTGTAAAATAATGAATTAAAATAGAAAATATGTACCACAATGTTGAAATGTAATGTGTTTTGACAAATTAAATAATAAAACAAAAGAGACATTGTGTTGTTTTTATTTTGTATGTTATTGGGCCAACTACATTATATTACTGATTCATTTACAAATTTGACAAAATGACTTGAACTGGACCCCATTAATAATTTAGTCTATGAGTATATTTAATAAAATAGTTATAGCAAATTGTCAAAGCTCCCTGCTTTGTCTGAGGTTGCGAATTGCAAGCAATGAAAACTTCTCCCTTGTGCCCAGCGTGTCAAAGAACTCCAGTGGCTGACATAAAAACGTGAAAACTTGAACGGCCCTATCTACAGCCAGTGTTTGGTTTGTCCGTTCTAGGCTACTGTAGAAACATGCCGGTATGTAGATATAAATGACTAATTCCAAGCTTACAATGCACCAACGAAGAAGAAAAAGACTGCAGGCCAGTAAACATGTGGACATCGAAATGTCCGCGATGCACACACTGTTTTGGTGAGAAACACTGAATGTAAACAACATTTTAGTTAAACTCCACAAATAATGGGTAAAAAAGCAGCTATTTATGAAGCAGTTATTTTTCTAATTAAGATAGAACATAATATATACATAAAAGCTACAAATTCTCACTTTGAGAAGCTGTGCTAGTCACAACACAAATATTGTGTGAAGAAAGCAAAATGATGGAGTAAAATTCCCACCTTGAGTACAACGCATTCATTTAATAAGTTGGTCCACATGGCTCCTGTGAGCCCAGTTCATTCTTTCATCTGTCTTTAAGTGAGTGCTCAACAGACAGTAAAGGAGGATGCAAAGGGCAACTGATGCTAAATAGATGAATGGTTATCACCACGCCGTGTCATTATTCTTGGATCCAGTATAAACAGGTATATGACAACAGTATCACTGGGATTTTGAAATGAGTCTTGTGAACCAGAGAGCTATCTCTCTCTACACAAACTGACTAGCTCTTGCTATGGTGGTGTGTAAAGTCTACTGCCATGCAGCTGCAACAACACCAGGTGCTGCTGCATAAAACTGACGGTAGGCGTCTTGCCCTCTGAGTGGGTATGCAGTTGTTGTATGCAATTATTGTAAGCACCTTCTATCTTTCCATTCACCTACAGCATGCAGCTTCCAACTTTTCTCTTTTCCAACTTTTGTCATATGCATTGAATGTGTTGTAACTCTGTTATGTTATTCATTCTGTACACATGACATCTATTGCACTTCTGCAACAGAACCCTCTGTTGCTTTCCTTCAGGTTTTTTCCTTTTGTTTCTCCCTGTGAAAGAGTTTTTCCTGTACCGATGTAAGGGTCCCAGGGCAGAGGATGTCTTACAGATTGTAAAGCCCTCTGAGGAAAATTTTTGATTTGTGATTTTGGGCTATACAAAATAAATTTAACTGAATTGAATTGAACAATAAATGTTGCAAGCAAACTACACCAAAGCCTTGATATGGAGGATTTTCAGTAATTGCAATGCCCAGAACGAAAATGGGATTTCTATTTTGGTGTGTCCATAATGTTCTTCTTTCCATAGACAACTATCTTGGCATTCTTCACATTCTTCTCTCATACTGTATATACTGACCTTGCATTGACCTTGCATTCTCCTTCAAAGAGTCATCTTAAACCTGAGTGGATTATTCACTGAAAGCAATTAATGAAGTGGTAAAATACTCTTTTGAAGTAGCCAACTCCACACAGCAAAAACAGGGCTGACCTGAACGTGTTTTTATTGCTCCCTACTTCTAGTTCCAAGTGCCAAAGGGCATGTGTGATACAGTCATGAGTAAAGCCAAATCTGAGGTAACATTCTGGCAGGCATTCAGAGATATACTGTCTCCATCTCATATGGCACAAACACCATGCGGTGCCCGATAGATACTGAGGTGTTTGTGCTGACACACCCCTATCACTTGCCTGCAAAGGTCCTCGGGCAGAAATATAAGCAATGCTGAAAACTGTAATGAAAATGTCCCTCTGTGACTGATATTGTGCTGTTGTACAAATATGTCATGCATTAGCCTTTGAGCTCAATGGCACAATTCTGCACTAGGACTATTTCATGGTGAATGAATATTTCCAGTTTTGGAGCCAAGCTAGTCCATGCCATCTCTTCTATGTGATGGTGGAATTCTGCTGAGATGTTGATTTATTGTTTAAAAGTATCCATTCATAATTAGTGCTTCATTTGAACCTGTCTATATGAGCTTATGGTTTGTGGAAGTGTACAGTGTACAAATGTAAGTCTGAACATAGTTCATTATGTAATAAGTTGTAAGTGCATGGATGCCATTTACAGCTTATGTTTGCACTAATTAGTACTGCAGTGTTGTAAAGGCAGATACAGGTGCCTTATGATTGTTGTTTGTGTGTTTGTGAGCGTCTCTGGGTGTGTACCAAATTATCCTTTTGTTCAATTTTGTCAAAATTGACCAACCCGACAAAATCCTAAAATATTGATAAAATTACTGTTTTAAAAACCCCATGTTCATGATCAGTGTACCTTTAAAATGATTAATATGATGTGATATAAAACAAAACCCATTATCTAGTAACTCCAGTTTGCTAACATTAAAAGCTCACATCACATTATCTGTGACTTTGGCTTGATTAAAGCTTCATAAGGTATGTGCGGCTGTGGGAGCATTCTGCTTTTACCAGAATAAACAACTGGTTGGAGTGAAATGCACCAGTTTGTGCCTCATTCATCACCCAATGCAAGAGAAAGTACACAACTGTGCAGACTTCATCAGGAGGGAAAGTAAACATTCTATGCCAACGCAGGTCAGACCACGTCACCATTTTCCGAATAACACACCCTTGCTGCATGCTGTTTACATTTCCAAACCTGAAGGGAGTGTCTGAATTTGAACTCCATTTGAACCCCTCCAAATGGCATTGAGTGTTTATTTGTATAACGTTCAACATTTATGCGATTGATATAATTCTCCAAAGACAACTTATAGAAATGTGTTGCACTATTTGTCAAACAAATATTTGATCCATCATGTTACTTTTATTCTGATGGACCATATTCTAAACAACACAATTGTGCAGCTTTTTGTAGTCAAAAAGCACAAAAACAGATCTTTCTCAGAGGCCTTCAACTTTTAGAGTCAGTACTCAGATATAAGTCAGTGACAGTCTTACACAAGGTAACACTTAGGGCCACGAACAACACTTGCAGCTGTCATCAAAGATGGTACCATTTGCACATGCGCTCAGAAAGGTTCGGCCTCCCGCACACATGTAGAAGCTGGCATTGTCAGCTGGGTTGGGGTACAAGCCGTCGGCCTTGTCTTTGCAGAAGCCCCGTCCTGGGATAGGAACAGTTGTCTTGGTGGATGGAGCATTGGTGGTACCACTGGGTTTGGGGGTTGTTTTGGAGGTTGGTGCCGCAGTGGTAACAGCAGGTTTGGAGGTTGTGGTAGTGGCTGATGCTGTAGTAGTAACACTAGGTTTCTTGGTTGTTGTTAAGGGAAGTGGAGGCATCTCTGTGACAAGTGAAAGGCACAAAAAGACAACATTAAACCAAAAGGTCAATTTTGTTCAAATATGGCATGTATGAATGGAACCACTGTGTTTCCCAAAAACCTGCCAAAAACCTCTACGTTGCAGATTATAACTTCATTATTCTTTTCTTACCAACATCGATGAGTTTACGCAGATGGGACAGCAGAGGATGGCTTCCCTGTCCACAGAACTCTCCTTTAAAGTCATCCAGATCCAAGGCCCACACAAAGGCACCGCCGTACTTCATATCCTTCATGTACTGGACCTGAGGATTGAACAAGAAGATGAGTCAACCAAAAGATAATAAAGAATTCATCCATCTCTTGAATTCCACCCTGCACACCAACCCTAAATATGTAATCCCTATGTATTGATGTGCTACCTACCTTGATCTCATAGCTCTCCCTGGTGTCGAATCCCACCCACTCATTGTTCTTACTGGCATAGGGAACTTTCTGGTCATCAATCCACTGAATGGTGGTACCCTTCAGAAAGGTGCAGACCTGAAAGACCAGAATAAAGAATGCCATTGGATTGTTTCATGGTCCAACCATTCTACTCATTAAAGAATTTATTTAATTTAGTTTAATTTAGTTCATACTCTACCTCATAGTAGGACCAGAATCCAGCTTCACGTGTGAATGGGCCGGCTGATGCAGCACCGCTAGCTGGGGCTCCAACGCCAGTGTTTGATGATGTCAGATGGAAGGTACGACCATAAGCAGCAAATCCCAACATCAGCTTCTCCACTGGGGTGCCGTTGTCTCTCCAGTATTTCATGGCAAAGTCCTAAATGTAAATGGAAGGATATGAATGACGTGGATTTTTTTCATGCATACAGTTGCAACTGACAGTGCATGTCAGGAATCGAAACATTATCCTCGGGATTTGTTATTGCACTTCCATAAAGTTGGGGGCTTGTGAGAGATGACGCAGCAGAGGCCGAGATATCTTTTTAGTCCCCCTTAAGTGTCATGCCTAAAAAGTGCTGGATCCTATATTCGTCAAAGACTTAAAAAAGCTCTTCAGTTGTAGTTGTAGCCCATTGGTACTCCCCAAAATTAGTAAACAAGTTTATATGTAAAATTGGCGGAGGGGATAATGATAAAGAAGTTAAGGAAATTTAGCAGTAGGCCTGACTAATTCAACTTAACAAAGATAAATCTATTTCCTGTAAATCCCTCACAGTAATTGCTTGTTCCTCGTCACATGTCAACCGCAGTGTTCAAAGGTTGAACTATTTGTCTCGGGATGCAGCCGACATAACCCTGAAGAATAGGCGATTGGGAACGCTTGCGCAGCATTACGGTGTCACGCCCCCTGCGCATCTACATTGATAACAATGAATTTGAGGGTCCAAATACGCAACATGTGAATGAACCCTTACAGTGTTGAAGTAGATGAGGTCACCAGTGTCATGTGAGCCGCGGTACAGTGGGCTGTTGTGACCAGTGAACTGCTCCCAAGCACCATGGAAGTCATAGGTCATCACATTGATGAAGTCGAGATGCCTGGAATGCATATCAAATATTGATTAAGACAAGCTACTATCATCACAAACATTGATTGATTTAATATAATAGCATTTTCAAAAAAATCTGCAGTACTTGGCAATCTCAGCAATCTCATATCCAGCATCGATGGTTCCCTTTCCAGCAGACACTGCAGCAGTTACCATGAGCTGAGGTTTGCCATTGGCCTTGGCCTCAGCTGTGTAGGCTTCAACAAGTTCCTGCAAGTAAAGGCAAATAATTACTTTTTAAAATATAGTGTTATCAATGTAATATATAAATATGGTCCCTATGGCTCATGAGTTCCTGACCCACCTTGCACAGCAGACTGAACCTCATCTTGTCCACTGGGGGACTCCCACGAGATCCAGGGTACTCCCAGTCCAGATCCAGACCATCAAATCCATGAGTTCTCAGGAATTTGATGGAGGACTGGATGAAGGTTTGACGATTGGCTGGTGTGGACACCATGATGGAGAACCTGAGGAAATTTGTTTCACTCTAAATAAGACTTATACTGACACGCATTAGAGCTTTTGATCATGAGTTTGACATATTTCATGTTTCTATTTCTGTCTAAATCTATTCCTTGTTTGGGATGTTTTTAAAGGAGCACACATTTGATAAACAAAGTAGAAACACTCACTGAGTTGAGCCAAAGTTCCATCCACCAACAGCCAGTAAGGTCTTCAGACTGGGGTTCCTTTAAAACACACATGTGGTTTGGTATGATTTGTTTATTGCAGAATAATTGAGTTGAAAAAGCCTGTTTATCATATTCAGTGTTTGTATATATATATAAACTGGGATTTTTTTATTTCACATTTAAATTTTGGTCATTCACAAACAGATTAAAGCTCAAGCTGTAATCACATGGGGAGAATATTTAATACCATTGAAAGACAAGTTCTTACTTGCTCTTCAGGCCATTGAAGGTCTTGTACAGGGTCTCGTCATTCCATTCATAGGTAACCAACTCGTTTTTGTTGTTGACGATGGAGAAAGCATAAATCAGATGGGTGCACAGGAAAGGATTCACATTTTGGGGCATGTATTTCCCAGTCCCAGGTCTGTACTGGGACCAGTTGGTAAAATAGCACACCATCTGGGAGGCAGTTGCTGAAGATCAGTGAAAGCAAATCAGTTGTCAGTATTGCACGTAACCTCTATTTCAAGACACACATACAACTACACTTTGAAGTTTGTCAATACAAACTTCAAATAGTTGTATGACCATGTCATAAGTTTTACTTAGAAGTGTAACTTACCCAGCTGGCACATCACCAGGCACAAGCCTAAAGAGAGGTACACATTTGAGAATAAATTGCATACATTAAATTTAATGTATCATGTGATCAAGACAGGTGACGTAAAGCACTGAGGAATGATGACTGTTTACCTGCTAGAACAGTCAGCTTAGTCATCTTGATTTTCAAAGCTCACAACTTAAACTTCTTTGTTTCTAGAATAAATAAACAGAAGGAAAACACAAATACAAAAAAAAATGAATATAATGTGATTGCATATTCTTTGGAATTTGACAATTAATATTTTGAAGCATATGGCCTGTAACAATGTTGGGCTGGTGCACAGTATCTCCACCAATTTGAACTATCATAGTTTCTTTAAAAAATTGTTGCTTGTCTGAGTCAAACAATATCAGTCAATTATGTATTAGTTACCCCCAAAATTTCATATATAAAAGTAACTAATTTTACATTGTTTCAGAAATTCAGAATAGCAGCAATGTCATGAATTGCACATGTAACATTCTCTTAATAAACAACTTTACCAAAGAAATGTCTTAGATTGAGCTTCACCGTGCAGACTTCCCATGCTCTTTCCCTGTGAACCCCATGTTGCAGGTGTAACCATGTCTGGATGATTCCATTCCAGCCCTAAAAACAACTGCAGCACTTTCCCCCAACTTACAGGAAGCACTGTGTATACATTTGTCTGAAAACTGAGTCATACTAAACTGGTGCTAAATCGCTACAAGAAGTGACACTGCTGAATTCCAAGTGCAAGCTTACCTTAGGACCTCAGAAGGAACTAATGTGTCTGAGGTTTCAATCTTCTTATATACATGAGGAGCAGGATACCAGTCCTCCTCACACACCATGAAGGGGAGGTGGGCGATAATGGTGAGTTTCTTATGTACGTACAGAAGGGGATAAGATAAGTAACATCAGGTCTGAACTGAGTGATAAGCTTTAGTATATGGCAGAAACAGCTTGAAAAACAATCTATTTCTCTGAAAGATATGACTCAAATTGAAGTCATAACATCAAAGCTTTTACCCGGAATATTCAAAGCAGCAAAACAAAAACAGAAAATAAGTATATTTCTAGTGTGCTACTGTGATCTCCTGAACACAGTTAAGCTGTGTTTTTATGTTTCAGTCATTTGTCAGCAGGTGTTACCATGGGAACGCAGCTCAACAATGTCTTTGACTTGTCCAAGGACATCGTCGCCTCACATAGAGTAAGTCATGCTGTCTGCTGTGCATGCTTTACTACTCTTCACTGATGGTCTCAAAGAGCTGATGCAGTAGTTTATGAGCATTAGCAGAGACTGCAAGTGTGGGAGAGCAGAAGAAACGTTTTTTTTTGTGTGTGTTTTGTACCAGTATTTTTTTCTTTTATTAATCTATGTGTCGTAGATTAATACAGCATCATGTGAGGCTGGGCTGGTACATGGCATCAGAAAAGATATGTTATAGAGACCATATTATGGCATGTTAAGCGTGACATGTGAAAGTGTTTTAAAAAGTACGATTTTAGCAAAAATACATATGCTTGAGCATAGAACTGGATAAATAAGACTTGGATTTTATTGCAGGAGTTGTGTGAGAGTTTGTAAACAGATGTGTCAATATAGGTTTGCTGTTGTTAGACCTGGACTAAATTTCCGTCAATGCATCAAAACTTTTTTTCTGTTTATTTGATACTTTGTCTGCCCTAAAGGCATGCGGAAAAAAACAAGGTTTTCTTCAAGAATTCAATGTAACAAAACGTGAGTAATTCCTTTAAAGGCCCAGTGTGTAAGATTTAGTGGCATCTAGTGGTGAGGTTGCAGATTGCAAACAACTAAATACCCGTCGCCACACCCCTCCCTTTCCAAACGTGTTGGAGAAGTACGGTGGCCTTCAGGTAGGGAGAGTTATCTTTAGAATTTAAGTATAACTAGGAGCTACTCTTATCAAGAAAACCTTTTAAAACATATAGAATTTTAAAAACATATAAATTCAGAACAGGATTATAATTTGTATTTCAAATATATCTACATATTTTTTTATAGATCACCAAAGTCACTATATAAAGTCATTAATATCTCACTGGAAACAAATGTATAATGTCAACTTCTGAGTGAAAATTAGAAAGAATGAAGAACAAAGACATCGTCATTATCAGTCATTCCTCCTGTCCTCTGTCCTCTGACCTCTGATCTCTGTCCTCTGACCTCCTGTCCTCTGTCCTCCTGTCCTCTGACCTCCTGTCCTCTGTCCTCCTGTCCTCTGACCTCCTGTCCTCCTGTCCTCCTGTCCTCTGTCCTCTGTCCTCTGCCCTCTGTCCTCTGTCCTCCTTTCCTCTGTCCTCCTGTCCTCTGTCCTCCTGTCCTCTGTCCTCTGTCCTCCTGTCCTCTGTCCTCCTGTCCTCCTGTCCTCTGACCTCTGATCTCTGTCCTCTGACCTCCTGTCCTTTGTCCTCTGACCTCCTGTCCTTTGTCCTCTGACCTCCTGTCCTTTGTCCTCTGTCCTCCTGTCCTCTGTCCTCTGTCCTCCTGTCCTCTGTCCTATGTCCTCCTGTCCTCTGTCCTCTGACCTCCTGTCCTTTGTCCTCTGACCTCTGTCCTGTCCTCCTGTCCTCTGTCCTCTGTCCTCCTGTCCTCCTGTCCTCTGTCCTCTGACCTCCTGTCCTTTCTCCTCTGACCTCTGTCCTGTCCTCCTGTCCTCTGTCCTCCTGTCCTCTGTCCTCTGTCCTCCTGTCCTCTGTTCTCCTGTCCTCTGTCCTCCTGTCCTCTGTCCTCCTGTCCTCTGTCCTCCTGTCCTCTGTTCTCCTATCCTCCTGTCCTCCTGTCCTCCTGTCCTCTGTCCTCCTGTCCTCCTATCCTCTGTCCTCCTGTCCTCCTATCCTCCTGTCCTCTGTCCTCCTGTCCTCTGTCCTCTGTCCTCCTGTCCTCTGTCCTCCTGTCCTCCTTTCCTCCTGTCCTCTGTCCTTCTGTCCTCCTGTCCTCTGTCCTGTCCTCCTGTCCTCTGTCCTCCTGTCCTCTGTCCTCCTATCCTCCTGTCCTCTGTCCTCCTGTCCTCCTGTCCTCTGTTCTCCTGTCCTCTGTCCTCTGTTCTCCTGTCCTCTGTCCTCTGTCCTCCTGTCCTCTGTCCTTCTGTCCTCCTGTCCTGTCCTCCTGTCCTCTGTCCTCTGTCCTGCTGTCCTCTGTTCTCCTGTCCTCCTATCCTCCTGTCCTCTGTTCTCCTGTCCTCCTGTCTTCTGTCCTCCTGTCCTCCTGTCCTCTGTTCTCCTGTCCTCCTATCCTCTGTCCTCTGTTCTCCTGTCCTCTGTCCTCCTGTCCTCTGTCCTCCTGTCCTCCTATCCTCCTGTCCTCCTGTCCTCTGTTCTCCTGTCCTCCTGTCCTCTGTCCTCCTGTCTTCTGTCCTCCTGTCCTCCTGTCATCTGTTCTCTTGTCCTCCTATCCTCTGTCCTCTGTTCTCCTGTCCTCTGTTCTCCTGTCCTCCTATCCTCCTGTCCTCTGTCCTCTGTCCTGCTGTCCTCTGTTCTCCTGTCCTCCTATCCTCCTGTCCTCCTGTCCTCCTGTCCTCTGTTCTCCTGTCCTCCTATCCTCCTGTCCTCCTGTCCTCTGTCCTCTGTCCTGCTGTCCTCTGTTCTCCTATCCTCCTATCCTCCTGTCCTTCTGTCCTCCTGTCCTCTGTTCTCCTGTCCTCCTGTCCTCTGTCCTCCTGTCTTCTGTCCTCCTGTCCTCCTGTCCTCTGTCCTCCTGTCCTCTGTTCTCCTGTCCTCCTGTCCTCCTGTCCTTCTGTCCTCCTGTCCTCTGTTCTCCTGTCCTCCTGTCCTCTGTCCTCCTGTCTTCTGTCCTCCTGTCCTCCTGTCCTCTGTCCTCCTGTCCTCTGTCCTCCTGTCTTCTGTCCTCCTGTCCTCCTGTCCTCTGTCCTGCTGTCCTCTGTTCTCCTGTCCTCCTATCCTCCTGTCCTCCTGTCCTCCTGTCCTCTGTTCTCCTGTCCTCCTATCCTCCTGTCCTCCTGTCCTCTGTCCTCTGTCCTGCTGTCCTCTGTTCTCCTATCCTCCTATCCTCCTGTCCTTCTGTCCTCCTGTCCTCTGTTCTCCTGTCCTCCTGTCCTCTGTCCTCCTGTCTTCTGTCCTCCTGTCCTCCTGTCCTCTGTCCTCCTGTCCTCTGTTCTCCTGTCCTCCTATCCTCCTGTCCTCCTGTCCTCTGTCCTCTGTCCTGCTGTCCTCTGTTCTCCTATCCTCCTATCCTCCTGTCCTTCTGTCCTCCTGTCCTCTGTTCTCCTGTCCTCCTGTCCTCTGTCCTCCTGTCTTCTGTCCTCCTGTCCTCCTGTCCTCTGTCCTCCTGTCCTTCTGTCCTCCTGTCCTCTGTTCTCCTGTCCTCCTGTCCTCTGTCCTCCTGTCTTCTGTCCTCCTGTCCTCCTGTCCTCTGTTCTCCTGTCCTCTGTCCTCTGTTCTCCTGTCCTCTGTCCTCTGTTCTCCTGTCCTCTGTCCTCTGTCCTCCTGTCCTCTGTTCTCCTGTCCTCCTACCATCAGCTTTGTGTGTGTGAGAGACAGAGAGAGCAGAGTAAATGCACGCTGTAGCGTGATAATAAATGACACCAAAACATTACAAAAACACCAATAACGTCGGGGCTCATCAATACTGCGGTAATTTAGCACCGGGGCCCGTTTAATACCGGGTTTCGGAACGCATCCACACCTTCAGCTAACGTCAAACGGGAATTGCTCTCACCAGAGCCAGTGTTCAGTTTGTCCGTTCTGGGCGTCATGGTGATGCAGGATGGCGGACTCCATGGAAGACGACCAGCTCCCATGTAGATATAAATGCCCTTTTCTAAGCTAAATAAAATATAACGATTCTTAATTTCAGGTGCTTGTTCACTGATTAAAACATAGTTTTGAATGTTATATTCCATTAATAGAAACATGCTTATTGGCTTTTATGCTTTAATGTTTGTACATTAAAGAACACATTTGTTATTGGAGTCGGTGCGTGTTTAGCTTAGCTTTGGCTGTGAGGAAGAATATTAACTGTGATTTGAGCACATGTTGGAGCTATGTTCACGAACAGCAGTTTCCAGTCTCAGACATTTCTGTTCATCTTCATGTACGGATTACCAAATGAGATACAGCATATTATTTAGTGAGCATTAGAGGTGCAGGTTTATTTTTCACAGGACAGACCCTGGATAGCTGTTAACCCCTGCTTCCTGTTTTTAAGCTAAGCTAGGCTAACCACCTCATGTCTCTAGCTTTGGACATGAGATGAGTACGATCCTCTCGTCTCTCTCTTATGGGAAAGTTTATAAGCACTTCTTTCAAAACGTGAGCTTTTCCTTCGATGCAGCTTTCCACTAGCCCCTCTCCTTCTCCCGGGACATGAAATATCCAAGGACATGTAGATCATATGAATAATGACACTGTCGCTAAACATGCATATCATTCCATTGTACACAACGTGGCTGTGTACGGTTTAGAGCTAACATCTAGATTACTTTATCTCTCTTTTGTAGTAAAAGCTGAAGAACATTGAACACAACCATTAACAAGCCTAATTATTAGTGAATATTGCTACATGTCTGATAACACATTGGAGCACAAATAAATGATTAATGTTTTTATTGATAACAGTTATATAACTCTTATTCATGTTTGTTGGCTGTGATGTTGTCCTCTATTTGACATGCTTTTGTATTTTCCAAGAGAGAAGACATTTATTATCGGATATCTTATCACAGCCTCATGAACACTTATCTAAACTAGAGCTGTAACTGCTCCTTGTTCACTACTGACTACTAAGCATTGTGCGACACAGATTGTGATGAGTGCTTTGTAAATAAATAAGAGTATTATCAGTATTATTATTGTTCAATGCTCGTGGTCAGGACCAACATTCATTGTTTTCTCTTCAACCCCATATTCAAACTCTTAGTTTTGCAGCCTATTTTTCCACATTAGTGGCAGTGCCACCAGTCGGTGCAAAGTCGATCTAGCTATTAAATGTTAAAAGGCCTTGCCATAGGAAGCAGGTATGGTAGGTTGCAACACTTATGTGGCATCCTTTGGTTCAATACTGTGGACCTCAGGATAAAGATTCACCAACAGTCAAAGTGGACATGAAGCATTGCCTTCCAAGAACAACGTTCTATTCCTAAACTATCCCGATGATACATTTACTTTGGCCTGTCCACCGATGTGGGTTTTGGTGGTGACCTGATGTGATGAGTCTCACCCACGGCACTGTGTAAATGATTTCACGGTCAAAGAGCAAAATTCCAGATCACAATGAATGGAAAGCTCAAGGTTCATGCAATTAATTCATAAAAGCATATCAATAACAGTGCTTGTATCATCATCATCCAAGACCATTAAAGAAGATATAACCTATACTTCTATAAAACTTTCCACGAAAGTCTAGTATTTGTGAAGCACCCTCAATATCTTCACTTGTTATTTCTGGAGTTCGCCGAGCAACTCTCTTTTGCCAACATGAATCATTAGAATGAGCGTTGATCTCCGTCATCATCCAACTTCTTAGTAGAACTCAAGAAGGCATCTTCCTTTGATGTCTTCTAATCAGTTCTGTATTCATGTTTTTCAATTCAATTCATCATCAGTTGAATCTGTAGTTTTCCAACTTTTTAGGCCGAATTTGTCCAACAATGGTTGAGCTACAGAGATGTCCATATCTACCCGAGTCAGTCATGATGATAATAATTTGTGTGTTGTTTTCTAGAGAGTGTTGTTTTCTAGAGATTCATAACGTACAGATGTTGATTTTTATTATTTTGTCATTTGATTTAGTTTTCACCAAGTTAAGATGGCCAAAGCTTATTCATGTCAGTTGCTAAAATATCAGCATCAAAGCTGCTCTTAAAGAGACCTGCACCTGCTGAGTGCTGGAGCTGTGTGCCAGTCAGATCATGGAAATGGTTCCTTGTGGTTTCCATTGTGATTACGATTTAACATCCCTGCTAGTTGAATAACATTCTTGAAAAAAACAAAAATAAAACCAAAGAAATGTTTCATATGCTCTCTTTTAAACATATAAATAATACACTTATCTTTTCACTTGAGTGACCAGATATGAAAGCCAGATATGAAAGCCAAAGACATATTTATATATTATTTAACAAAATACGGCCTTGCAGAAAACAACTAAACTGACTAACTGCAAAATAATGTAATACTTGTTCTTATATCCTAGCCTTATCCTGGTGTGAGACAGGGACGAAGTGAAATGCAGATATTTAAGAAAACGACACACAGAGAACAGTTACTTCATCATGAATGTGGTTACCTCTGTGACACATGTGTTACCGCAGTTCAACGTCCAGCTACGCAGGAGAACTGACAAGAAAGAAGTCACTAATGCAGTGAAATGTATGGAACCAAAGTAGGGTAAAAAGTCTGTGTATCACTATATATGAATGTGTGAAAACATTGTGTACGAATACATTCAAACTTGTGAATGTGTGAACTCATTCTGTACAAATGTATTCAAATGTTTGAATGTCTAAAAAATGTCTGAACAAATATATTTCATTTCTGAATCTGAAAAGAGATCTGGAGCTGTGCATGACATGTGAACAAATGAAAAAGATTTGCAGACATAGTTTCCAATCTGTGAGTGCAGAAAGAAGATCTGTCCAAAGGTTTCCACGCACAGAAAAAGGTTTGCAATGACATAAAGGTTTACACTTCTCTGTTTACAAATCAAATCAACGACTACAAATCAGTACAAGAGAGTTGACCCAATTATAAGGCTTCTTCGTGAAAAGCCAATGAGGCTGCTCAGAGGAATATATCATTAGACTAGATGGTTGCAGGTGGACTAGTGTTTACAGGTCAATGGGGACTATGGAGGAGTCTTCAGGTTTGTCCAAATCATTTTGTTCATGAACATTTTGCAATTATTTTATTATTATATAAATTGTCGCAAGATAGTTTGTCGTAAAAATTTAATTAAAAAGTGCTATAGAATAATATATAAAAAAACTCACAAGGTCACAAGGTCATAAGTCACAAGTTCATAGCCATACAATTTCATAGCATACTATATCACATAGAAAATGATAATATAGTCTATATCAGTGGTTCTCAAATGGGGGTACGTGTACTCCAGGGGGTACGTGAGATTCTTTTTAAATAGATTTAAAATTAGCATCCATTCAAAAATCCTTGGAAAATAGTTATTTAATAAATATTCAATAAAATATAAGTGTAAGTTCATAAACTGAATGTTATATTCAGTAGGCTATTGAATTTCATGATCCTAAACCAGGTGTCGGCAACCCGCGGCTCCGGAGCCGCATGCGGCTCTTCGGCCCCTCTGCTGCGGCTCCCTGAGTCCTCCGTCCACACGGTGTTTAAGCATCGTTTGAGATGATCTCCGTCCAGACTTAAATGCCTGATAACGAATATCACGTGACTATTCACGTACACTGGGCGTGCAGTGGGTGCCGGTGTTACGTCCTACTGGTTTTCAAACCTACTGGTTTCCTTCCGTGCGTGTGTTGTGTTCGTGTAACAGCAGCAGCTGTTTTCTGCCTCTGTTGCCAGATTCACACATTCACAAACATATTGCTGGAGATCTAAAAGCTACATCTCATATATATATATATATATATATATATATATATATATATATAAAGCAGGGATTACGATTGTATAAGTGAGCACTACATCACAGCCACGTATGAAGAAATACATTGAAGAAAATATATTTATGGAAAGATCGCATCAACCTGGATTCGAACTCTGTCGAGCAAAATAGTAATATATTTAAAAACAGCCGCGCTTTCGTCGCTGTCAGGCGCCTTTCCCTGCAGGTGGCTGATCATGATCTGCAGAGCCCCGCCCTCAGTAAGCTATCAATGGATAAATCCAAAAACAGAAAAGTCACGGAGGAAAATAGAGTTTAATTCTGCGTGGACGTATTCATTTGCTTTCACTGCGAATGATGCTGGCTTACCTGTATGCTTGATATGTGGCGAGAAATTTGCAAACAACAAAAAATGTAATGTTGGAAGACGCTTCCAGAACAAGCACACAGCATTTACTGAAAGTATCACGTTGGAGATGAGCGATAAAGAGCGATTCTTCATAAGAGTGTGATATTGTTATAACAGGTAAAATAGCAGTGTCTTTATTCTTGTTCTATAATTTCAGAAATACAACAAACTATAGTTTTTGAATATATAATATAACTATATATAAAACTTTATAAGCCGTGATATCAAATAGCTTTTGCGGCTCCAGACACATTTTATTTGGTGGAAAATAGGGCAAAATGGCTCTTTGGATAGTAAAGGTTGCCGACCCCTGTCCTAAACAATGCATACGTCATAAAAATCTTTTTGTGTATTAAGTTACAAGTTGTCAAAAAATGTCATTGTGAAATATGTCATAAAAAGGTAAAGAAAATGTTGATAAGAAGTGTTGTATAAATAAAGTTAATTTTGACATTCATGACATTTTTCATTTTCATTTTCATTTGTCAGTTTTGAAAATGAATTGTTATGACATTTTTATCGGCCTACTACACTATGACAATCATCCTACTTTTATTTTTTTTTGATCTGCAATAATTAGTCAACTAATCCATTAGTCAATCGGCAGAACAATAACCACCAACTATTTTGATAATCTAATCATCATTTAAGCTACTGTCAGGAACTCTTTTTTAAATAGATTTTTTTCAAAGTTCTCTTATTTTACTGCAGACAAGCTGCCCCGATCAGTCTTGCTTCTGTTCCCTCTAGTTCCCTCCAGCAAGTCGATCAATACGGCTAGCAGCGTGGCGGAGGTGCTCCCAGCGGGAGGTGCTCCCAACGGGGACTGGCGGAGCAGCGAGGCGAAGTTCTGCTCCTGGCGTGAGGTGAAGGAGGAGCTGCTCCTACCAGGCACTGAGTTCTCACCTCCCACCGGAGCTCTGACTGCAGGTTGAAGGCGGAAGCCAAGCTTGATCCGGATCAGTCTTTGGCTGACCCATGACAATTATTAAGAATTACTATGTAGAAATAGCCACTCTTCACGCTGATGGTCTTGTTTACTTATGCAGGTCACATAGAGGCATCAGTTTAAACTGAGACTGTTTCATAAACAGTTAAAAGTTACTTTAAAGTAATTTTTCATGCAAAAAAAGCCATTCATTGTTTTATTTCATATTAAACTGAATATATTTGGGTTTTGGACTGACAAGATAAGAAATGGCCTTGGACTTGGATATACTGGGATGGGAACGTCTAACTGAACTTCTGTTTTCTGATTATTATTTCTTTGACCAAACGATAATCTCAAAACAAGTAGGAAATTTAATCCATAATGGAAATAATCGTAAATTGCAGCCCTACATGTCACCATATTATCATTTTTCATGGAATAGTATACTGACATTTTTACGACATTTTTAGGGCAATTCTTATGAAAAACATTATTTTAGGATACTATGCTATATAATTCTTTATGGCATACCAGACTATGATTTGCATTAACTTTAAGACATAAACTGTTATATATTTACGGTATGCATATTATGGTTTGACTTGTTTTATGACATATTTCTATTCCCTTCTATACTGTACATTTTTTCTTGACATAATATATATAACATTTTTTATGACTTTTTTATGGCATACTTTACTATGACATTTTTTATTATGTACTATTTATGGTATACTATATTATTATTTTTAATGCCATTTTTGATAGATGTATAGTATTATTTCAATGGCACACTATAGTACGACCTTTTAACGGCATAACCTACAATGATTTTTTTTGTATAACACATAATTCATTTTTTATGGCATACAATATTATAAGATATTTATGAGATATTTGTGGAATACTTTATTACTTTTATGTGCATAAGAGTTCCACATATGATTGCCTGTCGGTTTCTCAACACAGCCCTTCAAAATAATGGATTTTTTGTGGTTTTCACTTTATTTGTAATCCACCCATTAGAAAGTCTATGGAGAGACATATAGGAGAATATAATACAGTTGCGTGTGTAATTGTGGAATGGACAAAGAACATAAATGTGTAACTTTCACTTTACACTGAAGTAATCAAATTAAGGATTAATGTAGGGAAGCAGTATAACATTTATTAAATCATGCAATTAAAATTTCACAAGAATAAAAAGGAAATCAGTCATATGATTCATCGGGTCAGTAGATTTCGTTTAATTTGTTGAAGAAAGCCGTGAGCTAGCTGCAAAGAGCAATTTTCTTATCAGCGCACACTGACACTCAGACATAATTCACTGTGTTGGACATTCATAGACTTGGTGTGTGCTTGTAGTTCAGCCTGTGGCTCAGGGCCAGTTGCAGCACTTGCAGGAGTCCCAGTAGATGAGGCCGGGCTGGCAGCGGTGCAGGTACGTGTGTCCCTGGAAGCACTGGAAGTAGGTGTTCTTATCAGCTCCGTTCTCATACAGGCCATCGGGGCGGCCACGGCAGAAGTCTGTAACGGGGTCCCTGGTGGTGGTGGGGGCTGGGGTGGTGGTGGGCTTTGGGGCGAAGCCTGCATATTCACACATGGAGAAAAAAACATCATAAATGGAATAAACAGAGACTAAACCAAGCTTCTCTGAAAACTGACCAAGAAATACACCAAAACTCATTTTTATTAAAACCGTGAAAGGCAATTTTCATTGTTTCAGGTTTCTGGGATTGGGCTATTGATCGATCAATAGATTAGATAAAAAAAGTACACTGTAAATTCTAATTAGTTAACCTTATTTAAAGATTGGCCAGTTGGCTTAAACACTAAGAAACAGTACTTGTTTCACTTAAGTAAAGTGTAATAGGTAAAAAATCTGTATACAGTTCTTGAGACTTTACTTCAAATGTACTCTTGGCTCAGTATGGACTGTTAGGAATTAATATTGCTAACAACAAAATCCTTTCGAGTGTAAAAGACATCACAGTGAGTGGAGACAGCTTTGTAAGTTAGCTGAGCTACAGTATGTACCCATTGACATCCTGAGGTGGTTGACGAGAGGATAAGGTCCAGCTGCGCAGAAGTATCCACCAAAGTCATCCATGTCCAGAGACCACACATGAGCACCTCCCAGGTTGTTGGCAGTCATGAACTGGACCTAAAGGACGAGCACATCAGAGACAAAAAGGATCACACAGCAGCTACAGGGATATCAAGTAGACCTGGAATGGACAAAAAGGGAAACTGCTCTCCTCCACCAACCGCACTAGAACATTTAATCACAGGACACGTGAGTGGTCATTTGTCCAGTGTCATTATAACTACATATAATAGTGGAGCTCTATGGTTACCTTGTAAGAATAACTGCTCTGGTCATCATAGCCCACCCAGGAACTTCCATAGGTGGCGTAAGGAACCTCCTGTTCAGGGATCCATTCAGCAGTAGCGCTGGAGGCGAAGTCACAGATCTGGTCACACATAAACATAAGCAGAGTTAGATCAGACACAAACACGGGGCTTTGAAATGGAGATACTCTTAGTTAAGTTTTAATCTTTACTGATAAAATCACTTAAAGGGACAGTGTTTATGATTTAGTGGCATCTAGTGGGGGGGTTGCAGATTGCAACCAACTGAATATCCCTCCGCTCACTCCTCCCTTTCCAAGGCTGTGATAACGTGAGCCGGTGAGAGCAAAACCGTGGTAACGCCATGGTATCTATCAGGACTTTGCATTCACTCAAGAGGCCATCCTAAACACTACTTTTGGAGCAACAAAATTCCGACGGCGGAATCACGGTTTCACAAGCGTGTAGAGCAGTGATTTTCAACCAGTGTGCCGTGAGAGATCATCGGGTGTGCCGTGGAAAAATGTCCAATTTCACTTAATCGGTCCAAAAAAAATGTATTTAGTTGCTGCAAATAATTTGCCATTGTTGAGCGTCTGAGCCTGGAAGATAGTGGCTGACTAAGTAATGAAATACTCTTCCATGCCAGTGGGTGGCAGTAGGTAGCGCAATAATGATTTAGTTCATTTAAGACAGTAGAATTAAATGAGTAGAACAGCGATGAAGAAATATTTGAAAAGGAGAAATGCAGACTCTGAACTGGGTCTTGGACAAAATTCTATCCCAGATGAAAAGCCTCGTATGAGTGGTGGTCAAAAGAAAGGAAGACGGTGAGCTACATGCAACATGGAGGACTCAGGAGGACCTGCTCCCTCTGTAAACTGTGAAGGCCTGTAAGATAACAAACACACCATTCCTATTCTTATGGCAAAATAGAGAATGATAGGTGATTGTACAATCATATAATGAAAACATAGTTATGAATATTATATTCCCTTTCTGCAAATAGGTCCCCTGAAATGCTTCACACTCGCCCACATTCATTTTTTTATTTCAAATGTTGGATGTGTTTAGGTGCTCAGTTGTTTAGCTCCATGTTCTTCTTGATCAAATGTAGATGACTACAAGTCCTGTTGATGTCGAGCCATGTAGCAGCAGTAACCACAATACTTATCGTGTTCTGTATTTAGGCTTTTCAAAGTCAACTGAACAATGACTGTGCAGTACCTCATAGAAGGCCCAGAAGCCGGCAGTGCGAGTGTAGGGTCCGGCATCTGCGGGACCGTTAGATGGTGCTCCCAGGCCGGTAGCACCGGTGGTAAGGCGGTAGGTTCGACCGTAGGTGGGGAAACCCAGCAGCAGCTTCTCGGCTGGTGCTCCCAGAGCCAGCCAGTGAGCGATGGAAGAGTTCTAACAAAAAGGAGATATATACGACAGCTTAAAACTCAGTATTATTGACATTGGATCAGATGCTTCCCTGGAATGTAAAAGGTTTGCCTGTATTGTCGACCCAACTGTGAATAAACTCTGCAGCTTTCAGCTCATAGTTCAGGTTTATAGGTCAAGCAGTGAAGAACGCAGATTTCTTTCTAAGGAATTTGTGGAGACCATGCAGGAGCCAAACGGGGAGGGGCTTACACCCACATGCTGGATAGAACAAACAGCTTTAAGAGGAAAAGGCTTTCTGAAAACCATATTTAGCGTAGCAATGCTAAACGTCGTCCTCATCAGTGAGATAAAACCTCAAACTGCATTTTGGACAATTAATAAACAATAAATAAACACTCAAACTAACACAACATACTGTCAAAGAGTGTGTGTAGTTTGCAGAAGTCCGTCTTGTGTGTGTCTTTGTGTGTGTCTTACGATGTTGTGATGAATGTGTGAGCCGGAGTCCACAGAGCTGCGGTACATTGGGCTGTTGTGTCCAGTAGCTGCCTCCCAGTGTCCATGGTAGTCATAGGTCATGACATTGATGAAGTCAAGGGAACTGTTGATTATAAACGGTGTTATTTTAGATCAGCAGCAGGAGTAAGTTTCACCGTTGTTGGAGGACGTAGTAAAAAAGTAGATGCAATTCATTCAGTTTAAGAGTAAAAGCTGTTTCACACCGAGCACGGATCTACGTCCCAAAAATGTACACGGAAATAAAATAAAAATATATATAAAAAAAGCTAGCAAACCTCTGCGGAACATTCGTGCAGGGAAACAAAGACATACAGACAAACCTAGATTTCAGCAAGTTTACAGCCCACAGCTGGTTAATTAGCTTATAACTAAAAGACTGGGAGAAAGGTATCAAACCGTTTTTACATTTGAAAAATTCCCATACGGATGTTCTGAATTCCTGCATCTCATTTTCGCAACGCACTGGTGAGAAACAGCTTCAAAGTGACCTTCCTTTCCACCTCACTAAAGATACTCACTCTTCTGAGCATAAACAGACACTGAGTCCACTGAAATCAAACTCACTCTGCGATCTTCTCGACCTCGTAGGCTCTGTCGATGGTGGGAAGTAAAGAAGCCACGTTGGCTGACAGCAGCAGCTGAGTCTTCCTGCTGTCCTTGGCGTCGTCCTCAAAGGCTTTGGAAAGTTCCTGTAGAATGAACCAAAAGAGCTCAGGTCCTCCACATCTGATTGTTTCTCTCCATCTCCTACTACAACACCACAGGTTTTGATGGAGACATCCCACAGCACTGTGTTTGTTAAGACACTCAGTGTGTAATTTGTCTTTTTTAATTGTTTGTCACCTCGTATCAAAAGCTGTAACTAAATGGATTTATATTTAAAAATAATCTTGTCTTGCTCAAAGGTAACATTATACTTACTGGAAAAAAAAACAAAGTGATGAATGTATTACTGATTGGCCCATAGGGGAGACAACACAAGTGTTTCACAATGTATACCATGATGTTAGCCATGCTACTGACGTGGCTTTATGGACAACAGCTTGTTGAGCTCTCCATTTGGTCCTCACTGAAATGTCTCAAAAGCGATTGGATTAGATGCCGTTTCTCCAGAGGAAGAAGCCGTCTGACTTTGCTGAACCTCAATCATTTTTCCCGTCGCGCAACCATGAGGTTGACATATAGATGGATTGTTGGTTATTGTTATCACTTTGATGAGCTCCTGACTTTTTATTTAGCTCCACCATCAGCTCAAACCTTTCATTTGTGTAATACTTAAAGTTCCCATATTGTAGATAGTGATGTTTTTTTATTATAAAGCATATCTAGATGCTATATAGATATTGCGAACGTTTGAAAACGCTTGACCCACGGAGTCTGTATTCAGAAACTGTTCCTTTAAACGAGCAGTCAGGACTTCCGTAAGGTTTGTGATGTCACAACGATACAGTCGGCGGTAGAAGTGCTGCTAAGCTCCGTATATCAACACAATAAGTGAGTCCCCGACTGTAGTGACGCTGTGAAGATGGAGACGGCGCTGATGCTGATGACCGGAGAACACTGACCAATCTGAGCAGGTATGAACATTAAAGCATGTAAACATGTTCTAGTAGAAACACAAAATACAAGTAGGAACCTGAAAATAAGCACGATATGCCTTCTGTCAGTGTATGACTAACCGTGACCAGCAGAGTGAACCTCTCCTTGTCCTGCTGTGGGCTGCCATTGTGTCCAGGATATTCCCAGGCCAAGTTCAGCCCGTCAAAGTTATGGGTGCGGAGGTAACTGATGGCCGACCTGATGAAGGCTGCGCGGCCCTCAGGCCTGGCGACCACGGCGATGAATCTGGTGGGATGTATAAAGACAGATCTCCATTTAATCAACCTCCATTGTTGTGATGCAGCGGCAGAGGGAGGTGTCTGACCTCTGAGTTGAACGGGTGTAAAGGACATGGAGGAACTCACGGGCTCAATCCATTGACTGTTCCTCCGACAGAGAGAAGAGTCTTCAGAGCAGGATTACTAATAGAGAGAGAGAGAGAGAGAGAGAGAGAGAGAGAGCATCTTAACTGTAATCACCACATCAATAAACAACATTAAGTTTACAGTCAAACTTATACTGATGGCATTGTACTTCTCCACTTAACTCGCTGGTCTGGCTGATGTATTTGTATACCTCTCTCATTAATGTCCTCCTGGTCTGGTCCGTGACTCTTGGTCCTCTCTTGGCATGTTTGTTTTTGTGCCATATTCTTTTCATTTTGTACTAATAGATTTAATGGTGCTCCGTGAGATCATGTGACTTCTGAAGGTAATTGGTAGCACCAGATCTTTTTTAGGGGCTTCATAGCAAAAGAGGTAAATACTTATGCAAACACCACTTTTCAGTTTCTTTTTGTGGCTATCCATTAGATAAAATCAAAAATGAATCTGAATTTTAATTCCAGGTTGTTAAGCAACAAAATAGGAAAAAAACCCAAGGGGGTGAATACTTCAGCAAGTTACTGTACATCCCTTCCTCACACAACCTCATGGGTGTGTTGTTTCTCCAGTTCATTCATCGTTACAGTATATAGCTATAAGTACTCACCTTTATTATAAGTAATGAGAACGGTTCTGAACTTGCCAATCAACCATTAGAAGAATCAGCCTGGTCTTTCCAAACAACAAAACTGTCAAGTACGTTTCGAGGGAAACATATTTTCTTCAGGATTACGTTTGTCTGTTATGTCTTATCATAGAACGAGGAAGTCCACGTAATAAGGAGGCGTCAAACCAAAGTCATCGTTGACTTTCTTTGATTCACGTCAATTTATCAATTTTATCTACTTTGTTGTGTCATGTGACCAATACATTGACTTTTACTGAGTTTTTATTGGCCCTTTATTCATTAAAAGACATCACTGATATGGTCATTTATCCTGTTCTGAAGAGATGGAGTAATGCTAACGTTAGCCTTGGACTCATGGCGCTTTAAACGGCCATGACTAAATTAGCTCTGAATTTGAGAATACTATTAAGCAGAAGGAGTGTCATGAGGTTTTTCTTTACTTTTATTATGAAAATGGGTTAATGAGGTTGGAAATGTATATAATATCCCTCCTTGCTTTTTAAAATAGAACATGTTTTACCTGACGACTCAACTTGTTTCTAATGTTCATTAACATGTTGGTACTTTAAACAGGATTCCAGGCTGAAAATGGTTCTGGGTCTAAAACCCAGACAGGAGACCATCTGTGGGAGGGGATTTAACGTAGGTCTGTTTTGACTTGAAGATGGATATTGAAGACACGTTCACTCACATATTCTTGAGGTTGTTGAGCCTGCTGTACTGCTGATCATCATTCCACTCGATGGGGATGATCTGGTTGAAGCTGTTGATGGTGGACAGAGCGTAGATGACATGTGTGCACAGGAAGGGGTCAATGTTGTCCGGGGTGAATTTGGCACTGCTGGGCCTGTACTGGGCCCAGTTGGTCATGTGGCACACCAGTCTATTGGATGAGGCTGAGGGACGACAGCGGAATAACAGCAATGAGACTTACCGGTGTTTGTTCTGACACTTTGATCGTGACGGTGTGAGGAAGAGTCAATGTCTGTATAACTAATGCTTACCAATGTGCACAACGAGCAGAACGCCCAGAGCTACAAAAAGAAACAGAGAAAACAGAAGGAGAGAAGATGTGAGACTTTGGCATTATAGCCATGTGATATGTAGAATGTATACATACATGTCCGAGGAAGGAAAAATAGAATGAACACGGACCAGGTGTGCAAAACAACAAACAACTCAAATGAAAGTCGCTGCGAAACAACCCTAATACATTCACCGTCATTCTAAACCCTACGAGTACCACAGAGACCATCGTATGTCTGTGTTATGGGGGACAGGTGATCTGGAGCAACAGAACATCACGAAGATTCATTTGATTGATGCATCTTTGGTTCGGCGCCTATTCAAGTGTTACAGCATTATAATGGAGGTATATGAGGCTGTTCCCGTTATGATGGAAGTGCATGAGGCCATTCCCGTGATTTATTAGGTCTCATAAGTTGTTACAGCAATTTTTGGGTTGATACCATTTGTTACACAGATTTGGTGCTAAATGTGACCATTTTTGACCATTTAATCCTCGAGGTGACATTGATGTCAAGTTTCACAAAGTAGTCTCACTACAATGAATGACTGACTTCATCCCACATGAATACAACTGAGCTCATTGGATCAAGAGGCTCAGCTGTCCAGTCAAACCCAATTTATTTAATTCCAACACTGTTGAGGGACCCCAGTATGCAGACATATTTAAATGCACCATTTTAGAAAAACACTTGTTTTCTCCCCAGACTGCATGTGATTATCACACAATGGGCTCTTGTCTGTAAAGGAGAGACTCGTGGGAACCACAGAACCCATTTTTATTCACATATCTTGAGGTGAGAGGTCAAGGGACCCTTGTGAATGTGGCCATTCCAGTTATTTAGCTCCCTTCCGAACAAGCTAGCCGGACATGCTACCAATGGATTCATGAGATCGAGTAGTTTCATATGATACGTTCACGAGCTTTAGCCTGAGGCCGCTAACGCCTCTTTAAAACAGTCATGTTGGAGGCAACATTCCATTAGTTCAATTATTTGGTTAATGAATGTGCAAATTAAAAAAGTAATTATGTCATTTTATTCATTTGAGAGCAAGGTTATTACTCAATATCAAATGTCTGCTAGATTACAATCTAGGATATGACTTGATTAGATACTAGTTAATATAATAACACATAAAGTAACAGACACATTTACAATTTGTAAAACAAGAGATCAACAAGATTAATAATGGTTGAACAATACAATATTAAGCAAAAATTAGCACAGTAAATGCTCAAAATAGTTAGAATAGCAATTTCAGAATAACCTCTAATTGAGTTATGACTGAACGATTAAAGAAATCACTGAATCAATGCGAAGTCAATGAATTAAAGAGAAGAGGTCTTCCTACGTCTCTCCTGGAGTGTTGAGAAATGTAAACTATATCTGTATGAAGTGTTTGGCATCTTATGTGTGTGTCTTTGAGTGGACATAACTGGTAAACAGAATCAAACACATGAAAGGTGTAAATGGTATTCATCACCTGTGAGAAGTTTCCCCATTGTGCTGTCTGAAGATCCAACCAATCTGATTCAGCAGCGACGCTCTGAAGATCATCAAACATTCACATGAGATGATGATAAAACACATGAAACACAAAAGCAGATATCATTGAGCTACTGCTGATACAATTATTATGTTCACTTTATCTTTGCTCATTTCTTTTCTATATTTCGTAGATATGTAATTAAACAGCATTTTTTCTCATCACTTTAAACAGATGTATTGACATTTGGCACTATTCTTTAACATTGTATATGCAAAACTATTTAATGATTATTAAACAAAACTATTCCATAAGTTAGTCAATAATGAAAATAATTCTTAGTTGTCGGCCTACAGCCGCTAGACATGCAAACATGGCGATGATCTCATTACCTTTCTTCAAGAGGAAGCGAAGCGGAGTCTAGAGCTCGGTGGCGTCGGGTCAGATTTATATTTGACTTATTAATGACTAATAGTCGGTAGCAAAGTGCAGCTGATAAGGGCCGGTGGTGGTGGGAGTCTCGCTGACGTGCACAATAACCCCACTTCCAGTTAAGAGTGGGCGAAGCCATGTGGGAATTAGACATGCTGGGAAATGAGCTATCAGTTCAATTTCCACATCAAAGCTCCTGTAGCGAAGTGAAGTGTAATCAATGTGCAATAATTAGTGAGTAATGATCATCTGGGGTTTGTTCAGTGTTTGGACAGAGGCAACCCCTCTATGTGGACGGGGGGTTTGGATACTTTGTGCAATCAAATCAGATTTTGTTGATTTTCAATTAGCTCCATTGGAACTCAAGTCAAACTTTTCCTTTTCTATGTCTACACATTTTAAAACTCTTGAACTGCTGTTGGACCATTAATCATTGATCCATGACACCAACAGGAATTGATGCAAACTGTGCACCAAGGACATCAGTAAAAGGACAGTCTCACACAGCCAGGCCTTTCTGCATAGAGCTGTATCATTGCTATGTTTGCCGTAAAATATCTTTCACTGGGTTGTACTTGACTCCATCCTCTTGTGTCACTTCTGTTTGCAAAAAAACAAGATGGCGACGGACAACATTGCCGAACTCGAGGTTTCAAAACTGCAGTGCACAAACCAATGGGCGAAGTCCCTGTGACTACGTCTCCTTATATGGTTACCCTCACAGCAACATGTCGACATCACCATCTGCTCCAGTGTATATGGGAAGTTAATCCATTGACACAACTGTGAATGTAATAAATACACACATTACTCAAATACAATCCCAAAGTGTTTATTTGAAATCATATTTACAAGTAGCACCCCTCCCTCCCTCCCTCCCTCACGTTTCCATTCAATCACAATTATGAAAAAGCCCAAGGGCTGCATTATCCAGTGCATTCAGCCAAGCCATGTGAAACAGACTCGCTGTTACCAACTTCAGTGGGCGATGAGTCAGTCCGCTCAGAGACACGGTGAAATGACTGTATGGCTCTTCAATGAATACTAAAGGCATTGGGAAAAAACGTTGTACACAGTAAAACACAATAAACAGGACATCATTCAACGGTTCTGAAAGCATCTCCACCTTCTGGTCTAGTGCAGAGATGAAGGCGTGTGAGGCTCAGCATCTCAGAGTGAAAGACAGTGACGGTGATTTCTCGTATATTGGTCTAACCCAAATCTAAACTTCAGTTCAACATCATGAAACTAATAATCACAATGACTGTCTACAGCTAATAGCCTACAAAGTGTTATTCTAGGTGTACGTGTTTTGACATTTGTGATATTTTGCTTTACAGTATTCATACAAAATGATCTTTCCTAGTTTGCCTAATATATTGATTTTTCTTTTACCCACACTAATGTAAATGAAATGATATAAGAGAAAAAGTATAAAGCATGAGATGAAAAGTTACATTTTCCTGACAACATAGAAAACATCAATCAAGTATTCATTCTGAGTCATCATTCATGAAGGCAACACACGTCACACTAAAGTAACAGAAATATTTAGGCTTGTGAGTTCCTTTGGATCACCAATTAAACTCACAAGCTTGTTCACACAATGATTTTGTCACTTTTAAAACATGTATTTAGTCTTCTTGAGTGAGTGTAATAATAACCTTAATAATAATATAATAATACAGAGCAGAAAACAAACTGGTGAATCTGTATCTTCAGGATAAATCCTGTGGTTTCTACTGTGATTCACCAACTCTTTGGAGCAGTTGACCTGAAACAGTTACTAGTTTTTTCCAGAGCTTTCAACTCTCGGTTTTCCTCAGTGGATGGAGGTTAAGCAAACTACATGCCCTGAGAAAAATGATAAGTAGCATCTGAAAGGTAGTAAGTGGACTTTGAGTTAAATGTATTCAGGGTCACGGGGCGCTGGAGCCGATCCCAGCTGACATTGGGCGAAGGCAGGGTGCACCCTGGACAGGTCGCCAGTTCATCGCAGGGCACAGAGCGGTTCAATTCTGGGGACATTTACAAGCTAGCTAGCTGGCTAGCAAGTCGCTAAATGGGTAAAATGTAAGAACTTTGCTTCATCCACACAGTGTAGGAAAGCACATCACACATGTCGAGGCTACTGCTGAGTCATACGGGTCAATACAAGTCAACTGTATGACCAATGATGGAACACCATTTCGACCACATGATTTTTTATGAACAATTTCTGGACCGTTTGAGTTTTGCCTTCGTAAACCAAACCAGTTAGAGAATTGGTCCGCTTCTGGAACCGGACCTGTTATGTGTGAACCAGCCCAGAGACTGTTTCCAGGGTCAAGACTGAACTTTCATGCTGTTTGTTGTTAAGATTTGAGATATAGTGGAAACTAAAACATGGCTATTATATAACAGAGAACAAAAGAGTAGACTGATGCACATACTAGAGGTCACATCCTTCCTGTAACCTGTGGTGAACCAGACATGTTACATAAGAGCTGATAGATGCTGACAGGACTACAATGAGAACGATATATGACACTGTTAACTATTCTCTGATAACTCTTTCATCTCTAGCGGTGGCTGATCCGTTTCATGTTAACCTACCAGCGTAAAAGCAGCTGCAATAAACCTAATTAACACTGAACAGAGGCGTTTCACATCGTTATTAAATGATTCAAACAATGCAGGCACAACAAAATGTGAGCAAATAATGAAATACTCCCTTCATTCATCCAATTTGACAAACCCCAAAATGAGACATAAGAAATATAAAATGTAAACATTCATTTGGACTGGTGATGGTTTTATGCAGCTCGCCATAATTACAGCTAAGACAAAACACAAACAAGCATAAAGACATTAGCAGGAGCTGAAAATCCATGATAAAAAGTTCTTCAGTGCTTCAATGAGTGACTGATTCTGTGTTCACACTGTGAGCAACAAGACAGAAGTTCAACTATGGGATGCTGCTTTGTAGGGGAGTTGTGAAAAAACAAGGCAATGTTGTCTCCTGACACAAACGCTTACATGGAAAATGATGAGTTTCATGTTAACAGTGTACATCAGTTGAAGTGTACACGATAAGCTGCATTATGAAATTCCATGTTTTTCACAATTTGGGGAACAGGCATTTTACAATTGACCCTCTGCTAAGCCCCGCCCCCTGCTGCTACGTCAAGCTGTCCGAGCCACCGTGGAGCCCACGCTGATCTCTTCATCTTTATAAAAAGCCAAAGTGATTTCAGAGAATCTGCGTTTGAAGGATATATCCAGGAGCCCCAAAAAACATATTTCTTTCACTTTCCCAGTGTAAAAGTGAACATCACACCACCTGGTGATGGAGACAGAAGACATTGAAATGAAGGAACAACTCTGTTCCTGTAAAGCGAAGTAGATATTTATTCACTGTTACAATCATTTAAAAAGCTAAAGCAGCATGTGTACACATTCAGTATACCTTCAGTAGTTAGCATAGCACATGAGTGCTAACGCCAGTTAAAGATGTGCTAACGTACTCTGCTAATGTTAGCTCCATCTGTTTTACAAATGTTTATCTCTTACAACCTCTCTGGGTAACGAGGAGCTTAATATTGTAGATGCAGACCTTCACACAACCACAACCCACAACCGTTCAGAAAACAGACACGTATCAGTCAAGTTGCTCTCAGAGTGGACAGAACAGGCAGACACCCATCACATGTAAGACTGCACTGGATGTATACAAGTTATACACATCAGTTATTCTATGAAAAATCTACACCTGAAGTCTGTGTCTCGCCCGCTACAGTTCGGAGGACGAGTGTATGAGACGCGTCAGCCACATATGTGATGGTCCCGGTAAGGCATGGTTTTACTGACACTGGTACATAAATACACAACCAGACAGGGATTCCCTGCTCCCTCAACGCTTTCAATCCATCCAGCTTAAAAAAAGACCCTCTTTGTTTTTATTTTTATTTTTTTAAATGAAAACTGAAACCCCTCCTTCCTCACCCACCCGTTCAATCCCTGCAGTGCTACAATCTTCCCCGACCACCTGAACCCCCCCCCCCCCCAACCCCAAACACAGGCTGAGACACAGGACAGCTTTAGCTTCAAGCCATTCAAAGCAAAAAGTCCACAGATCGGCTGAGATCACAGGCCAGCCAACGACACCAGAGGGAGGAGAAGCAAGCTGGTGAGGAGGTGGAGAGGCTGACTGGACAGTGTGGAGGAGGCCTCGTTCTGCACCATCATACCAGTTCCTGTGTGACAGACAGTATGTTACAAGTCAATTTAACATGACGTGAAATTTGTGAATGTAACATGAATATTTCCAGCCTTTCATACTGTTAATCAGTAAACTAACAGGTTCAAATGTGTCCCAGTTAATACTGTACGTTAGTAGGGCTGCTGTTTGAAACTCAATAGACCCTTTTCCTGCTGACATCACGATTACATCACAGTGTTGGCTGGAAGCAAAACAAAGCAAAAACTGGATGCAAACACCAATCACCTCAGAGTAGTGGGCTAAAGCTACACATTGAAAATGTCTTCTTGCTGTAAATCAAAGGAGCATGGCTCTAACTTCATCACGTGCTTGAGAGGAAAAACTGATTCAAGACTAGCGAGCTATAATATTGGGGAAACGTTTCAGAGATGGAGAGAAAATGTAGCCAAAAGTTTAGCTTAGCCTTCTGCTAATACTAGTTAGCCATCACGGCTGCTGCATAAGGCTAAACTTTTAGAGATGGAGAGAAATGTTAGGCTAATAGTTTAGCCTCACTGCTAACTGTGAGCCTTTGACTGCGGTTAGCAAAAGCTAATAAGGTGCATTTTCTCTTCATCTCTGTAATCCCCCTATAGTGTAAGATGTAAGGTTGCTTTGCAGTGGAGGCTGCTATTGCCAGTGCTGGGATAGCAGCTCATTTTGCAGGGTGAATATGGCGTCGGCTTCTCTTCGCACACTTGGTTTCTCTATCAGGTGTGTACAAGTCTAGCCATATAATGGGGCAGGAATGAGTCCTAAATCCCAGAAATGAGTACGAATTTTTCCGATTCCCTCGTCTTAAAGTCAATAGGTTTTTGGTTAGATGCCTGAAATAAGGTCTGTGATTAACACAAGCTGAAGTCATTTATGAGCTCTGTTCTATGTTATAAAATACCCCTCCAGTGAATTTCAAGTGACTTAATTAAAAAAGCGGTTGCTAACAAGTGGCTAAATGAGGCTACAGAACATGATCACACCCAATCGTCCGCCTTCAGCCTGTTTTGCTGAACAAAACGTTTAAGCATCGAATATTTGTGTTCTCCACAGAGCTCATTTTCTGCAATAATCCAAAATTCAAAGGAAGGAATTGTGTGTGTTAGCGTCTGGAAGTCGGCCAATGTTTGCTTTTGGTCAATTTTAACTTGCTGAAGAAACACTTATGACTGGACATATTCTAAAATCTCTGTCATCATGTTTACTATAGAGCGGTGGTTTGGTACCCACCGATATGTATCCGGAGCACTAAAGTATCAACAAGTCAAGTAAGGTCACATCAAATGTCTGCTGAGGTAGTTTCAATCAACATGTTGCCAATATTGGACTGTTTGATTTAGGTTAAAGGGTTTAAGTTGCTGTACTACTGCTTGTGTTTGGACAATATTTAAAAAGGTGTTAATATTTCACAAGATAAGCGATCAAAAGCCTCACGTGGTCCTCTTGACCATGCCTTCATAAGCAAAGTACCTTAAATGTCGAACCATTATAAACTCTCATGCTCCCATATTTGTTTTTAGATACTGCTGACATGTTTATGATCAAACTAATAGATATCCTAATGTTGCTATCAATAAGATTAGAAGACACGGCCTTGCACGTCTCTGAGGAAGGGTTACTTCCTTTAAGAGCAGCGCCTTTAACCTATTACTAAAAGTCTTACTAGATGTCATTCAACTATGGAGTCGTGACAACACTCATCAATATTTGAACATAAAACCCAGAAATCTATACATAATCGTGTAATTATGTAATAAATTCTTCTCTTTTGTTCATTACGGAGCCCTCAGGGGTCATATGTGGAAATCCATGCAGAGGTGATGGACCTGTACGCACACACTGCTAGCACAGCGTGCATGTTTCACCCCTCCTGCTCTCTGTCATCACCTATACTGTGTTTAATCAGCCAAATTCACAATATTGTTGATCTTATTGACATTTCTTTCCTTTTCTGAAATCCGACGTGTTGACCAGCAGTCATTAACAAGCTGCTTTTATGATATACAGTGTGACCATAAACATCCGTGGGTTGAATCACTGATTGGCTCAGTCATTATAGGGCCATGGTCAGTGGGCCTTTCTCAATACCCAAGTTCACAAGTACGGACCCAAGTTCACAAGTACGGACTTGTGAACTTGGGTATTGACTGACCCAAGTACAGGCAAGTCACCTCCGATGCATCCCCGGTAAAACGGGCGGAGCGAGCCACATCCGGGCGTTTGGACCGTGCTTACCACTTCGTGAACATTTAAACAATCATAGACTAGTGTCTTAAATATCTTAAGAACATCCACGAGAATTGTCCTCCACATGATACTGGCACATCAGCGATTAATAATAAACATACGGTTCGTGTTCACTTCATTTGTTCATCATTGTCTATTGTACTCTGCTTATTCCTCCAAAGCATCCCTGTCCCTCAGAGAAAGCTTCAGTGTGTGCTTCTCAGTTCCTCACCTGAGTCCCGGGACACAATAATCTCGTGTGCTGGCCCGTCCCCTCCTTCTCCCCAGGACCGGATCTCCAGCACCACGTAGCCGTTGTCTTTTGGCAGCGGCAGGCTCATGGACGTCTTGGTCTTGTCCAGAACCTTCAGAGAGTTCTGGCCCTCGTGTTTGTACAGAACCTGACACACAGAACACAGCAGGTCCAGATTTAAGTTCAGACCTCATCGTTACAACACAAAGTGCATTTTTATACTTTTCATCAGTTCAGAATTCACAATGTTGCAGACGGTGTTTTTCTGTGATTTGTGCACTGCAACTAAAGCAGTTTGTGTTAGAAACAAAGGATCATTGTTACAGCTGTTATCTTTTGATGGTCATGAGCTGGTACAAGGCTCATCAACATGATCTTTGATTATGTTATACTGCCTCTTTATTGCTTCTCATATCTCACATGTAGAGCAGATTACATGCATTGTGATTGGACAAAACATCAGGCAGCGTGTGTGTGTACTCATGTCGAATTACATAAGGATGGTTATTACTAAGCCTCTTAACAGAATCATCACATGAACTTGACAGCTACATTTGTGTGACCATTGTTAATAATGTAACATCAGGCTACATGGAGCTCTCTATAGATCTTCACTCTGATTTATGCTGTTTTTTAGTCTGACAGTTGTTTTAAGCATGCCAGTGTCATAGACACTTCAATGGGAAGCCAATCGATCGGTGCATTTCTATGTCACCCTACAAATCGTCATAAGAACATAACAAGTCAAACTGCAAGTCTTGCAAGTGTCTGAATGCTAGATGTTAAAGCAACAACACGGACAACTCCTAAACTGGACAACGCTGCGGCAGCGACCTGTCAATCACCCGTAAACCGCCCTAAAGCATACCCTGCTTTATGGTCTGTTTGACTCTAAATGGACCATCATTTACTAAATGAACATCATGCTGTATTGAAGATGACTTGAAACTAGAGATTGAGACCATAAACTCATGTTTACAATGTTTACTGAGGTAATAAATCAAGAGAGAAGTAGAGTCATTTTCTCATAGACTTCTATACAACCAGAGGAGTCGCCCCCTGGTGGACACTAGAGAGAATGTAGGTTCAACACTTCAGCAATGGCTTCACTTTTCAGACAACACTCACTTTGTAGCCCAGTACTGCTGACTCATTGTGCATGGCCTTCACATGATCCCACCTCACCGTTACAGATGAGCCATCAGCCTTCCATGACACGTTGCCCGGACGACGATTAGGGGCTGTAATGGAAACACAAACATGTTGAAGATGTATAGAAAAAGAAAGACAAACGTTCAAAAGAAGAAGAAAAAGTTAAGGTCTGACCTTGGTCTTGTAAACTATGGGAACTAAAAAAAACTAGGTATCTCTGCAATTCTATTTCATATTTGTGTCTCACCCACCTTATGGAAGTGCAGCGCTAAATCACTGCAGCAGCACTTTAAAGGTGCAATGTGTAAGTTTTGGCTATTTGAGCTATTTGAGCGCTATTTGAGCGCTGGCTCAACTGGAGTTACTATACAGCCGCTAACTAACGGTTTGTCTCCCAGAGCTGCCGACTGCTCTTTTCCCAACAAACTAGTCTCCTGGTGGCGGGGAGAATGAGACGGAGGTACGAGTCGTTTTCTCATTTCACTTTTACATTCACAGACCGTACAGCCCCCCTTTAGTGACACAGTCAACACATAACTGGCTATCATAAACTATAGGCCGACACCACATGTGACGATTATCAGACAGCAGTGCTTTTTTGACCGTTTATTTGGAACATATGGCCAGACATAACACATTGCACCTTTAATATAAATTATAAACTTTATTTAAAACCCCTGTAAATACATTCACTGTGATACACTTAGAGGTATCCATTCATCTCTTATGGTATCACTTGTGTATTTACCAGAACATTAGCTTTTTTATGTATTTATTCATCTATATTTCATGTAAGTACAGTATGTCAATATACTGTATGTGTGTCTACATTTATTGATTTATGTTGACTGCACAAGGTTTGAGCAAGCCATTATTAAATGATATATTATGCACTAGCCAAAGTACATGGATACATTTAATTTGAAGTAAAAACAAATGCATGAAGACACATGTTACAATAATGTGGTCTAGAGATAAGTGGGGTATGTTTTGACAGGTGTAGGTGTATCTGCTGACGTGGCTCCAGGCAGAGGAGTGAATGTTGCTCTGAAACAGGGATCACGTCTAATCAACCATTTGAATACGTTTACAGCCACAGACCCAGGACGTACCAAGCACCTACTCTACTTCCTGAGTACTGAGAGTACAGCTGAGAGGGATCATCCATTTCTGCCAGGAGGAGAGGCGGAGGAGGCTACATGGCTCATTTCACCTGGATGTGTTAGTCACAGGATCTTTTATGCCTGAGGAGAGGACTCCTGTGTGTGTCTGGGTGTGTTTGTGCAACTCTATCTGTGGATACGGGAAAAAGCAGTGAATGTAGCACAGCGATAGATTGAGAACAGAATCATGAGTGTTTCAGTGTCTTATGCTTCCAAGAAGAATTGTGTTCCAGCATTTAAAGAGATTTAAGTTTGTACTACTGAGCTGCTTGCTCTGTAGAGCTGAGTAAACTCCACCAGATGCTGTTACTGTCCTGTGCACTCTCACACCTCTGGTTCGGTTCATTTGGTATTAACAGATGAAGACCAGCAGATGGATTCAACAGTGGATTAGCTTTTGAATTTGAGCTAAAAACATGTGCAGTCATAAAATCCAGTTGGAAGCAGAGACTTTTAAAGCAGTCTGTGTGGCTTGATTAAGACTGAGAGCACCCTTACTACTGATGACAGCCAGGTATGGGCTCTTCCTGTTGGATATGTGTTATGTCTAGTCTCGCATTCTCAAATTATCACGCTCTCATTGTTGCTTGAGGAGAATTTCAAACTAAAAGCAAACCAATTCATATTCTGTGAATCTGTCCCTCTTTGTGACCCCAAAGCTTGACTTGTTTTTTGCTTAGTGAGCGGTTCCCACACATGTGGCAGTGTATGCGTGTGTCGGGTGCTGCAGCCGTACGTGGTTTCCTGGTGGTGACGGTGGTGCGCGGCGAGGGCGGCCCAGTGCCGGCGCTGTTGTACGCCAGAACGGCGACGTGGTACCGAGTGCTGGGTCTCAGTCCGGTCACTCTGGCTGTTGCTTCCAGTCCCGCTGTCCGCACTCGGTCTGCTGCCGCTTCGCGCTCGTGCTGCCGCCAGTACCGGATCTGAGGACACACAGGGGACGCCAGAAAACACATTTACACACATAACCTGAAACACTGCTAAAATAAAGTCACAACAGCAGATGCACTAAACGTGTCAATATGTTATCTAGAGTTTGTGGTGGCTATCTAATGACGCCATCCATCTTTAACGACAAGAGAAAAAGAAAGTCAGTATTTCAACTTTAAATGTTAAGCATGCTGACAGCAGCAATTCCCAACATTTTAAGTGATTATTTATGATCCTGGCCATTAAAACAATCAAAGTTTATGAAGTGAGTTTGAATTATGGCAGCTTGTGGGCTGAGATTAGCCAATAAAAAGATTAGAACTTTAACAGCAGGTCAGAGGGCTGCATATCAATGAACTGGTTCTATACCAGTACAGCCATGTGTAACAGACCAACGTTTGAGCTTGTTTTTTCTTTTGCCACCTCAAAAACTTTGTAGCTGTAGATTCAGAATAAACTGAAAAACAGACACAGGACAAGGAACCACGACTCACGACTGTAAAGGAAAAGTATGATGTGGAGAACCTGAACAGATTATCTGACTCCTGTACTACTGTAAGGATATAGTGACAGTCTGATTAAAGTTACCAACTGAACCTTTAACCTAAGTATGATCAAATGTATTATTATTTCCTAAAGTCTTTTCTCCAAATGATTTGCGTTGTGTCAATGCATGTTGTAAATATTGGTCAAAATGGATATAACATAAAGAAAGGAAATAGTTTTTGTAGATTTAGTTTCTTCCTCTCCTCCCTCATCTTTGTGTATGTGGTATTATCACATTTATAATTCTTTCCTGATTTCTTTTCTGTGATGAATTTGCTCAGTGGGTTTCCCCGGGTTTGTTTGATAAATGTTATAAGACATGAGTCATTTTAGAGGACTAGATGGACTGAGACTGATATGGACTTGAGGTGATACTTTCATTCGTCCTGGGATTATTGTGAAAGTAAACATATGAGCTGTATTTTATTACCACTGCTGACAAGTCAATGTTCTGTACCCCTGAGCTTCCCTACAACTACAACTACTAAAACACAAAACAGACACAGACACAGCTGAAAGCCATGAGACAAAATGCATCTGTTTTCACATTAAAGGGAGCAGAAATATTCCTGATAATTAAGTAGAACAATAAGTGAATTTAAACCTTCTCTTATATTATTATTTGAATGTCAAATATTCACATGAGAAATAAAACATTGTTGTGTAGCTTAGTAAGAAGCTGTTGATTGACCTGGACTATATTTAGGAAATGTAAATCTGTCCATGACTTAATCAGATCATTTTTACCCCCTCTGAAGTTTACCGAACCACTTTTCTCTTCCGCTATCTGGTCAGGTACAGTTTGCTGTGTTGGACAAACATCCACATGTGTATCCGTGCAGCTCTTCACCTCATATCCTCTGAGGATGCCGTTGGCGCTGAGCTGCTGGACGGGCTCCCAGGACACCTGGATTTCAAAGGCGGTCAGCGCCGTGGCGTTGATGTTTGACGGTCCCACTGTTGGCTCTGTGAGGAGAGGTCAGGAGGTCAGTGTGTGCAACGCACTTCATGATGTACAAACTAATGAATCAATGAACTCAAAAGTGAGCTCACTGTGGTTAATCTACTAAAGGATGCCCTCTAGTGGTGGAGGAAAGTACTGCAATTGAGCGTGTGGTAAACCAGTCAGTGGTGGGCCATCAGGGCCAGCTAAGCCTTCTCTGCTGGCCCAAACAGAATCACAAAGTTAGAGCTATTTTATCATTTAATAATTTTTCACAAATATACTACATGTATTATAATTTCCCAGTAGCTTATTTTCTCATTGCACAGGTCCTGTCTTCCTCTGTTGCGCTGCTTTCAGCACAGCTTGTTTTAAGGAGAGCTTTTATCCAATCAGATTCAGCCGCTATGTCTCTATGTAAGAGAGGCCCGATGCCCGCTAGAGAGACTTTGCAGTTTAAGTGAATGGGGACGATATTGTTGATTGTCATAGTCTTCAACCAATCAGATCTTTAGTTTGACATGTTGGGCGTATTCTTTGACGTGCCACTGCTACCCAGGTAGCTTGCTAAGTGCGTCTGCATTAACGCTGTGATTGGTCAGTGGGCCAGCGTGACTTTTGTCAAACAGAAAGTTAGCTAGCAGATCTTAGTGTTTAGTAAGAGTTCAGGTTGAAACATATGAAAGAGAAGTTATGACATTTTTTGCGTTTTGCTTGGTGTAGGTTCTTTTTTTTTTTTACCTAGCTTTGTTTTTTATCACTCAATGGCTGAAGGAGGAGAAACAGATTTCTCAAGACCAGAAAAACTGGACATCGTATCTGTTTGAGCCAAATATGGTGTTGTAAATACAACTGTATTTCTCTGTGTGTACACTGGGAGGTGCTTTTTATCGTTTTTATGATATGGTGAATATTGTTCCCTCTGATGTAAATAATATTTGAATGGCTCGTGCTCTTCAGTGTGCGGCGAAATACGCATGTTATCGCTGCAGTGTTGCTGGATTGATTTGTCATGCTTTGTTGTCATACAAATATATTAATGCTGGGCAAGTTAACGCGTAATTATCGCGTTAACGCATTAATTAATTAACGCCGACAATTATTTTATCACGCATTAACGCATTTTTAAAAAATATTATATTGAAAGTCCGTTGCTCAATGGCAGCGATGGAGGAAGTCTTCAGACTATGTTGGATGCAGCGTGTGGGAGAAGTATAGATAAACAAAAGCAAGACAAGCTAACAAATGCTACAGCTAAGTGGATGGCTACACACTGCAGCTGATTAGTGTTGTGGAAGATGTCGATCTGAGGAACGTTCTCAAGGTGCGTTCGCGTCATGTTTGGTGTGAACGCACCTTTAGGATCGCAACGAATGACGGCACGTATGAGCCTCAAGACGAGTTGTATGAAAAGGAGAGGACTACAAAAGCAACGGCGTTACAACGTGCACCAGCTGCTGCTCTCACTGGAGACTACTGGACATCGCTGGCCCGCTGGGTAACCATCATCACCTCGGAGTTACAGCATTATATTGATGAACAGTAGAGCTGCATTCACATGCTCTGACTGTCATGAAAACAGAAGACACACATTTTGCTGAAACGTGCTGAAACATTGTATTCCTGTTGCACAGCAGTGGAACGTTTCACATGAAGTCACACACTGAGCACAGATAGTGAAAAAGCACCGTATTTGTTAAAAGTGTTTACAAACGAAATGTTATCGCACTTTTGTTCATATAGCAGTACTTTTAAAATAAAAGTGCACAATCAGCCTGCAGTTCAGCAGAAGTTTCACAGAATGTTGACTGGTCATGGCTTCCTAGCCCTCGTCACACATGATGTGTTCAAAGAGCTGCATGGTGTGATGATAATAGAGTATTGCTGTGTTCACGTCTTTCTGCAGCTTATTGCAGAAAATAAGTAACCTGACCCTCCAGATGTTTTGTTACACAGAAAAGGGCAGGCATTTAGCAAGTGATTGGATGAACCATCTGCCAATCAAACTCTTACCGAAGCCACTCGGGAGAAGAGAGAAAACACCTGTCCCATGGAGAAAAGCCTTCAGTGTCGTTCTTTGCTCTTCTTTCAATGAAGAAATACTCTCTCAAGTACTCATAGAACTGATGCTTCTGCAGCATCTACGCGAACCTCTTCAGCCATTGTTGTTTAGAACACAGCGGCCTCCCCCTACTACTTTTGAATTGATTATTGAACTTTGCCATAACAATGCGATTAATCGCGATTAATTTGCCGCCCCAAAGCACTAACAGGCGGCTACTCACGCAGCAGTCCCAGCTGCAGTCAGAGCAGAGAGGAGATGCACTCTCGGCGTATTCTCTGCAGTTAGTGCATTTTTGTTTCAGCTGCAGGACAGCAGTGAAGGCCCAGGTATAAAATGCATGGCCTGCCACTGGTTTCTACCTACTGGTCAATCCTGTTGTCATTTGATTTCTGGGCATATTGTACTTGTATGATGTGATGATTGTATATTTACTTTGTAGAGTGATGCAGGCGTGTCTACATACAGATGTATAGTGTATGTGTGTGTTTATGTACATATATATAATGACGTCTGGCACGGCGAAATGAGGTGACCTTTTCATTTATTTACTTTTCTTTCTTCTAGGTGGGTGGGAAAGGTTTGTTGTTTGTATATGTTTAAAAAGGCTGAATAACAATGGAAATCATAAAGTACATGTTTACTGTATTCTATGTCTGCCAATAATTCCCCCCCAAAAAATATATAATAATGATGTTGATTGTAAATGTTATCTGGAAAATAAGCTTTGTAACACAACGTTTACTGGAGGTGTAGCACTATGAACCTGGTGGTAAACTCACCCTCCTCTGCAGAGTAGACCCCAGCGATCTGGCTGAACGGACCTTCTCCTCGCCGGTTGTAAGCTTTGATCTTCACCTCGAAGGGACTGTACGGCGTCAGGCTGTCGTTGTAGTAAACGTATCGGGACGACTCCACGTGAGGGACACGCTCCACCATCCAAGATTGTGTGTCCTTCTTCCTGAATGCCAGGACGTAGCCAAAGCCATCACCATTCTGGTACTCTCTGGCCATGGGCTGGAAGGTTCAGCAGAGAATAAAGATATGGCCCTCTACACAGACAAATGGGCCCAATCCCAATGTTCCAACAGACATCTGACACAACTTCCCACTATGTGTGTGTGTGTGTGTGAACTCTTAGGACTGTCCCACTGCATCAGCAAGCTAATGAGGTATCTCCCTTTCCTCCCTTTCCTCTAAGGATAGGTTCGTAAAACGATAGTCAGGTGGACACTGATTCTTTCTGTTCATACTGGTCACTGGGAGAACACGTCCTACTGTAATGCACCTGGGGATAAACTCCACGGGTCTCATTCTTTAAAAGAAAATGCATTTGTGAACTGTGAACCTATCCTTTAAGTCCATAACCCTGCAGGTATCATACGATGATCCTACAGTATGTGTAGGGTTAGAACATTTCTGTCTGGAATAGTGGTATATTATAATGTATATGAAACATTAGTTGTATATAAAACACACAGTGGTGCTATAATCACATGAAGGTTCAACATGTAGATTACTTAAGTGAGTAAGTTAAACAGACAGTTGCATATTAGTGTAGGATTCAGGGACTTTGAGCCATATAGGGACAGGAAGTCAGGATGCCTCTGCTGCTTCACGTTTGGCCATTATTGTGTTCTTGCAAGACCACCACTCTAATGGAAGTGTAATACTTTAAGTTCCACTTTAGGTGAATGACAGCTTTTTAACATAATAAAGGGGAATGTGTACAATATACAGTACTATGCACAGTCATCCACTCACCGTCCAGGTCACAATGAGTTCGTTGCGGTCTCCTCCTCCTCCTCCAAGACCACTGGGGGCCACAGTGGGAGCTGAGGGCCAAATATCCAGACACAAGATGATATACATGATATAATCCACATTATCAGTGGATCAGTGGAAAGTAGCATGAAACAACATTATGCTTTCAGTTCCCTCACCCACATACTGAATCTGTTTTCATCTCACAGCATTATTTGTTTAATTGGCAGACACACAGAGGTATTAACATAATGGTCGTCATAACATTTGACTGTGTAGCCCGGTGGCACCAGGCAATAGCAACTACTAGCATTACACACCTGAATCTCAGATTGAAGATGCATTGTGGGTAATTTAGGCACCATTGACCTTAATGCTCAGTTGAGTGCCCTTATGACTATAAACAATTCAGAGTTATGCCAAAAATGGGCAAATTGCAATGACTAGAAACAAAGAACATTTTGCACCCTTAAGGTGTGTTCACACCAAACGCGGAAACGAACGCGGCGCGAATCGCGTTCATCGCGTCATTCGCGCCGCCGGCATCGCCGGGGACTATTTGTGTTCATTCGCGTGCATCGCGCTGGACGCGCCGGAGAGGGGGCGCGGCTTATCGGCCTGAAAGCCGTTCAACTGTCCGCCATCAACCGTAGAAAAATAACCTCTATTTCTGCTCAGTACGTGTTGTGGAAGTCCCAGATATCACGGGGAACTAAACGCCGTCATGTCTGGTTCATAACATAGTCCGGAGGAGCTCCGTGGATTTCATCGAGCTCACTGTGTCTAGCGAGCCACACGTCGGCTGTTTACTACAGCTGTATGAACACACTATAAACTGACTTGGCTGTGATTTAACGTCAATAAACCGACAAAAAGGGACTCCGAAATAACTACGTAATGATGCCGATTTGTACTTGTTTTATCAATGAAGCTCGGATCAAAGCTCAACTGTGGGCTAACAGCTCATTTAGCCTGGGGCTTAGTGCAGTGTGAAAAGCCTGAACAAGTAACGGATGCGACCTGTGGCCTCTCACCTGCTTGCTGTGTGCGGATCGTGTGAGAGGGCATGCTGGGCTCTCCGCTGCCCAGGATGTTGCTGGCAATGACCTGGAATTCATAATCCATCCAGGGCATCAGTCCCATCACACGAGCCGACTCTGCATTCCCCTCGATGTTTACCGGGTCTGGTGTTATTCACATAGAAAGATATGTGAAGCATTAATAACCAATAATCAGTCTCAATGTATGTTTAATTAAAAAATCTAAAAAGACATAATGCCAAAATAAATTCCCACAATTTCCAAGTACTGATGTAGTCGTCGCATTTAAAAAAACTGTAACCAGTCGATGTTTGGTTTCATACTGTAAAAATGAACAATTTATTTTAAATTGTTCACAAGACTGTTTCAGTACCCCACACACACACACACACACACACACACACACACACACACACACACACACACCTGTCCTCATCTTCTTCCACTCTGATGAGAGCGATGATCGGCCCATGATGACATATTTGCCGATGGGACTGTGGTTATCGTAGCCACGACTCCACCGGAGCTCCACCGACGCCTCGGCCACGTTCTTCACTAGTAAACCACCAGGAGGTCCTGGGGGGCCTGGACACAAGGCAAAGATTTTATGGAGTAACTGGAATTTGATCAGTACTTCATGATGTAGATGTCCACATGACTCAGAGTTAGCAGTGAGCACATTACACTGACAGCAGTACAAACTGTAGTACGATCCACACAGACTGGGCGATACTACATCTATATACTGTAGTTCAACACAGTACTTGCTGCAAGAACTGTGACAAACTCGCATTTCTTCATTTAGTGAAACTGTTTTTGACATTTTAATTGAAATGTTGTAGTTCTTGATGGTCAAAACAGAAGATTGCTAACATTTGTTTTACCAATAACTGCAGTTTCTCACATAAAATAATCTAATTCAGAACCAGTGTTTGCCCTCAATGAAGCCTACGGTTATCAGTTATCAGAAAGACTTCCACACAGCGCTCTCCCTGAAATCGATGACACGTTGTTCTCTCTGTGTTTTGCGGGACTGTACGACTGGATTCGATGTTGATTTCCTTGCAGCGTTGCCAGATGGGATTTTGAGGAAAACACAAGTCATAGCCCCGAGAACACAATTTTATGTGAACAACAAATCTGTGTTGAAATCAGCAGGAAGAGAGCTAGTTATCTTTAGCTGTTAGCAACTGTTAGCAATTGTTTGGCTAAATAACGGAGCTAGGCCAACGTTAACGGAAGTTCCATTGAGTTACATTATGATGTGTTCAAGCTCTATTCAGTAAAGTGGGCGAAGGTCAGCTGTAAAATATAGTTTTTGGTGAGAGGGAATAATGAGCTGTTTAACGTTTTAACGTACTGGAATCAGATCGATCTCGGTATCTGCCAATACGCAAGTTCAGGTATCGGAAGCGGGCAGGAATGAATGGCATTGGTACCTACAGCACATAGAAGACTAAAACCAAATACTAACTGTAAGCGACACAAACTGGTGAAATTGTTCATTATGGAGCATTTTTTATCTTACAGAGGGCAAAACTATAGTACAAATACGAGCATTATCGTACCTCTGACAACACAGTTTCTTTGTCTTTTCTCTGTGATCGTAAAGGCAGTGACCTTGAGGAAATGACATGAGAAGACAGCTCTGAGGCATCTTACCTCGAACCACTAGTTTGGCTGAAGCTGAAGCGCTGTCCACTACAGTCTGAGCTGTGCACGTGTAGATCCCTGCTTGACTCAGCTTAGCGGTCACAGTCAACAGGTCACCAATGTTTTCCTTCTAAAAGGGCCCACACAGAGCAAATGAGTTAAACACTGTGTTGGTGAGGAGTGTAACAGACAGAAAATACAGTGATGAAGAGCTGCATGCTGCAGCAGAACTGACCATAACTGAGGATTACAGGAGCTCATTTTCAGCTAGACCCACCACTAGCTAATGGCAGGGTGTTATCACATCAACACTCATTAAACATAGAGACATAAAGAGCAGGGACATGAAATGGATAGTTAATTTCATTATTTCTGTCGGGCCCTGTGCTCAGGTACCGTGAAATGTTCAACTTGCCATCCTGAAATGAAGTAATTACGGCTGGAAAATATCCAGCACACAGTGGCGTGGTCAATTTAGTCTCACTGTTCAAGACTAGAATTACCGCCTCATGGTTGTATGCTACCGCCAACCAGTCAGTTTACATCCATGTCTGTCCGAAATGTCATCACGTCATCATTTTATCCTATTAGACATTAGTGTAAAATTGTCATAGTTATGTTATAATTCTTGAGTTATGGCATTAACAACAGTTTTTTTGAGTTCACAGGGACCTTTGACCACCAAATTCTAATCTGTTCATCCTTGAGTCCAAGTGGACAAATGTGAAGAAGTTCCATAAAGGCATTCCTCGCGGTCACGAGACACGGACGGACAACACACTGCGGCTGTTGCCGGTGCGGAGGCATACAAAATGCAGGGAAACCTTGTGTATGTTGGTAATGTCCGTCCAAACATTGGCGCCAGTGTAACAGCATTTACTTTCACCACCAGATCTACAGCAAATAAATTGTCAAAACCATATTAGCATATTAATAAACAAGTAAGCCCAGTGGTGATGAGGGAAGCCTCGACCACACTGCACCGCATTTTATTTGGACTTAAAGGGAAATGTAGAGCTGTGAGGCAACAAATATTAAACACCTGATCCTCAATCCTATAAATGTCCCGGTATTGTAAGTGTTGGATGAAAGCCTGATGTATATTCTCCCTCTGTTCCATAGAGCTCTATTAAAAACACATCAGTGGATCACAATGTTGCAAAGGTTGACATGTTCCTTCATTATCATGAACACACACACTGCAGTTTATTTTGACTCAATCCCACACACACACTGTACTGCTGCCAGAAACACTCACTAGAGCATCAACAGTGGATTAATCCACTGCTGAAAATAGTCCCCAACAAAGGAACAACACGTCTAACACTTTGGTGGTTTTGGTCCTTTAGTGGGATTAATTAATGATGAGAAAAATAGAGACTATCTTATTTCTCCATCATCATGTTACTAGATGATTCAGTCACTTCTCTTTAACTACATAGTCAAATAACACATCTTTATACAGGTATGAACTCAATTATTCAAATGAGAGAAATGATTTGTAAAACAGGGAAAACTGCTAATTTACTTTCAGAGCAACACAGCCTAAGTTTTCAGAGTTTGGTGGAGAGCGTAAAAGGCTATGCAGTGTTTATCATCTTCAGTAAAAGCTTTGATCATAGGAGCAGCAGTTGATTTGCAGTCATTTCATGACAAAGACTAACACTAACAACCTCAAAGCTCAGGTGGATTCTTCCCATGGTAACCATGGTAATTTGTTGTTTGATGTGTTGAAGCTTAAATGGAACTAATGAGAGTTCATCTCAGCCTCAACTATCAGTGAAGTCCCCTCTTCCCAGCCAATACTTTTACAAACACACAGCGATGATGAACATCCATGCAGTAGAATTGTTCTGCAGGGCTTCCTTCTCTCTCCCATGCCTCACAGGACTCACCCCCTCCACCCGGTGGTACGGTCCGGCAGAGTCCTCCAGGTCCAGCAGGACCCCGTTGAGGGCCCAGGTGAAAGTCAGGTCCATGGTGGGGTCGTGGGAAGCGTGACACTGCAGCGTCACGTTCTCCCCTTGGTTGATGTCGGCGTTGGAAGGAGCCAGCGTGATCTTAGTGGCATCTGCATAAAAATGAATGCTAGCTCAGATTCAAAGCGGCATAGCTGTGAATGTTCCTGGTTCAAGACTGGTAGTCTCAGAATTAAAAAGAAAGAAGAAAAGACCGACTTCACAGCAGACGTTTTATCATGTCCCAGGAGGAAAAGCTTCCTCTCTTTACTCCTTTAGCATAGGATACACTGTTTGCTTCAGTGTGTGTGTGTGTGTGTTTACCTCTGACAGACAGGTGTCCAGTGCTGTTGGCTTTGCCCAGGTAGTTCTCAGCAAAACAGGTGTATTTCCCTTCGTCTGCCCTGCTGATGTTGTGGATCCACAGGATACCGTCTGGAGTTACGGTGACTCTGTGAAGACAGGATTATACGGAGGGTAAAGAGCGCCCAACTCAAGGTACAATACTGGGAACAACTCTCATGTAACGACGTCACAAACTATTTATTCAAGTGTAATCACAGAACATGGACATCATCCTCACAAAGATAGTATTTGTACAGGTGTTCCTGTTATTGCGTCCACCTCCTGTATGCCAGCTCACTCTATGTGGTGTAGCATTGTTGAAGAAATAAGTAAGTGTAACGAAGCACAATGTCAAGGTTACTCCGTCCGTTTGCATGCTTTAACCGTTCCAGTTGCATCCTGCTGATGTTTACCTCAGTAAACATTGTAAACATGAGTTTATGGTCTCAATCTCTAGTTTCAAGTCTTCTTCAATACAGCATGATGTTCATTTAGTGAATGATGGTCCATTTAGAGTCAAACAGACCATAAAACAGGAAATGCTTCGGGTGATGTAAACCACTTCTATGTGTCTCCTGCTATCTCCCCCTAAAGAAGACAAAAATGGCTCTATGGCAGGGAAGGGAGGAGTAGATAAGGTTAGTATGAGGTGGACAAAGGAGTGAAAAACCTTTCGAATGCAAGACTTTAACTCTCTATCGTGTGTTTAGCCTGAACCCTCAGAATAAATATGACAAACACCTACACTCAGGTGGTTTCAGACTCAGAATGTGTGTGACAGAATCTGATGAAATCAATGGTAATTCAACCTTCGATACAAACAGAACTCACTGAACTGTGGGAAGTCGCTTTTGATCTCACCTGGAACTACTGTAGGCGTCCTGGTGCTTTTCTACATCTTCCTACAGCTGACATGAGTTACAGGTTGATTGGTTTAATGAGCTGCGTCTGTCAGACTGTGTAGAAGCTGAGGGCTGGTTCGACCTACAGACAATGTCATCACTGTAGCTACTGCTGTTTATCGCTTGAGTCTGGAGTTAAGAGTGGAACGGGTGTGATTATCATAGTTTGTCTGGAGCAGGCTGAGCCTGTGGCAGTAAACTCCAAATCAAGGGAGTAGTGTCTACTGCTATATGAGTCAATTATTCATACAGGAGACTTACAGTAATGTGAAATTCAACCAGAAACATTCTCATCATAATCACTGGTACATTCACCTACGTGTGGGTGATTATGACCGGCTTCAGGGTCCCACCTGAGCTGGAGAGCCATCTGCATTAAAACAAGTGCTACTGCAACTGTAGGAACTACTTTTAGACACTTCTTCATGCAACTCTGCTTTTTGGTGACGGGATCGTCACATACATGCAGACATATTCGATTTCGTAGTAGATTACATAAATGCTTTTCTGATTTAAATATCATATATAGTTCATGAGCCCCAGAATTTCTGTTCCTGGGCAACATCAAGCTAAAAAGGAAGCGGTTCACATGTCATTGTTTGCATTTTTAAATTTGGGAAAGAGAGGAATTTACAGGAAAACAAACTGTATGGCACATGATGAATTTCTGAGAAAAACTAATAAATATCAATCTATCTAAAAGGTTCATCCATCCCTTCTATCCAATCACAATCAAGGATTCTCTCGGGGGCCACGGTATAATCCTCATTATAAAATTTGTAGCTCAAATCAAGCAATCTGATTGGATCATAGCTGTGGTATAATATCCACATTCCACTGCTTTAGTATGACGTCTAATTCCTTTGCAAAACATAATTTATTTTCTCTGACACTGAGTGATATTGAAAGAGTTGTCAAAGGAAGATCAGGTTACAAATACAAAGTAAAACCTGCTATAAAATGAACCATTTAAGGTTAACCCCTATGGAGCAGTGGATTGAGAAGTGCCCATCACCAGAAAAGAAAGCTGCTACTCGACATGCAGCGCTACACAAAGATGAGATTCGACAATCCGAATATGAAAGCATGCAGAAAGGCAGAGGATAAACACCAACACTGCCTCAGCACCGCGATTCACAAACGATCTGATGCAGATGTTGACATCAGAGATGACAGTGGACGCCAATAACCTAATAAAGGCAAGCCTAGTATAAGCAGTTATTACATTACAGTCGTTTAGCAGACTTACAATTCAGATTCTATCACATTTCTACACCGTAGGCAGGAGGTATTTTGGGGTTAAGTGTCTTGCTCAAGGACACATCAACATGCGACTAGCAGAGCCAGAGCCGGGGATTGAACCGCCCATCTTCATTGAAGGACGGCCCTGCTATCCACTTAGTCACAGTCCCCCACAGCAACTTGGCATATTAGACTCATCCTACTGACCCTGGACAGACTCTCAGTGGTTGCACAATAAATGGAAACATACAAATTAAAAAAGCCAAATAATGAAATTTATATAATGCTAACCTGGGATGACAAAAAATAAACAAAACAAAACATGCTAGCTGCTAGTGTACGTTCCATAGCTACTGCAGGCAGCCAGCCCAGACAGGACTATTTTGTTGTGAACTTTATAATTTATTAACACAAATTTGGATTTGGAATGTCCTGTTTTATAAAAGCAATAGCTCACTTCAAACCGGAATATGTTGTAATTATACCACAACTGAGGGAATTGTCGTCATACCACGGCCTGTCAGGAGCTATTGAGCAAAACAACTCTACCAGGACACACTCACTGTACTACTACCCACGTTGTTGTCCTCAGAACTATTGTTTCTTGTTCTAATTGTGAGCAAGAGTAAAAGTAAAGAACAATGTCTGATGTGGTGTGTTACATATAAAACACGGGTCTCCTACAGTATATGATAGACTTTGCAGCAGTCTGCATCTAACCATCCATCATGTCCTGTACTGAATGCATATCCAGCTATCCAGTTCATTTCATGCTGTATGTTAAGCTGAACCTCATAGTTTTTATATTTCATGTTTAGCCTGTATTGTGTGATATATATCTTTTTTGAAGTACTTGAACTCTGAAATCAGAGCCCAAGTCTTCTTCAGGCGAATACCCACAGGAAGGACATGCGAGGTACAAGTAAGGCAAAATAACCAGTATAAATTTGACGGGGTTTCTAAACGTGACGCGAACGCATCGTGCTGTGTATGAACATGAGGTTGACTCAGTATTACCTGCTGCTGTTCACGAGCAGCTCTGTCCCACGGCTCCAGAACAGGCTGGGCTTCGGAGCAGCTCGAGGGCGACACTCGATCATCACCTGCCCCCCTCTGGCTGCTGGGATCAGTCTCCTTACTGGGTTCAACCTGAAGTCTGGAGCCTGAACTGGAGAGACAGGTGGCAGGAAAACAGCGCAGAGTAGAAAACAAGCAAGTTGATGGATGAGATGCAGAAGGGAAGAGTATGGGAGATGGAGGAATAGTGGAAAAACAGAAAACTTTTTACTTGAGGCTAGAGAATGGTACATTATTAAATCGTATTAAACTTAAATTTACATAAATACAAGTACAATTTGCAACCAACCAACAAAAACCTGGTCTAAAGTCAATGGCTAGGTATGTTCCTGCTGTTTATTAGTAAGATGCGCCTACATAGACGGGTTGACAACGTGCGTACACACTGCTTGTTACACACACGTTGCTGCTGCAGCTTTCCTTGAGCCCAGATTAACGAGTTAACACCGCAAGCTGCAACACAAGCAACAGTGGACTTTGACACGCCCTAAACACGCACTTGTGCCATGCACTATAGACCATGCTCTACAGATTGTTTAAATAGGGCTCTTCATGTTCTTTACTGATACAGCTCTCAATGTTTCATTAAGTATAATATGATACTTTCATTTTAGATTTGAAAAGGTACATATTTACAAAAACAGTATTTTGAATGCAGTTTCAAATGACGGAAACTAAAGACACTCCTTAGACGTCTACCTTGGACTCTGAGCTCAGCAGTGGAGTAGACGGTGCCATGTTTGTTTTCAGCAACACACTGGTACATCCCAGAATCCTCCAGGGCCAGATTACTGATTTTAAGACGAGCTCCGTTCACCTCTACCCGGTCCTGTGGGGTAGAAGAAGAGAGAGAAGAGGAAGTGAATTATGGGATATGTAAGCTGTGAAAAGAAGCATACATACATACATGCCCCTTTTTGAAGTCGTTTACTGTCTCTTTGTGGTTTTTTGGTAGTTATTTTTTGTCTGTGGTTGCTTTGCCCATCTTTGTAGTCTTTTTGTGTCTCTTTGTAGTTGTTTTGCGTGTTTTTGTAGTTGTTTGGTCCTTTTGTAGTCTTCGTGTTTCTTTGTAGTTGTTTTGTGTCTCTTTGTAGTCACTTTGTGTCTCGATAACGTCCCTAAATGTGTCACAGCCCTCATTAAGATAATCATTTCCAAAAATATGCAAACGAAAAATCAAATCCATTTTTAGTGTCAGCAATAGAAGTTAAGTTACCGGCAAGTAAATACATGATTTATGTGTAGTCATTCACTACATTTATACTCACAATTGTGTAATATGATGTAAGACTCTTTGACACTTTTACAACTTTGAGCTGTTTTTTAGCAGCGTGTACACCAATCTAAACCAAAGAAGATCTCCATCCAGGAGGCTTACTTAATCACAGTAATGATTTCCCTCTAACACTGCAGGTTAGGATGAGAAATGGTGAGAAAGTTATCTTTTTTTGAGTCAAATTATTTCTTCTCCTTTATTGTGCAAAAGGACGATCAGAACATTTGGCATCGGCACAGCTCGGTCCCACCTCACAGATTTGTCTAAATCAAAGGACTTTCTGTGGGTGGAAGATATGAAGCTCTAGAGTAAGTTCAGACAGGAAGACTATACTCTTGCATGAATAAGCCCGTAGTTTATTTCTCAAACATCCACCATTCACTCCTCACACATGCTCACTCATTATTTCATTGCTGTCATTGTTCTAGGCTGTCAATCATGATATCAGCTGTTTAGATCATCTGGTCTCTTCTATCCAATAGCACAATGAAACAATGACATCATTAGCCTATCATATGATTGTCTCTCTACCTTCAGTAAGTTCATGCTGCTGTTACGCACCCCTCCACCTCCCCATCTCCTCCCAGTCTTCATCAGATTCATCAACTCATCATTCTATCAGCCTCATCAGCCACCACCACCACCAGTGTCTGGACTCCACAGGGGGTTTATCTTGCTGCTGCTCAGGGCAGACGCCCCTCCATGACAAATCTCCCTGTAGAGTCTAAGCGCCAAAGACTCTGTCAAGACTTTATCATCCCATATCATCTGTTAATAATAAACAGTGGCGGGCTGTGCATTTTATACCTGGGCCTTCACTGCTGTCCTGCAGCTGAAACACAGCTACGGTTATTATTTGTTATTTGTCTCAATACCTATAAATGCACTAACTGCAAAGAATACGCTGAGAGTGCGTCTCCTCTCAGCTCTGACTGCAGCTGGGACTGCTGCGCGAGAGAAATGTGTCCCCAGCGCAACATTGGACGTAACAATAGTTCCTATCACATATAAAACCATCTTCATAAAAATAAGTTGTACAAATAATAATATATAAACAAGCATATTAAAGCTGCAGATGTAAAAACAAACTTACCAAAGCTGTTGTTCACTTAAAGACAATCCTCCTTTCTTTGTTAACAAAGAGTTTAATCTCACGGTTGTTGAGATTAAACTTTGTGATTCTGTCTAGGCCAGCAGAGAAGGTCTTGCTGGCCCTGACGGCCCACCGCTGACGATAAACAATTATCTTTTCTTTATCTGACTTCTCTCTTCTGATTGAAATACAATTACAGATATTATTCAACAATTTGGTGACTGACCATTGACCATTAGTGCAAAGGGAAGATGGTAAATAGACAAAATGTCCGTGTTACAGTAGAAGGAGTATTTTAACATCTTTGTGTGTGGAGGTAGAGCAGTGAGACAGCATACTGCGTGTGTTACCTGTGTACTGAGCGGCTGTCCGTTGCGTAGCCAGCGTATAGAGGGTCGGGGTTTACCGGCAGCAATGCAACTCCAGAGAAGTTCTGAGCTGATCTCCACCTCTGAGTCGCTCATCACCTGCAACCACTCGGGCTGAGCTAGATGTTTGGAGGAGAGAGATAAGGGAAATGTAACATAGATAAAACTGAGACAGTAAATGGCATTCAATGAAAATAAATGCATTAAGGAAGTGCACTACAGGTGCAGTACAACAAGACCTTTTGTTCCATTCCGACATGAAATACATGACATTGCTGGTATGTTAAAGTGATGGCTTTTACATTGATGTTCCATATGGCTTCATTTAGACATTTACTGACAGGGCTGAGCTAAAAAGTTATGATAGCGAGGAAGGCTGCATCACTGATGGATTTTAAAACATATTCTGCCCTTGAAGCCTTGAGTGTGAAGGACAAACAGTGAACACTACAGCTACATTTTCACATCCGTTTAACCATTGAACTATCTGATTGTCAATTCTGCTGGGGAAAAGTGTTTCATAGTAAATGAACTGATATTGTGCATAAGAGACAATGATTGAGATAATTACTCATTGCATCAATCTTGGAAGGTGAAAAAAGACATTTTGGTCACCCTTTCTCTGCATACCCAGGTCTTATGATGGAGGAGAAAAACCCTGCTGTTTATTCTGGCATCACATTGGCTGGAATGTTGGTTACATTCTTAAGTGAACAAATACACACGGGCAAAATCGAGGTCATCAAAAAAGGATTGAGGTCATGTCCATATATCGTATGATAAGTTTATAACATAAAAAACGATTGAGGTCATGTCCATATCCATCCATCCATCCATTTTCCTCTGCTTATCCGGGGTCGGGTCGCGGTGGCAGCAGGCCAAGCAGGCTGACCCAGACTTCCTTCTCGCCCGCAACATTTTCCAGCTCATACTGGGGGATCCCGAGGCGTTCCCAGGCCAGCTGGGAGATATAATCCCTCCAGCTGTTCTGGGTCTTCCCCGGGGTCTCCTCCCAGTTGGACGTGCCCGGAAAACCTCCAGTGGGAGGCGTCCAGGAGGCATCCTAATTAGATGCCCGAACCACCTCAGCTGACTCCTTTCGACGCGAAGGAGTAGCGGCTCGACTCCAAGTTCCCTCCTGATGTCCGAGCTCCTTACCCTATCTCTAAGGCTGAGCCCGGCCACCCTACGGAGGAAACTCATTTCGGCCGCTTGTAGCCGCTACCTTGTCCTTTCAGTCACGACCCAGAGTTCGTGACCATAGGTGAGGGTAGGAACGTAGACCGACCAGTAAATTGACCAAGACGGTCCGGTGCAGCGCCTGCTTTACTGCTGCAGCCGCACCGATCCGCCTGTCGATCTCCCGCTCCATCTTACCCTCACTCGTGAACAAGACCCCGAGATACTTGAACTCCTTCGCTTGAGATAGGGTCTCCGTCCCCACCTGGAGGGAGCAATCCACCGGTTTCCAGCAGAGCACCATGGCCTCAGATTTAGAGGTGCTAACTCTCATCCCCGCTGCTTCACACTCGCCTACAAACCGCCCCAGTGAATGCTGGAGGTCACGATCCGAGGAGGCCAACAAGACCACATCATCTGCAAACAGCAGAGAGGTGATCACGAGACCCCCGAACCTGACGTTCTCCACCCCCCGGCTGCGCCTAGATATCCTGTCCGTGAAATTCACGAACAGGACCGGTGACAAAGGGCAGCCCACCCACTGGGAACGTGTCTGACTTATTGCCGAGAATGCGGACACAGCTCCTACTGCAGTCGTACAGAGACCGGATCGCCTGTTGTAATGGGTCCGGCACCCCATACTCCCGCAGCACCCCCCACAAGAACCCCCGAGGGACCCGGTCGAAAGCCTTCTCCAAGTCCACAAAGCACATGTAGACTGGTTGGTCAAACTCCCAGAAGCCCTCCAGTAGTCTTGCGAGGGTAAAGAGCTGGTCCACTGTTCCACGGCCGGGACGGAATCCGCACTGCTCCTCTTGAATCCGAGGTTCGACAAACGGTCGGAGCCTCCTTTCCAGCACCCAGGCATAAGCCTTCCCCGGGAGGCTGAGTAGTGTGATACCCCGATAATTCGAGCACACTCTCCAGTCCCCCTTTTTGAAAATGGGAACCACCACTCCGGTCTGCCAGTCCATGGGCACTGATCCCGACCCCCATGCGACACTGAAGAGGCGTGTCAGCCAAGACAGTCCAACAGTGTCCAGCGCCTTCAGCATCTCAGGGCGGATCTCATCCACCCCCGGCGCCTTGCCACCAAGGAGCTTTTTGACTACCTTAGCGACCTCTGCCAGGGATATGGGTGAGCCCCCCCAGGTCTTCAGGCGCTGCCTCCTCTGCAGAGGACATGTTGGACGGGTTTAAGAGTTCCTCAAAGTGTTCTTTCCACCGCCCGACGAGCTCCCCCATCCGGGTCAGCAGTCCCCCCCCCCCCCCCCCCGGTTTGCCAGAACCTCCTTGAGGCCAACCGAAAGTCCTTCTCCATGGCCTCCCCGAACTCCTCCCATGCCCGAGTTTTAGCATCCGCGACCACCGCAGCTGCAGCCCTTCTGGGGCATGAGGTCATGTTATTGTCACAGGTCTAGCTGCTGGAGCTTTGTTCTTAATCAAATGGCATTCAACTTAGACTTGTGCTGTGTTGAAAGTAACATGGAAATGTTTCTATGTTACTTTCAGTGACGGTTACTTTAAGAGTCACGGTTTCTGCTGTGACTTTTAAAGTAAAAGTGAACTGGATGTTAAACTGGTGTGAAATTGCCATCTGAACATCACGGATTAAACTGATACACTATGTGCTTTGCTGCAATACCACCAGATGTTTACAGATGTTCTGTACCTTGCACGTTGATGCGTCCCTGGTATGTGTCACTGCCCTCTGAGTTGTAGGCTTCACATTCGTAAACACCCTCGTCATCGAAGGAGAGTTCTGGTAGGATGAGGGTGGGGGCCTCGGCACTGGAGCCCGCCTTGGACGGCATCAAACCATCCACTTTCCTCCATCGCAGTTTTGGGACTGGACTATAAGACAAAACATAGAAAGAGACAGAGGTGAAATAAAGGAAGAGTTTCAGAATGAAACAGCACACGGACCAGATGGGGATGAAGTATTTAAGAGCTTTTAGAGGACAACATACAAGTAAGAAGTACACACAAGTTTAAAGCTGGACAAGGCACACATTTTGACCCAAAATATTGCGGACATTTTGCAATGATTTCAGGTTGGGAGACTTACTTTCCATAGGCGAAGCACTCTAACTGGGTGGTGCGTCCTGCTAGGGCATAGGTCTCTGCTGGGAAGCGCACTTTGATGCTCGGAGCTGATTTCCTGGGATTGGCTGAAATAAAATATATATATTGTAAACATCTGAGGGTCTAAATGTTACACACATACATACGCATACACACAACTATAGAGACATTTACCTTGTTAATGATGTTGGCCTGTGTTTCGTTCTGAAGCAACATACTTATACAATTACTGACAAGATAGTTGTGAGATTATATTCATGATCTCTAGTGGAAGATTACTACTATTATTACTTAAGGGATCACCTCTACCCTCATGTTGCCTTGACACTCTGACAGACTGCCCCGCTCAGTTCTGGTTCTACCGTGCCTTCCTTTACTTCAGTGGGCCTAGCAATACGGCCTGGGTCTCCAGCAGCATGGTGTTGTTGGAGACCCAGGCCGGCGGAGAAGAGGCCCGAGGCTGCCCTGCTACTATCACATTAATGCCAGTTTGTCACGTACAAGTGGTAGAGAAGTGAAGAAGACATTTGGAAATGATCGTTGGACCATGAAATGGGAATGAGTACAATTTTCTTACCAGCCCTGTAAGTGTTGCTGCCGAAGCATATTAATCAGAATTTCAATGATACATTTTTTTACACAGAAGATAGAACAATTATTTTATAAATGATACTGAGATTTGGAAATGGTTTATTTAAACCAATACCACTTATTAAAAATAGAGGAGGGGCCAGCCTCCTCTGGTTCAGATATGCCCAGCCAATCAAACCTTGGGGTGAAAAGCTCCAGGTTTTAAAACAACAGCTCCAAACAAGCTTGTTGTGAATTCACCCTAAGACAGGGTACCACTTTTAACATTAACACCACACCAAATCTTTTCAGCTATCCCTCTGTCCTCTGTTTGTTATTCATCAGTTACACACACTTTCTGCATCATGTGGCTGCTAATACATCAGCCATGTCCTGCATACCGTCCGGCAGCACAGTGAGCTGGTTGGCCTTGCTGAAGGTGCTCTTGGTGCTGATGTCCATGTTGATAGTAGTGAAGCAGAAGTAGTTCCCGGTGTCGTTTGGCTCTGCTTTAGCCACGTACAAGTTCCCCGTGACTTGCGACACAAACCAGCGGCCGTCGTCCTTCTTGATGAAGTTGGGGAATTCGTTGATCAACCAGCGGTAGGACAGAGCTGCAGAAGAGACACATTCATTACGTCTTATTGCCGTTCTACCAGTACTTCGATTTCAATATGGAAATGATCAGCAGTCACCCTCATCCCAAAAGAGGTTTATAATTCTGCTCATTTAAATCACTTTGATCTGTGGACCACCTATGGACCCTTATCCCACCTGTGAGCTGCGGGTTTCTGACAGCTGACTCTCTCATTTTTGATGGTGTCTAACTGTTTCGCTCATCTTCCAGGTGGTTTAAAATAATAAATAACTGGCGTGGAACCCTGAAGTAGAGTGGATACCTGGGTAATGTATAGGGGGCTGGCAGGCCAGGAAAGCTCCGATGCCTTCATATGCTGTCTGAGGACTCCTGCTGTCCGGAGGGAAGTCATGGAGGTCTGGAGAAACAAAAGATTACTGTCACATATACAGATGGTAAACAGAAGCAGCAACAGTATACAGTTGATAGTAACTAAAGCATATTAGTGTAAAGTAAATCCTATCTAACTCCTTCTGTCTCTGCCACAGTGACCAGGCAGCTCATACAGGTCAAAAGGTTAAGGCTCTCACTCACAGCCAAATTTGAGGTTAGCTGCTCGGCTGATGATGGTGCCACAGCGGTTGATGACCAGACACTGATAGGAGCCTGTGTCTCGATTGGACTCGGGGCTGTTGATCACCAGGTTGCCGGCCACCAGGGTATAGCGCAGGTCCAAACCCAGCGGGACCTCTGTGCCATTCACAAGCCATCTGCAGAGAGACAAGAGTGACAAGGACACAGCGAACAGGAGAGAAAAACATAACGGACCATTACAGGGTTGAAGAGGCTGAAAAGAGTTGATGATGTTGGTGGTGAAGCGAGTGTCTTTGTATGTGGGAGATGTCAGCACATAGTCATAGCTGCAAGACAGTAACATGCTGTTAAGAGTGGCTGCGCAACTGTAGTCATCAATTAAAAATGTCGTAAAGCTCAGGCTAAGTCCTCTGAAGAACACACCTTCAGAGGTCAGGTTCTGAGGAATAAATGGTCTCTAAAAGTGAGCACAGCTAGTATCTGTGTGTATGTGTTTGTGTGTGTTTGTGTGTGTGTGTCTGTGGTTGTGTGTGTGTGTGTGTGTGTGTGTGTCTGCGTGCGTGTTACCCACCTGTAGGATGCAGCTGGACTAGCTCTGGCCTGACAGCTGAGGGTCACCTTGCCTTCACTCAGGCCTTCTGGGTAGATTAAACTGCTTGGCTGGTCTTCAAACAGTGGCCCGCTGTCATGACCCGACACACACACGTCTCCACCTGCAAACATTTTCAACAACACACTAGTTACACACCAAACCCTAAGCCAGAGACGTCTCAATGGTGAGGACCTACAGCTGTGCCCTGGACAATTCTATTGTGTACTCTTAGACAGTGTGTGTGTACAACATTCAGGCTGCCGGAGATTTGAATAAACAAAACTAGGTGATGTTCTGAAAGGACTCATGGGTCAACAAAATAGAGCGTATAGATAGATAGATGATGCGTCTCCACTTCCTCCCACTGTACAAAAGAGGAGGCAACCTTCGGGTCTGAAAAGTGAAGCCAATGTTAAAGTGCCTTAAAGCTGCATTCTCTCTAATGTCCACCAGGGGGCGACTCCTCTGGTTGTATAGAAGTCTATGAGAAAATGACTCTACTTCTCTCTTGATTTATTACCTCAGTAAACATTGTAAACATGAGTTTATGGTCTCAATCTCTCGTTTCAAGTCTTTTTCAATACAGCATGATGTTCATATGTAAATGATGGTCCATTTAGAGTCAAATAGACCATAAAGCAGGGGATGCTTTAGGGCGGGGCAACCTTTTGATTGACAGGTCTCTACCATTGTCCGATCTGAGAGTTGTCCGTGTTTCGTCTTAGAACTTTAACCCTTTCACAGTGTGTTTTCACTTCATTAAAGTTAACTGTAACATTTTGGTTGTCTGAAAATGTTCATTTGTAATTAGCTCCACCCTCTCGTGTCACTTCTGGTTGAAAACAACTAGATGGCGACAGACAAAAAACAAGACTGTGACGACTGAAATACCGAACTCGAGGATTAAAAACCAATGGGGGCTGCCATCTTGCGTTTTTGACGTCACGTGGAGCCAGAGTCTGCACAGTGGTGATCGGGGGGCTGGAGTCGCAGTAGCGAGGTCCCGCCCACAAACCTGCCCAAGCCAAGTGCGAGCCGAGCACAGCCACATCTTTTTAGCATTAGCCACCTAGCTGCTACGTTAGCACCACAGTGGCTGTATGGCACAACAACTAACCATAATATCTATATAAATACATGTTTGATGAAAGAGAGACACGTTCTATTACACAGACTCCTGATTCCTGTTTGCCGAAACGTCATGTCTCGCTGACACTGATAGGAACACACGATGTGCTCCGCCACTACTACTTTCTGTCAATCATGATGTCACAACTCCATTTCATAGCATTATATGACTAACTAAAACCAAACTTATCAGAAAATTAACTCCGACAGAAACCATCTTTGGGAAAATGTATTTGACTTGTGATATTTTAGTTTGGCCTATGTCCCATCCCCTAACATGGAGGGGGTGGGGTTTATAACCTATAGTGGGCGTCCCAGCCATCCGGGGGGGATTGGGGTTATTTTGCCTTCACTGTTGGCAAGCTGTCATGTCGTCCATCTATGGTCAAGAATCATAGAATTGTGAGTACTGTTAGAACCGTTTTGGATGCACTGCAGCCCGATGTGCAAAGCTACAGACCCCCATCACTCTGTAAAGCTTTATGACCCCAATCAGAAACAAGCCTATGTTATGTAGTCTGCTTTTAAATGCAGGTGTAATGGAAGACATGCGTCTTTAAGAGTGTAGTCAGACTGCAGTCTCTCTTTGAAGACAGATGCAAAGAGCATTATTGTCTGCAGCAGTAAAGCTGCCCACAGAGCTTAATCATTACACAATATTTCCGCTCAGCATGAACACTGCACCAGCTGCAAATAGCAAGAAATGTATAATGCATAACGCAGAATGTAAGGTGTCTTTGTTTGAAAGCAGAGCGATCGGATTGTATGAAATAAATGAGATATTTACATTGTTGTAAAAGGTTTTAGGTGCAAAGTGCAGACTGAAATATTCTGGACATCCCTCTGCCTCTGCTGATACATCACTTTAGTGCTATATCACAGCAGTCTTATCTGTGTGCCTAAGTACAAGATAACATTTGTGAATTGAATGAATTTAATTAGAGCTTCTAATATTCTCAGGAGGACAGGAGGGAAGGAAGAGAGTAAACCTGTCCATCACTGAGCTGTGTATCTACTGTACACAATTACTGTGACCCAGTGCATTGTGGTCTAATGATGGCGGTCCAACCAGGTACCTAAACACTGGGACTTTTTGTCAACACACTCTGAGATTCCTCCCACAATTCCCCTCAGCACAGAGGAAAACACTGGATCTTTATTTGTTCAGAATCCCCACATCAGTTTCCCAAACAACGCAGACAGTCTCTCTGGCGTGTAGCCGTAAATTCAACACATGACAATTATATATTCCAATCCATATGGAACAGAAGTTGTTCAACAAGTTTCGGGAAAGTCTGCAAAAGAAGAGTTTGTAAACAAGCATCCAACATCTTGTACCAATGTTAGCTTGTCGGAATGAGGCTGAATCAGGCTAGGATAATCACGGCCTCTTGAAACTTTACAACCACAAACTAGAGACCCAGAGCATTCAGAGGAAGTGTGGCTTTCCACACTATATGGACAATAAGGGGTTTCTGAGCAGGTTCCACACCAGAAGTGCTCACTTTCACTTTCAAAACATGTAATTGAAAAGGTTTTAGGTACCAAATCACAACATATATTTCTCCATGGAGTTCTTCAGGGTCTTGGTGTCTTATTGAAGAAGTTTGTAGAGATTTTTGATCATTCCTATCAACTCAAGTGGTAAGACGTGTTAAATTTAGCACCAAATGTGTCCAACCAAAGGAATCGACCGAAAATGAAAGACTTTTTACATTGAGGTTCATTGAAGTACATTGAAGATCAACTATTCATAATGTTTACGAGTAAATGTTGCTCTGTGGCTGTAAATAAGCAACTGCTTTCTAACACATTCACCATAACAACTTCATGCATTGAGTCGTTATGTGTTTACAACTCGTTCTGCTGCCCCCTAGCGCCCAAACAAGTCTACTAAGTGTTGCAGTAGGAGTCAGCATTTCACCTCTACTACTGGATCCATACAATGTATATTTACATTTGCTGGCTGGCTACCGGCTGGTGGTCCGGGGGTCTCATTTATCAAACAGTAAGTAGGATCAACACTAAATGTTTGCATATATTCAAAGGAGAAAATGCACATACACCAACAAATATTCAGATCTATAGAGCCTTGCGTACACCTGCCAGTGTGCAATTTCCTTTTAGAAATCCCAAATCAACCTGTAAATGTGAGCAGCTGGTTCAGCCTCACATCCCGCACTCTACACGCCCACATTCAACCATGAATGGTCAAAGCAAAGCACCTCATGAATGTTGATGCATAGAAATGAGCTGCTGATCAGTGTTTACGGTGAATCACGGACACTACCGAGAAGTTTCTGTTTTACACAGAAATCAAAGTGTTTGTGGATGAAGGGGTCCCTGAACAGTCGCTCACTCTTAATTCTTCCACTTACGCAGTCCTAACAGTGCCAGAGTATCTATGGTGCAACACAACACATCACGAGTGTCACCGTAGGATATCATGTAAAAAAAAGGAAGTTTGATAGGTGAACACCATGTATTTATTTATGCATTTATGTTTTCTTTTGGCATTATAATTAGGACTGATAATGAGGATATGGAGTGATGGTACGAGAACTGTCACTGGCTTTATTTACATAATCCTTATGTTTAGATGGGGAAGGTTTGCCAGGTGAGGTGAAGGTGTGTGACAGTCACCATGGTTACTCCTCCGCTCCAGTGAGCTATGATATGTGTTCACTGCAGTGATTTTACTCACAGACACTTTATGAATGTAAGATTTCTCTGTTCTGCAGTTATTTAACTCTAGTTGACGTGATATGTTCATCAGCTGACCACGAGTGTCGGCGCTCGGTCTCTCCTCTGCGCTCCGGGGTGCAGACAGCGCTGATGAAATATGAAGCGAAGTTTGATTTGAGGTTTTAGTTAGTTTATATCTTTTACAATAGAAATGTGCTTTTAGTTATGGATCACTTGTACAAGCACAAATAACACTGCTGGTTTGACTGTTAATGATAAAGAGAATATATAAGTAAGTAACGTGTGAGAGGCATCATTATACGTGTAATGATGCCTCTCATTGAATTCCTACAATCCGGCTTCCATTTACCACCTCACCATCTGTGTCTCCAACATGTTGGTATGCATGGGCCACAGCTTGTTTGAATAGATCACAACGTTTGCGTGTGGAGTGGTGTACGCCACTAAAGAGACCCCTGATCTTACAAATCACAGCGTTCAGTAAAAGATCTGAATGCTTCTTTCACCACTGAACATCTTGACAATAACACCATTGTAGTACAACGCATTTCATTGCTGCTTCAAACCTCATGTGGCATTCATGTCGTGGCATATTCATTTGAATCCTCTGTCAACACACAACACGTGTTCTTTGTTTGTCATTGTGTATGATTGGAGTGGAGCCATGTAACAGAGGGTGGCAGCACTCTACTCTTGTGTTTATAAGGCAGGTAATAAAAGCCAATGAAAAAGAACAGCAATGCTTATTCAGAAAATATGTTTCCATCAGCCTTCATAAGACATTTTCTTTATCCGCACACAGACTTAATCAGCCGGTGTGGATTCCATATTAGGGCATGTTTCTTAATCAAGCATTTCCAGTTTTCTTTGTTCTATTTTAAACAGCCCTTAATGGAAACCTTCCATCCCTCAACTCAAGTCTGTAGAGCAGCTTTTGTTTTGGTCTTTTCCACACTCTCTGAGTTCAGCTTGTAGAGACTCAGTGTGCACAGTGTTGTATAATGTGTACTGATTCTAACTGATTATGTTTTCCACAGGGCCAAAACAATGTGTGTGCAGAGCGTTGTTACTCTAGATCCAGTGTGTAGCACTGCACACACACACACGATAACATATCTCACTTCCTTGCGAGCTTATTATTTAATCGTACACTGCGTCACCTCAGCAGTGTAGCTTCATGATGGCTGCAGCTGCATTCTGAAGAGTACATTTTGAGCCAAGTATCGGTTCGTGTTGTTCACATATTCACTCAAACAGTGTGGACAGATGAAGACTTTCCACAGCTGTGTCTGAGAGCATGTACACCTGTTATTCAGCTCAACACTGTTGATGATGAACAGCAATGCTTATGTGTACTATGTGTTCATACTGGCAGAGCTGGTTCATTTCAACAGAAGCTACATCATCATCTACCTGTGCAATTCATCAAACCGGTGCATCAGTTCAACGCGAAGGCCCGGCAGAGAAAGCCGTCTCCATGGAGACAATTGAATCCTCTCCCCAAAACAACAATCATGAAATTTCAATCCAGCCCATAAGCCCCAAAATGAACCTCAACCACCACATAGAACTCGCTCTCCATCGCTCTTACACTCAAACTCAAGCTGAAACAGAACTGAGGGAGAGTATTTGTTACTTTGGTTCAATTACTAATTCTAATTCTGTTTTTTTAATGGCAATAATAGACAAGTTTCTTTCTTCAACTTATCATTATGAAGTGAATGTTGATTGCAGAGTGTAATGGCTGTTTAGATTGGTTCCCTGTAAGCCTGGAATATATGTATTCAGTTCTGTCTGCCTGAAGGGTCCATACAGCACAGAGGAAGAGGACACACCTTGATGCTGATGAAGGTCAGAACATCCATGTACCGTCCAATAGTCCATGCCATGCTACAGCTTCACTCCTTCACTTCACTTCTGTCCTTACCTTTCACAATAAAAGCCCTGGACATACATCACTGCTTACCAGAGATCATTTTGCTCTCTGAAAAGAGCTTAAAGTAGCGATCCCCAGTGGAGATGTTACCGTTTACTGTGGGAACTCTACCGTTAACCCAGGAGGCAAAGAAGGCTAAGAGGTTCTACTGAACTGGATCAGCAAGTGGAAAGACCTGCTCACTTATTAATACCCCTGGTTGTTTTAGTGTGCTGTCGTGTCTTCTTATTCTGCAGTGTTTAACAGAACCCGACTGGATCATTAGCGCCACCAGCTCAATGAACCAATGAAGCAACTGCTAATTTGCCTAACAGCAGTGGATAGAAACTTTAGTCACTTTAGTTTTTAAACTTGGTTAAAATGTGTGCTACATTTGAACAAACACTAGAACAGTGAGGCAGCAAAGGAATGAAGAGAACAACCTCCATTTCCTCAGTGCGTTTTAGCATTAGGCTACATGGGCTGTGTTTCAAGTCATTCAGATGAATGTGGCAGCTCTGATACTGACATCTGGTCATGAGTTTGATCTGCTCAATGTGCTGACTAGCTCATTAGCTCATCTATCACTAGCCAGAAGACATTTGTCCCCCTGGTGGATGTTGGTTTGTTAATTTGTCCAAGGTGCAGTACAAGACATGTGTCTATGCTTGTAGATAAGAAGGAGACACAGAAAGCTAATGTGGGTCTCACTTCAAAGGCTGATGCTCTCTGTTGAGTTGAAACACGTCTGTTTTAATAATAATGTCTTTTTATTGTCATATACATTTACACATACACAAAATTTGACCTCTGCATTTAACCCATCCCTTATAGGGAGCAGTGGGCTGCTGAGAAGCACCCGGGGAGCAGTAAGGGGTTCAGTGTCTTGCTCACGGACACTTTGACACATGCCACGTCCCAGCCAAGGATCGAAACCGTCGACCTTGCGGTTACCGGACAACCCTCTTAGCCCAGTGTGTCATGGCCGCCCCCTGTTTTCTGGCTGTTAGTCTCACCAATCATCATCAGCCAATGAAATGATCTGATGGCTGTATGCAAAGGATTCATCCGTCTACATAGAGGAGTCGGTGTCATTCTGACTGGAACATGCACCATCAGGAGGTCATTTGCAGAGCAGATATTGTAGCAATTTCCTGTCAGTCCTCATTATGTCACTCTGTTACATTAGTGTTGAGGTTGGCTTTCATGTGCTGAGCTATCATGCTTCAACAATGATCACAGCTCCAAAAGAGCCAGGTTATTTTGCTGCATTTATTCAAATCAATGTGTGGTTGAGACATATGTAGTACACAGATGGACAGATGCAAGTTGTTCATTTCCAAACTAAATCCTAGACCCAAGTTCTAATCCCAAACAGCCTTTAACCTTAACTCCTCCGTGGGCTGAAACTAAACCTAGTTCTTAAGTTATCATCAAAAACCCACTTGGACATGCATATTTGTGTACATTACAGAGGAACTTACCGACAGCCTGCTTCAGGGCTACTGAGCTGAGGACCAGCAGACACAGCAAGCGCTCCATCATCTGGATCCAGCTGGATTACAACAGGATCACAAACGGATCAAGAGCAGCTGGAATCAGAACCTGCTCCCCTTATCTCACAGGAAGAAGAGGTGTTCAGTCTGGGCCTGTGAAGGAAAAGGAAGATTACTTACATGACAGCTCCAGTAGCTCCATGGAGGAAGTGAGTTCATCAAGCATTGTAACAATTGTTTTTATTAATGTTGACTTCCCATCCATTACTTAAATCCAGGCGGCAACCTGAAAAGTGAAGCCAACGCTTCAGGGCCACTCTGCTCTTTCTGGTAAGAACATTTCTTTTCGCTAACCAAAATTATCATCCCAATTAAAGTGAATTAAGGATGCAAAATGTTAGCTAGCTAGTGCTAGTGTTAGCTGGTAATCAAGCGTTTGCTATGTTAACAGTACCTGGTCCCACTCTTCGCTAGCGCCACCTTGAGCTCACCCTCTCGTCCAAATACGGTCACTTCTAGCACCAAAAACAAGATGGCCACGGCCAAAATGCCCACAAACCAATGGGCAACGTCACGGTGAAAACCTGGGCCCTATTCCTCGTAGGTGGTTCAACTAAGTCGATCAAATGTCCTATTATCCAGCTTAAATTAACTCGATGATTGACATCAGGCTATCTCGGTTCCTCAAAGGCTGATCCGCGCTCAAACAGTCTCGTTAATTTGAACCAGATGTCAGTCATCAGGATCGTTGCGCGTGCCCGTCCTACTTCAAAAGGGGGAAGCGTCGATCACCGAAACCATGATTTTCTAACAGTACAACGGCAAATAAACTCTTTTTTTCTCCGCTGACGAGCAGGAGATGATCATGAACGCATATGAGGAATTCAAGACCATAATCATGGCGAAATCTAACGCTGCGAGGGCTAGACGAGAAGCATGGCAACATATCGCAGACGTCGTTAAATGCGCAAGTATTGGGAAAATGTATCGGTTAATTTTAAGAGCCTCATCACCTCAATCAATCAGATGATATTTCTTTAAATGTGCCTGCTGGCAGTAGGCTTAATGGAATGCATCATCCAATGAGATCTATAGCGAAAATAATTATATCAACACTTTCAGAATAAGTAGATAAAAACAAGCCCAAAGAGTATCTAACTGATACGAATTAATAGATACTTATGAGGATATATGTAGGTGTGTGCACGTATGTATCATGTACTATATATATGTGTGTGTATATACATGTATGTGTAGATTACCATATAGAATAGGAGTTTGAATATGCGTGTGTGAATCTGTGTATGGACGGATCAGTGTGTGTGTATTATTCATAATAAGCAGTGAAAATAAATTGTGTGTAATTCTCTCTATTCGTATCATGAGTCCACCTTAATCATGTTCAATAATGATATCTATGGTGTACTAATAATACTGTCATATCATTATGAGTGCTTTCAACCATCATAGTTCAACCAGCCATCAAGAGGACACGGGAGCAAGTACACACTAAGCACACACACATTATTCAGAATGGTGATCAATACAACATGTGTCATGGTGATGTAATGAACACATCCATAAGTTTCTTAATCGCCAAATAAACTTTATGAACAGCACGGCATGCAGCGGCTTTCCCGATGTTCTCCGCGTCACCGACACTGTACAAACATGAAGCACTCGCAACACAGCGCGAGGCTGTGATACAGTCCGTGAGACAGTAGATGGCGTGTGGTGTTCAATGTACGGCTCGAGAAGGTCTTTAAATAAATGATTCCTTGTCGGCAGAATCGATAGCGCTCGTACAGGAAGTCATCATGATGTGATAACGGATCTTGGCGATCTCGAAGAACTCTCTCCCTATAAAACGCTAATCTGACTAATATCGCTTCCTCATCGATGGATCTCTGAGGAAGGGAGCTGACACTTTTTTCCGGGGGAGTGGCAGCTTATCCAGCGGATCTAGCTCAAGCCTGCTCTGGAGCAGGTTCAGGTTTATGGATGTGTTGCTATGGTGATTTTTCCAAACTTGCTTGAGGAACCGAAAAGCCTCACTTATGTAATCTCATCCTGAAAATGATCCAGCTAACTAAGTTAGCCACGTACGAGGAATAGGGCCCTGCACTTCTTTTACACTGTTTATGCTAAAACCTAAACAAATCTATCCAGTTTCAATTCAAAGCACTGGTATCTGTTCTCTGCACCTGTGAAAATCCTGACAGTCAAACTCGGCTTGCAACAACACTGTTCATAGTAATGTATTCTCCCTTCTCCCTCTATATTCTTTCCATCCATCTATCATGTTTTGATCTGGTTCTGTCTCCCTTTGGAGGCCAACAATGTTTCTAAAAGTCTGTCCATCACAGACTCTAGCTATGTTCTTGCTTTGAGAATAAATCATAATAATGTATTTGTTGATAGCCCCACCAGTATCAGAGCACCCTTGTGTATTTATTGTTGCGTAATAATTCAGATCAGTTCAACTTTTGTTCAGCTACATCTTATTCTAACGGTGGAGCCTGTCCTACCCATATGGTCCTCTTGCTGCTAGTCATACTTAAAAGAGCCATGTCAGTAGCTAAAAACGTTGTGGTAACCTCAAACCATTTTACAATGTATCAAAAATATTCACTATAATACTCCAGTGACCACCATTTATACTTTATCTGGGTCCTGAACACAGCCCTGTCTCCTGCTGGCTGCTTCAGGTAAAAGCATGAAGTCATTTAACGTTTCCTGGTTTCAAAGACTAATAAACAATGCACACAAATATAATAGGTATGGAGCAGTAATATAGTAAAAATCTATCTTTTCTTTTTGACCTGTGGTGTTGGAGGTTGCCTGACATAGTCAGTCAGTGAGTTCTGAGGCACTACACTCATTGAAAGTCTTACAAAGAACACTACTGTATCTGTTGGTACGCTCCAAACTACCTCTCATGTCTCTGCTCCAGAGACAGCAATGGATGGGGCATTATGGTTTCGGCACAAACGTACACTTGCCATCAAGAAAGAATGTATATGCATTGTGGCAATTTCACATGATGACATTTTAGACAGACATGGATATAAACTGCAACATGACTGTTTGGTCGAGGCACACAACTGCACGCTAACATGTTAATAATAGTAAATACAGTTGAATGAGGTGAAGTAATCTGGAGACAAAGGTATTTGTATATATTATTTGACCTGCAGCACAAAGCCCTTGTGTGTCTGTCCTCTCATTTGTTAACAGCTAGTCACATACACAACAACCAACTCTAATTCAAAGGAAGTAAACCAGTTTCCCTTTCAACATAAAACTGTGTTGTGAAACAGAAGTGGTGGATTTAATGGCCTGTTTAAACATGTTGACATGAACTACATGTTGCTTTGCTGCATGGCTCTTTGTCTCGTTTAAATCAGAGCTCAAAACATTTTGTTTACAATAAATTAGATACATAACTTATTTTACGCTGTAACTCTTTATTTGTTTGCTTTTTATTGCTTTTGAAAATGCAGTTTTAATCTTTAACTACTTATTTGCTCGTTCTCTTTTTTTTGCTTGTTTATTTGCTGGTGGAATTATTTTCATTCTCTTTATTGTCTTTTTAATGCAATTTGAATGTTTCCTTAACGTTTAATATATCTCTACGCCCCTGTAAAGCACTTTGAATTGCCTCATGTCTGAATGATGCTCTATAAATTAAATTGCCTTGCGAACACAGTATTGTTTCTATGAGTTATTGTTTCATCATTGATAGTGAGTGTAGTGATTTAGGAATCGAGCGTCCCAGAGACTTTAATTAAAAGTGTTTTGGTTTCTCTATCTGACATCTTTGGTCTTCTCTTCACAGATCGTTACGGCCTCACAGAGCCTGGAGCACTGCTGAAGACTTGTTTTGGTCAAATGAAGACAGAGTCAAGGTTAGCCCTACTTTTACTTTCAATTTGATATTGATTTCATTTTGCACATGCCATCTATCTCTCTATCTCTCTCTATATATATATACTGTATATATATACATATTAGGGGTGTAACGGTTCACAAAATTGGTTCAATACAATACAGTGGTGCCACGGTTGCCATCATAAAGTATGTTCTGTTTTTACTTTGAACAATAAGGGATTCATTTGTGTACAGGAAGCTGCAGCAACTCTTGTTTTGTCTGCTGTTGTGCTTCTGTGAAAGAAGGTCACCCTCTCTCTGAGCTCTGGAGGAGGACGTTGCTTTCTGAGATGCTGGTTTAATGACACCAACCAATTTGTGTCGTTACAGTCAGCTGGCTTTGTGTAGTCCATGACGTCTGGCCGTCTGTTGTCAGAGCAACAGCGTCTGGGTTTTTGTTTTCTTTTACAAAGCAGGAATTATGGTCTGGAGAAATGGACTCGTGAGTGAGTAGTGTTACGGGGCTCAATAGCATGAAGCATGTTCGTACAGCTTGGTTTTCCACTACAGAGTAGGGTCCCATATCCGCGGGTATAAATAGACCTTTAGCCCGGTTTGAATCAGTGAGGAACAGCTAAAGGCTGCGGGGAGAGTTTTCAGCGTGTGTGCTGCTGTTGGTTTTCCTGCTAAGCTAATTTAGCATAGCGCCTCTCCCTGAACACACGAGCCTCAGCAGTCCAATGTTGTTCTTCCGTGGTGGGCGTGTCAGACAGCACGTTGTCTGTTACGTTGGGTGGGTTGCCAGGTTGAGCACAGTGGCTCCACCGAAAAGAACATCATATTATCCACAATTTAATCTTCTGTATTTTCCAAATGCACTAGTATTATTCAAACGTATTGTTCGGTTCGTAATGCGTACCGAACCGTGAGCCTCGTACCGAACGGTTCAATACGAATACATGTATTTTTACATCAAAAAACTAAATGGTTTTCCTCCTGAATTCCTGTCAAACTGTCTCTTCTTCTGGCCCTGAACATTTACTTCTGATAGCAGACTGAGGCTCTGCAGCGCTGTGAGCCTGGCTTAGACTTGCTCTCGTCCCAGTGCCCCCCCTACCTGTTCTCTCTGCGTCTATAATAGGAGGCAGAAACATCCTGGGACGGCAGTAAGGGAACGAGCAGCTCTGCTTTGGGAGAAGGCCTTCATTTACATCCGGCTGCACCAATACAAGGCTCAGGTTAGGAAAACCAGAAAATATTTTGTATCACGAGGGTCTGAAGACTGGGTCAGACTGCTGGAGCTTTTGGTCTTTTGGCATTCACATTTCACTCCTTTATCATGACAAATATCACATATGGAGACACTGTGGCTCAATCAAAATCTCAATCTGTCACGGTGTGTAATCCTCAGAAAATAAACCAATTCAGTCGTCTGAAGCAGCTGTGATCTGTCCTTGTGTCTCTGTTTTCCACTCAGGAGCTGAGTCTGTTGAAGGACACTTGAAGACAGAAGCAGAAAAAGTCAAAGTGACTCCTCACATCGACAGCACAACCGTAGGACACACACACTCTCTGTCTGTCCTTCACCACAATGCATCTCTCTCTCACCTTCACATTCCATAACGGACAATGACCGCCCAAGGCCGGGGGTCTTTGAGGGCTGTGTGGACATCTGCTTCAAGGACCACACACACACACACACACACACACACACACACACACACACACACACACGCACACACACACACACACACACACACACACACATCAGGGCAGCACAGTATCATTTAAATGGAGGTAGAGGGGATGTAAAGGCTGGGTGGTGGACAGAAGTGTGAACGGAGTGGAAGGTCAACCTGGAAGCGACAGATCGTAATATGTAAAGTGGGGTTAGGGTTATTGACAAAATGATGATCAATGTTATTTTTGATTTATGTATGGATCACGATTATTTATCACGATCATCTATTTAATTTAGGGACAAAATATTTGCTTTTAATTAAACTTTGACATTTAAATGAACAGAGGCTATGTTGTGCTACATTACTGCTAATGCACAAATTAGGGCTGCACAATATTGGAAGAAATATTGGATATTGCAATTTAGTTTTCCTACAATATTTATGTCTAAATGGTAAAAATGTAGGAACGTTCCCCCTACATTTTGTAGACTACATCTTAAAGTTAAATGCATCTACATTGGGAGGCTGGATCTACAAAGACCTTTGTGCTCTAGTACACATTTGAACACATTGGTTGTATATGAATAGTGCTGACGTAGCAAAACAAGTTCTGCTCCTCCCCACTGATACTGACTCTTTAATGAGTCTGAAATACGTCCACAGCAGTACAATGCTTTGCTCCTGTACTCCTGTTTCTACACATTCCATATACTGTAGGTAATACACTGACTGTGACTGTGGAGGAGTACCTCATACAAGCTCACTTCAACACACACAAACTATCCCTTAAAGCAGGGGTCCCCAAACTTGTTCCTGTGAGGGCCACATCACTGAACATATCGTTTGACCTAGGGCCGCACGATTATGGGGGGGGGGGGGGTTCTACGTGCGTGCTACTCGCAGGTGAGCGACTGTTGCATTGTGTGCGCGGATCGGGGCGGAACACCGCCGTGCGCGATACAGAGAGCAGGGGAATTGAAAACGTGCGACCATGTAGTGACAGACATGACATGCCGGCGTGTAAATAAATTAAGCACAAGTACTCGTCCTTCAAGCTCCCGTCTCTCTACTCTTCTACTTCTTATACTCTTCTACTTCTACAGGGTGCGCGCATGACAGCTCTCATCTCGTTCGCCCCCTGGTGGTTGGCTGATTCAGGAAGCGTTTGATTTGATATGTAGCAGAGCACGTATTTTAAACGTCAATATCGCAGACGATCATGCTCATTTAATCGTGGCAGCCAAAATCGTGATCGCGATTAAAATTCGATTAATTGTGCAGACTGAAAAAAAATCCGTAGTTTGGGGACCACTGCCTTAAAGGGATTCCCCAAGAACCACAATAGAAATCAGGACTGGTTATTTGTAAATGATGAGCGCAGCATGTTGGTCCACAGGAAGCTGTGAGCATGATTGCAAAGGCTTCATGTGTGCATGATATCCAGTCACTCAGTCTAATTAGGCAGGAAATTGCAAAGTTATTTGACTTACTTACTTATTTTGAGTGCATATTGTGATACAAGACATAACTTCAGGATTATCTTTGGACTGACAGTGAGGGGACAGTCTGCACTCTGTACGTGGAGAGCACAGTTCTTCCTTACACCCTAAACGTGACTAATTCTTTCTGTAACTTACACAGACGTTGTGTGAGGTTTTATGGACTTTGGATGGAATTATTTTCAACACAAGGATTGCTATGTACATCGTCTGTGTGACGACCAGTATCGACTGGATCTCGCTGTGCACAGCGGCCTCACTCATGCCTCTGCTCTCTGCTCCACCATATTGAAGCCTGAGCTTTATTTCCAGATAATCATCAATCTTAAGAAAGTTCATGTTTTCTTTAACTTCTAAACATCTTTCTCAAAGCCGAGTCCACAGAGCTTCTTAAAGTCTGCCTGTGGTGCTGAAGATGCTGAACACACTTTAAAGTGTCTTTAAGATGTGCTAACTTTTGATGATACATACATCACACAGCCTCAGTGTTATGATGCAACAGAAAGGCTTCAGACTTTATGAATCTTTTTGATTCATGTTACTGGGTGGGAGTCAGCTGCAGAGCGATACCTTTGTTTGATTCAGCTGCTGCTGGAGGCAGATGATACTCTGAAACTCACATGAACGTCTTTTCTGCATCAAGTGAGAATAAAATAGATGATATAGAAGATGACATAAACTGTCAAGAACGTTTCAGTCAGAACAGATGATCGTATATTAGGCAGGAGGGAGAGGAGGATGATAGAAACTGTCATTTATATTTAAATTAATCAAATTAGATTTTCTTATTCTCTAATTTAACGTCTTTTTTGTCATTTTTCATCAAACGTGCATTTCTATTCTTCTCAACGGCTCTCAACATGGCGACCCTGAGAGCTAGCAGCGCTACCAGCGCTAACAGTACAAACTGGGACAAGCTTGTGCATGCGGCCAGGAACCGCTCCGTATGTGGATATAACGGCTCATTTTATGCTCGTGAAAACACAACCATTCTTATTATCAGGTGGTTGTATACAAAAAAACATAGTTCTTATTAATATATTCCCTTTCTGCCAATAGATCCTTGTAAATACTACACACTTTTAAAAAACAATGTAATCAATACAATGCTTTTGGGAAACTGGGTTTGTTGTTGTGTAAGAAATCAGATTACCTCAGAAGGACAAATGGATCAACAGCTCACCAGTTCATGGTAACACATCATTTTTTGAACAGGACAGACAGCCCAAGCTGACCCCACCTTGGGCTGTAGTAGTTCAGTGTTGTATGCAAGAACAGCTATGTTTATGCATGGCAGTGGCGCTAATAGGCCATCACTCATTTTCGTTCCCACATTTATGTTTAAAATAAAAACATGAATTTGAATAGCTTGTATGTATGGTTATCATGCAATTGACAGACAGTGTTGATGTTGGCATTGGTATCAGTTGACACGGTATGTTTCTAAATGTCAGTGACTGTAGCTTCACATGTTTTAAATAACAACATGAATATATGAACCTGTGTATTATTTGAAAAGCTTAGTATTGAATGCACAATAAAGAGGTATGTTTATACATGGCATAGGCCCAGTTTAATATAAAACACAATTTTATACAATATCTGTAGTCGGGGGTCCCTGCTCCATCTCTCCATCTCTCAACAAATACTTAGTTTGAAGCACATTGACATCGTTTTGTTACATTTTGACAAGACAGAAATCCACCAAAGAAACGCTGATTTTACTTAAAAGGAAAAGATTTCCAACCTTATCTTTGTATATTATAATAAGTACCTTATCTTTGTATACCAGTGAAGAACCACAGAGGGCTACTCTCAGCTCCGGCCGCTGTGGGGCACGATGTCACTCTTTGGTTTGGATGCTTTACATTGCACATGTTGCAGTGTTCAGCTGGAGGCTATGACCCAGGGGGACCCTCCAGAATCTGAGCTGCACAGAGCAAACACAGACCGGTGGAGCCTTTGCTCAAATTGCCCACCGATGAAAACAGCGTGGGCAGTTATTGTTGGATTCTGTTGCCGACGAGGACCAAGAGAAAGCCAGCCGTGTGTGCGTTACTATGTGTGAACATTTCACTCCTCACCGGGACAGAGGTGTGCAGGAGTAAGAATATTTTCTTCAAAATCACCGCTCACACAATGCATCCTGGTTCATAAGACTGTTTTATAAATTACACTTTAACTCTTCTTGCAAACTCCATCTATGAGCAAACTAAAAAGAGCATCTGAGAAACTCAAATCCATCAACCTCTAAGTTCACACATGAATGTCTCTGCAGATGAACACAGAGAAGGGGCTCATGGGTACCCATAGGTCACGTCGGTCCATGTCCATACCGGCCAAGTCTGAACTCAAACAAGCTGATTGGTTGATTCAACTTTCTTCCCGAAAATTAATTTGAAACATTCTTTTTGTAAAAGGCACGTGTATCCCCCTGTTCTCAGAGTGGTAATCATCTGAACACTATGCTGTGATAACATAACAGGCAATTGTTATAATTAGTCATTAAAAAATAATGAAAAAACAAATTGGGAATGTAGTGAATTAAAAAGAAGCAAATCTCATCAGCCTAAAACAAAATGCAACCTGCCAACAAAAAGGTACCATGAAATGTGAATAGTGATCTAGACCACCAAGCAGATCAAGCATCTGATTAGCACTCCAGGGTAACTCCTACTCCTACACAGCAAACACCGTCTACCGGCCCCCCTTTATGCAAGGTAAGCATTAACTGAGCGACTACATGCAGCGAAAAATGCTGAACTGTAAAACTGGGTCCTGCATAATGAAGAGTCCTGAGCCAACTCCCTGCTGCACCCTGAACCAGCTATTAGTTCCCATCCTCTCACAGGGAGAGCAGGATGACTTCATCAGGACACAGAAACACAGCTATTATCTGTGTGCGTGTGTGTGTGTGTGTGTGTGTGTGTCCGATCATTACAGAACAACAGTGGGTCTATGAGTCCCCTTGGCCACCTCTGGCCCTGTTGAACAGAGACCCATTGACTGAAGCACAATGACAGATACACGCACACATACGGAGGGCACACAGCGGCTGACCACTGCAGCAGCACTCACAGAACTCTCTAATCACAGTCACTTGACATGACTTAAGAGCAGCAGTGAGTTGACATGTAAAGAGGTTCTTTGTCCTCTCTACCTGTGCGTATTAAAGGACACACCTAGTTGGGACAGATTAGTTTATAGTCGATTCATCTACAAGGAAAACACAAACACGATACAAAATAAATCCATGGAAAACCGAGCTGAAACGTATGTTCTTCAAAATTAGAGGTGTGATTCTTCACTGGCAAATAAAAAAATTGCAGATTATTCCATCAGGAGAAATGACAGCTGCAGCCCTGGCCCTTTAGGTTGCGTCTGTGGTGAATGTAACCAGTAGAATCAAAATTATACTTTAAAGCCACTGTCAAAAATAAGGTTTTATCAAATTCACCTGAACATACATGTTTGCATGTTCAGTAGTGCATGAAACGGATAATCTGGTATATACAAGGTTAAATAAAGAAAAAGGTTCCCCTGTCAAACTAGGCAGCACTGATCAAATATGAATACAGATTATGTTACTGTATTATCTATTTCTCTTCCAAGTGTTTTCATAAACACATTTTAATTACTGCTTAGCAGTGAAATTATAAAGTTTGTACATATTATTTATTGCTTTAATTGATATCTTTCTTTGTTGGGTAGAAGCTTGTTTTATCAAAAAAAGCCTAAAGAATACAGAATGAAATGAACTAAATTAGGAGTGAATCAGGAATATTTGAATATGTTAACAAGACTACTGTAAGAACCTGACCGCCGTCTCAGTGGAAACTTCTACTGCTCGAGTTCTGTCAACAATATTTGGGATAGTGAACAAAAAGACTATTAACTAATAATTATATGTGCATAAATATGCACACAGGCTACTAGACTTTCTCCTCTCTGCTTCACTGCTTTGTTGTTCTACTTTCTTCCTGGCTGAAGGACAAACTTCAAAGACTCAGTGTGCGGGTGTGTGTGTGAGAGTGTGTGTATTAGCAGATGTGAGGTGTCGTGGCCTATAACCGCGGGATGTGTGACCTCTGACCTCTGATGTAAGTGCTGCCTCTCAGTAATCACCACCAGCTCCTCTGACTTCCTGTCTTGACTGCAGATGGGCCTGACTTACAGCTGACCTCAGGTCAGAGAAGGCTGTTGGTGTGAATAAGGTCAGCGGTGCAGTCGGGGCCGTTGAGTGGCTTCTCCTTCTGGGCTTTTATTTAGTAAATGCGTCAGTGAAGGACAGAAGTCCAAGAAATGACCCAATCATTTGTGAGTGACCCATATTTGGTCCTACTTCTAGACAGGTTTCTTCAGAGCCGTTTCGAATGTCAAAGTGGGTGGCTCCCTCCGTCGCCATCTTGGCAGTGACAACACAGCCTAACTCCCGGTTAATCCAAAAATGAACAAAGAGGTGGGTCGTTAGGTGACCGGGTGGCAGCAGAGGAGACAGCTGGCGACCTAAGACGGCACCCACCTGTCACTCAAAGCAGCCACGTCCTTGCTTGTGCATAACATGGGGATCTATGAGGATTGACTCACTTTTGGAGCCAATGTCTGGTGGCCATTTGCAGTTTTTGGCCCTTACGGCTTTATTATTCAGTACCGGAAATTGCCACTTGCTTGAAACTAGAGATTGAGACCATAAACTCATGTTTACAATGTTTACTGTGCTAATAAATCAAGAGAGAAGTAGAGTCATTTTCTCATAGACTTCTATACAACCAGAGGAGTCGCCCCCTGATGGACATGAGAGAGAATGCAGGTTTGTAGTACGTCAGCATTTTCGGTACTTTAACGCTTTATCGGCAAACCACTTTTGGCGAAGTGAGATAAGTTGCTCCTAACTTCAGTGAGCTTTGGAAGCAGGAGGCCTCGAGGTGATGTTTCTGTCAATAACGTAACTCATCCCCAATGAGTTGCCAGGTTTGCAGTGCCACCAGAAGAATCAATGATGGTGCATTCTGCAGAATGCAAATACAATGTGGGAATGGGTCTGTGAACTGTTCAAAACATGTTTTAATTGGAAAATGTAGCTATCTAAAAGGAGAGCGGTTTTCTGGAGAGGACAGGAACACAGAAACAGAGAGCTCCTTGGAAAGCAGATTTTTGGACGCCATATTGATTTGTGTTTCACACAAAGATTGTTTTGGATCTGTGGCTGTGTATCAATGTGACGTTATCTTCGACTCACTTTCAGTAAACCTTTAAACTCCCAGTGTATTTCTGCACCAAAACGTATTGTGTATGCGCTGGCATTGTAAAGCCTGACTAGAATTCCACTGATATTGTACACTATCAACACACAAGGGCTATTGACTCCAAATGGATTTTTCTCAAATCCTGCTGATACTGCCAGTGATGATCCTGCTTATCTCTGCTACCCCCGTGTCCAACCAGCCAACATTAAAATAGATAAGTGGCCCCACCCACCCTTTCCATCTGGAGGCACCCAGGCTCTCCCGAGACCCCGACCCAGACACCATGACTGCTAAAGTCAGGCATTGGCGCCGCCGGAGTCCCTGTGGAGAAGCAGCCCTGGTAACATTGGTCCGTCTGTCCCAGCTCATCTGTCACACACTGCACATGAGCAGTGCCAAGAGACCCAGAGAGAGGAGAAGACAGACAGGCACAGAGAGGAAGTATGGGGCTCTGATCCTAAATCCAGTAAACACAAGATTTGACAAAGAAGATGAATAAGAGGGCATGTTAACTAAAGATTGGTTTCATCTAGGTTTGGGCACTTTTACACACTTAGATTTGTTGTATGCAGTGAACCACATAAGGGACGGTGCTTATACCTGGACTATAAAACATGGAACTAAGGAAAGACAGACCTTCTCTCAAAAACTCATTTCAGGGATCATGACATGTTTAAAATAAATAAATACTATAAATAAAAAATGTTAACTCTAAAATATTAGTGCAACCCTCAAAAGTCCAGTATTGGTCAGGTATTAGAAAAGAACAAAAAGAAAAGCAATCATGAAGAAACAAGTTGTGATTGGCTAAGGGAGATAAGACTACTAAATGTAAAGGTACTTCTGTCAATATGTAGAAAAAAAGGAGAAGCTCAGACACTAAAGGACCATGGAGACGCCTCGTTTGATTCACTGCATGAATCAGATCTGGTTATGCCAACAGCACAGAACCAGCATGTGTTTCTTTTTGTATAATACAGGCAGAGGACCCTAATCTGTTCACTTGATCTAAATAATGAAGGACCTGGTTCGAAACTATAAAGAGGACAAGATACGATACATATGAAAGATGAACTAGATGATGTGACATTGGAAGACGTATCCCTCTGTTGGAGTTGACTACGAAAACACTCGCTGTTGTACAATGGTGTTACAGAGTGAAGCTTCTCTTCCTGACAGCTGATGTGACCTACCGCTGGCGATGTTTGTCATTTTAACTAGTGTAGTAGTAGTAGTAGTAGCAGTATTATTAATCAATAATCTATCTCTTTAATAATATACCATCCTCTATAAATATAACCTCACCCAAAAGTGAAAGAGCCTGGAATCTCTTTGTTGAAGCGAGTAAAGAACACGATCTTCTCCCGCACCCAGCCGAGTGGCTAGTTGCTGGAATCAGTCACTATACCAGTGTTCAGACTGAACGCTTGCACACACTGTGTGGAATGGCTCACTGCCTGGTTCCCGGAGCGTGGGCGGCTATATTTACATTAAGTGGAGTTATTAATGATTTCAGGTCAGACAGTATTGCCGCTCAGTGAGAAAGTCATTGTGTGTGTGATTACACAAACAGCAAACGGTAAAGATCAGCAGTTTTATTATTAAGTCACAGATGACGTCTTAATATACGTCAAGTATTGCAAGTGTGAAAATGGTAAAATGAATGAGGCTCAATATGGGAAATACAAACCATCCCTTAAAACCTCTTGAACCCTAGCTCTATTTTTAGGCCTCTGCTCGAAAATGCCATACCCATACTCAAAGGGGCTTATCTCTCTAACTACAAGGTCTATTTGAATAATTTCAATGAAATAATAACAAAAACACTTGTGAGATTTGTTAATATGTGTACATATCAGTGTATATATTACTGGTTAATGCTGAATGAAGGTAGCACACAGCTCAAATTGAAAATGTTCAGTTTCGCCTGGAAAAAAAAGCACTTCTATTGATGCTATTGATTTGAAATGATGCAGACGAAGGCCTAAACTCTCCCAAATCATAGCACAACATGTCAGCAGTCCTTGGCTTTGATAAAGTGAAGCAGGCCAGAAATATCGATGGTTTTGTACAGGTCAGCCGACGTCAATTCTGATTTTGGAAGCAGCACTTTCAGCAGTTTTATTGTAATTTTATATACTATATAACTATATATTTCACTTCTTTTATCACTAATAGTGTTCAATCTATCTAATACAGCAGTTTGGCATCATTTTGAGAGCCTGGGCCTATATAAACCTATAAAACAGAGCTCATCCTCATCTGAGTTCCAGTTTTACAGACTACAATTGAACCTTACAGAGCCTGGCGGATTTTCACCTACGACACAGCGTTGAATGCGGAAGAGTCCAAGGAGTGTAATGATATGTTCTTTGAGTTGATTGACAGAATTTTAAGCCAATAAAAAAAATCGAAAACCGTGGCGCGCCCCCAAGGGTCAAACCCATTGGCCAAATGAAAGACAACCTAACCTTCATACAAGCTAATAGAGACTCAGATTTTTCACACAACGAAGGAGAGAGACCGGCAGCACATGGCTGAAAGGATTAATTTTGGATTTTTGGCGATTTTCTTCCAGAAAACCATCTCAAAGTGCGAAGCGTTTACAATTGTTTGATGTTTGGCTGTGTGTTGATCTGTGGCTTATGGAGTGCAACTTGTTAATGGAGAGGAATTTGGAAGATATGGTTGGATTCAGTGTGGAGTCCTCATGCTGTCTGATATGCAGTGTGTCTGTGAAAGTGCCATAGTCTTTGGTTGGGATCGGTAACGGAGAACATAGCTCGCCGTGTCCTGGTGAAAAATAGGTGAAATTGTGATACCACTTGTAGTATATAGTATTAATTTGTGTATATATATGTTTTTGAGTGAGTAAAATAGCTTACATGGTCCACTTTATCAGAATTTCTTCGTTACGTAGGTTTTTGATATATCTTAAAATATAATTTAATTCGTTCTCAGAAGTGATTTGTACTACATGTGTGTACTCTGTCGCCCCCCCCCCCCCCCCCCCCCAGCTCTCAGAGACAGGAGGTTAAACATGAAACAATCATTAGAAAAATATTTTTATAGTGTGTTTGCAATAAGTTAACCGTCACAATAATTACTATATCAACTCATCATTCAATACATGAGCATGCCCTTAATCATTTCACGTTACTGACTTATCGTATCATAAATGGGCATAACCTCGATAATTTTTACATTATCGACTTATCTTACGATATCTCAAATCATTTTCACATTACTGACCTATCGTACGATATATGGACATCACCTCAATCATTTTTACGTTATCTACTTATCGTAAGATATATGGACATGGCCTCAATTATTTTTACGTTATTGACCTATCGTACAATATATGGACATGACCTCAATAATTTTTACGTTATCGAATTATCATACGATATATGGACATGACCTCAATCATTTTTACGTTATCGACTTATCTTACGATATAGACATGACCTCAAATATTTTTATGTTATTGACCTATCGTACGATATATGTCATGACCTCAATCATTTTTGCTGATCTCGATATTGCACGTTGTGTTTCCATGTGTTTGTCACCAACATTTGACCGAAAATGTTTCCAGAATAAACAGCAGGCATAGTTCAGTGGGTGGACGTTTTTTAGACTGAAGATCTGACCAAACATTTGGTGTCAAATTTCAGAGCTGTACTATTTGATAGTCTGAGAGGTGAAAACACTTTCGATGGTTCTCAAAAAGGCCTGATGTTCCAGACTCAGCCTTTGGCGTATGAGCACTTTTGTCAGATTTCTGGTTATGTGGTAAGATGTCAATGGCTCGTCTCTCATCAATCTAGTTACATTCTGCTCCAATGCAGTTATGTGACAGGTTGCTGAAAAATGATTGCTTCACAGAGCAGATATTATGTCACTATAATACTAAAGGTTAGTATTTTGTTCAGTTGGCGGAAGCCACCAGCCACAGGAGACGTTTCTTTGATCAGCAGAAGGGGAATCAAAGATATGCCACGTGATATAAAAGAGATTATGTACTAAGACAAAAAAATAAATGAAATACAAGTACAGAGGCATCTGTGCTGCTCTGACTTCAGCGAAAGGACTGAAATGGATCAAATTGGACGTTTAAATTTTTTCTGGCTAGGAGAGATCTTGTTCCATACCTACACTCATATTACCCTTACTGTGTGGGTAACACAACACCAGCTTTTTATGTGCCAGGATACTTAAACTGTGCTTTGATTTCTGTGAACACGTGATAACCTTGAGTTTACAGTATATTTCAATGATCAATACAGATTCATTTTGCCATTCTCGTTGAAAACGTGAAGTGTTACTCATTTTACATTGCGTAGAGTATTTTCCTTGTATTCAACTTTGCATTCAACTGTCTCAGGTCATAATGTTAAACCTGAAATCCAGAATAAAGCCTAGTCGATACATCAGCCTGAACAACATTATCAGCAAATTTGAGCTTACCATCACAGATATGGTAATATTGGTGTACTTGTTGCCAGTGCAGTAGAGAAGTGTCCAAGATATGTTTCAGGTAATTTAGGAACAGTTTCGCTGTTACATAGTTTGACCACCAGAGAGAATTGACAAGTTTATTTTCTTACTGCATATTGTCCTATTCAGTAGGCTACTCACCCCGGTATATAGAACCAAATGAAACCAGATTAAGTAATTTAGGGAATCCTTACTAAAAATGTATTAAAAGATTGTTTGTGTCGTGTTTTGTTAAAAAACTGAATGTCGGTCGATGTATCGTTAGAAGAATTCTTACATATGGAAACCATGGAAGTCCAGGGTCCATTTAAAAGTCCATTTGTCAGTCTCTAATCTGCAGCATTCCACAGGTGAAACTATAGCAAAGATGACAGAAACTGTGTTTCCTTGTTGCTGTTGAAATTTTCATAGCTTCCAAGTACCTTTCCAAGTATAGATTTTATTTACTGGAGCGATAAAGTTACGTAGTGTTGCCATTGTATGCCGGTCAGGTGAAGTACAACCCGACAAACCTGATCAACATTTCAAAACAGCAGTGTAGACAGAGCCTCTCCAAACAGAAAGAAGTTTTAGAGTAGCATGGTACACTAACCTCTAACCTCTGGTTATCTACGATGAGCAGGATGGTACTTCACACTTAAGTGTAGCTCTGTATTCTCAGTGGGCTAGCGCTATAGCTTACCTAACATTAGTTAGGTGCACTCAGTGCACTAGCTCCTCGTGCTGTCCTGCTATTAGCAGTCTGCAGCATGTTCTCCTGCACAGCGCTTGACTGGTTTTTAATTTGGACTCTGAGTGTTGGAAGGCTTCTATCTACAGCCTCAACACTTCCCAGACACCAGGAGGCTTCCAGCAAGTCATCCCTGACTCTGAGAAACACACATCTGCAGAGTGTTCATATGACAGAGTCACCATATATCAAGCTTTTCTTTTTGCATGACTGGGCCTTTTATAAAGGTTTATGGTAGCTTATTCTCCAGTCTGGAGTAAATAGAACAATAAAAAACAACATTTTAATGTCATCGTGTTTATACTGAAGGCTGGTTTGCTTGGCCCCAGTAAATTATAGAATATATAAATAAATCAGAATGCATGAAACAGTTGCAGAATGTAAATAATTCTTACTGTACAAACACCGATATAGTAAAGAACAAGAACTTAAAAATAAATAGATATGCGAACAACTTTCTTTTTAAAAACAAAATATTTTAAAATTCTTATAAAAGCAATATCAACTGACAACAGGTGTGTTATTGCAGAAAAGTGGGCGTCTGTACGTTGGTGTTGTTGGTAAAAAAATATGTGTTGCTTTACACTGAGCTGTAGAGGAAAGCAAACCCACGTCTCAATCCATCACTACCTACATGAGATTCAGAAGATGCATTTAATCACCATTGAAAAGTGTGTTTTCACCTGCACCTTCTTCCTAATTCCTACTAGTCACTTCTCTGACTGCTGAGGTCCACTGCAGCTGGCTCTGAAGTTATTGTGAGCTATATTTGGCTTCAACACACCATTAAACAACATAACGGGCGCTGAAGTACCCAGCCACATGCTGATCTTGTGTTTTAGGCAGAACCTATGTATGCCACCCCAAAATATAAATGGCTAATGCAAATGGAAATGCATACAAATTTGGAATTTGACTGTGGAATTTCAAATGTCAGCAGATGTGCTCCCAGATCAGCTATCAGGATGATTTCTCTGAAGAGGACAAAGCATTCTCTCTCTAACCAGCTCCATATCTCCACATCTACCCGACGCTTCAGAGGTTCGTCATGACGGGGTGCTCAGCTCAAATCTCTCTGAAATGAAGGGACTGACCTCTCTGGTCTCAGCCCTTATGAGAGCACAAAGAGCTGCTGGGCATGCTGACAGGGATCCTCTATGAGTGAGAGAGGTCTTAGCGAAGGCTCAAAGCGTGTCACAGATGAACTGAAGATGGAGTCTGGTCCAGTCAACTCGTGGATCGATAGCAGCCTTGATGGAGATGTGGAGACTGCGTACTGATGCAAGGGATTTAAAGGGAACTTAGAAGGAATAAAAGACAGATGAAGCATGACTTCACTATCTTGTTTAGTCTTAAGATCTAGTCATCATCTCTAGATAACAAATGGGGCTCATATTGAGTTTCCTAAGCTCATTGTTCTTATAAAAGATGTATAATGTACCGGCCGACACTTAGACATTATAATGAGCCAAGTTCAGCTCATTACTGATGCTTCTGTATCTGTATCTGCGTCCTGCCCAAAGTAGGCACTTTTTGCACTCTTCACAACTGCTGCTACTCTTTTCTATCTCTCAAGTTCTCTGGCTGTTTCATAACTCATTGATTAAAATTAATAATACACCACAGCCCAAGCGTCACGCCTCATACACAATATGAACATAAAGACAATGTGGCGAAAATCTAGATGAGCCAATTTAAGCAATTATTACTAAAATGATGTGAAATTGCTTATTTTTAAGTGAAAACCTTCCAATTAACTTAGGGGAGTATTGCCATTTATTTCTTCTCACTTCCAGCAGTGTATCTGCGGCTACTACTAACATTAGCTGTTATTTCTTCACAGCTTATCACACATGGAGGGATGACTATATGAGCACCAGTCTGACATCAGACTACATGTTGTTCATGTTGTTCATGCAACCTTCTCTGCTGACCTTTGCCTCCAATCCTTGATCAAATGCTCTGATGAAGGAAATGTCCTGAAGAGAGATCCCCATCAAACAAGGGAATAGCTCTAGCTGGCAAAGACATTAAATGTGGTTGGTGGACGAGGGCTCAGTCTTGCGATTTGTATTTCCTAATCAGTCCACTCCTCTGGTGCATTTCTGACTATCCATCTGAGGCAGCATAGCAGTAGGTGCTGGGTTACTTGCTGGCTGTGACCAATCCTCACTTTGCGGTGGCTGGCTCAGATTTACAGGTATGTAATCCTCTGCCATTGTATTGGGCCTGTTTGAAGTTGCTGCCTTTCTTTATTCCTTCACCGGGTAGGAGTTCATTGCATTCGGTGATGCTTTGGAAAAACTTTGAAGGTCAAAGGCCTTGAGAGCTGCTAATTTAGCAGCAGGTGCAGCTAGCATAGCTTCCAGCTCAAGTTGCCCTCTTCATCTTTTCAGCATTTGCGCTTTTTCCTCCAAAGCATGCTTTTCCTTTAAAACTGATACACGAGCAAGCAGCACAGCCCTGTCGGACTCTGCTTTCACTCTTGCAGAGAAAGTGAAGCTACATTTCCTACTGTATGCACACCGAGCAACATTTGAAACACTCTGTCCTCTGGCTTAATACCATCATCATTATTAAAGGCATAATGTTCAGAGCATGCTACCCACTCTTTCACATCAGAAATAAATTCATCATTAAACATACTTTTTGCTTCCTTTTCATCTCCAGGTAACATCCGATCAAAGAACCATGGATCACACAAACTGACAAGATCATCAAGAACACGTTGTACATCGGCTTTTATCTTTTTTTTTTGCATCATGTTTCTTAACTTAGTAGCATTATTTAGCTTAGCTTTCCTTTCCTAGCACCCGGCAACCTTTCCAGCTTTTCTCCTCTCGCCACAATGAACTAAAGAACGAAACAACACTGTCCAACTTCTGCTGCTTTGCCTTGGATGGATATTTATTGCTCAGTGTTAATGTTCTTCATCTTCAACATGTCAACGTTACAAGAGCCCATAACGATTGTCAATCGATCGCCATACAGCGACACCTTTCATCTTCAACTAGCTTGGCGTAACGGTCCAAACATTGTTTTTTATCGTCCGTGCAGCAACGCCTGTCACCTGAGTGAAAGTTCCTACCTATAGTTTACATGACCCAAGGCACAATGGTGACACCTACTGGACCAATTGTATCCTACATACACTTCATTCATTTCACACTATAATTAAATGTGATATCTTACGTTATGATTTTAATTAATTTAATCTAATTTAATTAACTTGCCTTAATTCCAGATGTGGCTTCTTCAAGTGCAATCTTGCTAATGCAGCTAATATTTGTTCTAGTTTATTTTTTTTAAATTTCAGGTTCCTTCACTTACAACAACAAGGGTCACAAGTAAACAAGAGTATTGAGTCCATTTAAGGTAGCCAGAGACAATCACCTTTCATATCTCCAGCTCGACACCTGCAGCTTTATGACAGAATATCATGTCACAGTATTAAACTATCACGCTCTGCCAAACTCTTCATTACAGCTGAAAGCTCATAACATCTCTCTACACGTCTTCCCCAGCTTCGCCTCTCTTTAGTAGTGTTTCACAAGCACTGACTTTTGTTTTGGAGAATCTGACCAGTCTCTCTGACTTGTCCTGTTCACTGAAATTTAAACTATGAATCATTTGATTCAGGTTGACTGCATGTACTGTACATAGAGTGAGTGCAATATGAATACTATGATACTACAGTAGTTAATGGAAACAATGTGGTCTGTTTTAAAGTGAATAAACTAAAGTGTGTCTTCCTGTCAGTGATCAAATACCAAAATAAATACAAATCTATTACTGCAGTGAACCAAAGTGTTAGTGACTCAATAGAGCAGTATTTTGGTACAATGCAGTTATTATATTATTATTGTTACGGCCTATTACCAGTACACTAAAAGTAGAAGTAAAAATGAAGACAGTGCATAACCTCCATTGCTATAGCAATAGTGCCAACACACTATGTGATTACAAGATGGGATGACCCCATCAATCAACTCAAACCTTTTCATGTGTCAGAGCTCCAGACATTACTTATAACACTGAGGCTATTTAAGACCATCACTCATTTACACTTAAAGGGATGGTTCAGGTGTTTTGAAGTTGGGTTTTAGGAGGTACTTCTCCATAGTGTACCACGGTACGCCCCCGGTTTAAACAGACAGGAGTACCAGCACATGCGTAATGTACTGCTGTGGACTGGGGCAGCAGCAAAACATATTTTAGACTCCTAAAGAAATCAATCAATCAATCAAATTAAAGTGTAATTCACCCTCAGGTCTGAGCCTAAGTCCACTCACTGCATTATTTTGAAAAATGCTAAAAGATGGGCAAGGGGTTGAGATGAAACCATGTCTTTTTCCGTGAAGCCTTCACACAGCATTGACAAACGCAGCATCGACAAACATGACAGCCAGAGCAGATGACGTCAGCCAGCGCAAACCCTAACCCGTGTCCACAGCAGCAGTCTGCTCCCCTCCCGGCTGTAGTCTTCAAGCAACGGGGAGACAGCAGACCACCAGTCTAACGTTAGCGGGATAACGTGGTGGTAATGTTAGCGGGATAACATGGTGGTAATGTTAGCATGATAACAAGGTGGTGATGTTAGAATGATAACAAGGTGGTAACATTAGCGGGATAACATGGTTGTAATGTAAGAATGACAACATGTTGGTAACGTTAGCGTGATAACATGGTGGTAATGTTAGCATGATAACATGGTGGTAACGTTAGCATGATAACATGGTGGTAACATTAGTGGGACAACATGGTGGTAATGTTAGCATGATAACATGGTGGTAACGTTAGCGGGACAACATGGTGGTAATGTTAGCATGATAACATGGTGGTAACGTTAGCATGATAACATGGTGGTAATGTTAGCATGATAACATGGTGGTAACATTAGCGGGACAACATGGTGGTAATGTTAGCATGATAACATGGTGGTAACGTTAGCATGATAACATGGTGGTAATGTTAGCATGATAACATGGTGGTAACATTAGCGGGACAACATGGTGGTAATGTTAGCATGATAACATGGTGGTAACGTTAGCGGGACAACATGGTGGTAATGTTAGCATGATAACATGGTGGTGATGTTAGAATGATAACATGGTGGTGATGTTAGAATGATAACAAGGTGGTAACATTAGCATTATAACATGGTGGTAATGTTAGAATGATAACATGGTGGTGATGTTAGAATGATAACAAGGTGGTAACGTTAGCGTGATAACATGGTGGTAATGTTAGCATAACATGGTGGTAACGTTAGCATGATAACAGGTGGTATTGTTAGCATGATAACAAGGTAGTAACGTTAGCATGATAACATGGTGGTAACATTAGCATGATAACATGGTGGGATTAGAAAGCTAATGCTAGCTAGCTAACTAGCCAGCTGCTAAATTAGCTGTGCTGTGATTGTAATGCTACACAATGATTACTGAAAAAGTTAAAGCGATAGACGCTGTGGAAAGGAGTGGAGGAGGGTCTTATTAGAGGGTGTTAACATCAGGCGGCAAACTCCAGTTCTGCCGAGTGAAGCCGATGCAGAAGTGTCTTAAAACTTGCATTCTCTCTCCTGGCCATCAGGGGGCAACTCCTCTGGTTGTATAGAAGTCTATGAGAAAATGACTCTACTTCTCTCTTGATTTATTACCTCAGTAAACATTGTAAACATGTGTTTATGGTGTCACTCTCTAGTTTCAAGTCTTCTTCAACACATGTTTATTTAGTAAATTATGTTCCATTTACAGTCAAATAGACCATAAAGCAGAGTATGCTTTAGGGCGGGATTACTGTGATTGACAGGTCGCTGCCACTACCAGAAACATACGGCATCTCAACATCACTCCTCCGCATCCCAAATATGGTAACTTCTGTTCATTGTAATAAAATCAACATTTTCCAAGATCGTGACAGCGAAATTGACAAACTTCGAGGCTTCAAAATGGCAGTCCACAAACCAATGGTGGACAACACGATGACTACTTCCACTTCTTAGATACAGTGTATGGTTAACATTCTTTTATTTCATAACGTAGATTGGTCCCAAACGGTCCACCTTATCTCACAATTGGCTGATTTAATTCAGTAGATATCAAGCTACTGTATTGATGTATATGACAATGACATTTTAAAAAATGGGCTAAGAAATATCAATATTAACACCAGCATTGATGTGCTTCATCACAGTACAGTCATATCATTTAGTTCATAGCTTAAAAAATATGTTAAAATGTGCAGTGAGCAGTACGCTAAATTTAGAATACTTGAACCGCCAAACCATGCTGTCAGACAACCCCTCCCCAACCGGGAAATGAAGCAGTTATCTATGCTCTCTTCAAAGCCACCACTCAAAATATTCTAAAATATAGTGTACACTTAAACTGGTATTGATTTTTTTTAGACATCTAAAATAAATTTTGCTGCTGCCCCCGTCCACAGCAATACATTGCTTTGCTCCTGTGCTGGTACTCCTATCTGTTTCTACAAACTCCATCTACTGTCGGTAATACACCGACTATGGAGAAGTACCTCATAGAGTCCCTCTTCAAAACACTTGAAATATCCCTTTAGAGTGGCAATATCCAAGATTTTCATTTAAATAAAAGTCTGTTCAGTCACTTTATATCCCCTCTGGCCCACTGATGAAAGTATGCAATATTTATATATTTCCAGTATCACAAACTGAGTGCATGTGGTAACATTCCCAGAAAATAATTGTGATAACTATTACAGTCTCAGCACAGATATGTTTAGTATTCAAAATCATGCGGGGGAAATTCTGGTGTGTGTTAATAGAAAGCACATTCTCTGATCTTAAAGAAATGTTGTAACTTGCATCATTCATGAAATATCTATAGTTTTGGTATGCATGGAGGCAAGGATAATACTGAATTACCACCTGGTCACCGAATCACTCATCCACTAATTCCTAGCCTTCATATGGCATCATTCAATGAGGGAAAACTGATAATTAGTCATTTCGCTGTGGTCCTCCGGTCCGGGACCTCTGAACGGACTCAAAGACCCCGTTATTGGAAAGCACTGCTCCTCCTGATTCAGTCCGTCAAAGGAGCCTTGGCACAAACCTGAGCCAAACCTCTGCATGGCTACGAACCCTCATTTGCCAGATTTTACACAGTACCCTGCAATGTTCCCAGCATGCATATGGCTCGTCAAAATTTGAATATGCATGGATGTGGACTTTTAAGAATATGGGAATTAGCGTTGGCCGTAGAACACAGGTGTAGAGTAGCATGATTAGATTAGATAGAGTAGCATGAAACAATACAGGGTTCGACGTATTCAGCAAACAGCAGAAGCCTGAACCACTTCAGTAAAATGACCGATACACGCACATAAAGGAATTAAAGACGTTCCAGGTTGAAGTTTACCGACATGGAACTTGTTTTAGCCGGTCGAAGCAAAGACCAGGCTCGCTTCACCAACGGTCCTCAATTATGTTTAGAGGTGCAGCCTACGTATGGGCTGCATTCAATTAAATGTAATGTGAAGTTTGCCGTAACGTCCCTCACCTTAACGTTACATGAACACAGGTGTTGTACCGTTAAGTACTGGTAGGCTACTCCGGGTCTCTCCGAGGTAGCCGACACTTGTGCTATTGCGTCAAAACAGACTAATAAGGGGGATACCCGTTCACACTGAAGCTATTGGTGAAACAGCGTTCAACAACATCCCGAAAAACCTGCATCTGCCGTTATGTTTTTCAGCGCATATTGTGCTAAAATATAGGGTAAATTAAACAAAATAAGATGAGGCAAAAGATAAAGGTGTTTGGTGATAGGTGTGGGTTTGTTTACCTTGTTATGATGCGGATAGTCTTCTCCACGGGCAGCTGCGGATACGGAGCCGCGGATGATGCGCAGGAGGCTGGGTGATGCTGCTGCGACGTCGGTGTAACCAGCGCCGTGTTTCAGATAACAGAAGCGACCCGGACTCGTTTCACATAGCTTTGTTACTGTCCCTCTCCTTTTCTCCGCATTCAAGGACGAGCCAGCTCTCTCTCTCTCTCTCTCTCTCTCTCTCTCTCTCTCTCTCTCTCTCTCTCTCTCTCTCTCTCTCTCTCTCTCTCTCTCTCTTTCTCTCTCTCGCTCTAATTTCTTCCTCTCCTCCGCATCCCTGCTTTCTTTTGATCACCTTATGGTCTCGTTTTATCAGTGTCAAGCCCGCGAAAGTATAGCAATAGTACTTCCGGTATCCATATGAAGAATTAAACGTCCTCACTTGAACGTCCAGCTAGCATAAATGCTAATGTTGGTAGCTATATTAATTAATCAGTATTTCTACATCGTGATGTTTATTTTAAACTGATAATGTTGATGGCAAGCCATTTTCTGCAAAAACAACACTGCACCAAACCAAAGGCAGAAAAACATTTCTAAACCAATCAAACAATGTTTTGTTTCGCATCTTTACTGTAAAAGGAAGGTATAGGTTTTGTTTTTTAAATACCTTCAACTTTGTGTCATTTCCCCTTAGTGTCTGACTAGACTAAAACGAATGGAGCAAAAGTTATGTTACTTGGGAAATACTGAAGCATAGTGTATTAAAAAGGGTTTCAAGATGACAAATGTATGCCAAATTCCTACCTCCCTATGTATGTTAATATGTAACTTTAAAAAATAGTAACATCAAACAACTTATTTTTAGGTCGCTGAAGTGCAATAATCATCCTCAACATGTGTTGTGTTCTGGTTTCAGAATGATATGGACAGCTGGAGAACAATTTACACAATAAAAATGTTGTGGGCTTTACAGAATGATTTATTTTCTTGCAAACTGACGGGTTTCTTTCATATGACATACATAAGGTATTGTTATCAAATGGCTTGAAATATAGTACATATAGCTGCCGTAAATAGGAATAGAATCCCCTCCCTGGTTTGGGCTGATACCCGAATATTTGCAACATCTGGCTCCACACCTGGTTAGGCCTAATTATACGTCCTCTAGCGCAGAAACCCAAATTAAAAGCTTTAATTTTGAAGGCAAGTCGATAACTTCCGGTATTTTTCTTGCTTCCCCCGGCCAGCTTGATGCAGCATCTCCGTTTTTGGACGGCGCCAGTAAGCATCTCCTTTTGTTGTGGGCTCCTCGGCTGCCTGTAAGTAAAGCACAGAGGGGGCAGGTGCTGCTCAAGGCCCCGCTCCACACCCCTGCTCCCCGGGGACCAGCGCAGAGAAAGAGACCCCTCCAATTACACTCTGCAAAGTATATTGCACTGAAGACTCTGCTTTACTTTTCATTTTATTATTCTTCATTTTACTTTTACAAAATATCATAATAACAAAACTATATCCAAAAATAAATTCAATAAAGAAGAGGCCATATGAATAAAGTGATTAATGACGCAATAAACAAGTATGAATGTTATTATTAATAATAATCATAACTGCATTATTATTAATAATAATAACAATAATAAATACGTCTATTTTCATATGAATGTGAAAAATGTCTTAAAATTCAGGTTTATTTCATATGGTCTGGTGTTTTTTCTAGAATGTTCCATTTAACCAGTACTAGAAATTGTTTTAAAGCTTGAAATTGATGGGGATTTTCATGTATTAAGCTTTGTTTAAGTAACATTTGCTTTTATTTGAATCACCATTACACACATTAAATTGATAATGGGATTTTAGTGCAACAGTTTTTTTGTTAATTCAATCGAGCTATTTTTGATTTGCTTGACAGTCAATCAATAAACAAATGTGGATGCTCAGTGGTTTCACAGACTCTTTTACAAATGAAAAATAAATATTGTAAGAAATAAATATTAACTTGGGAAATTCACTGCAATTATATGTACTAGTTAGCCAAATGTATGTAGAGTCATTGGTGTAGTCCAAGTCCTCTCAGGCATGGATGGAGCTAGCTGATTTGTTTCAGAATATTATCCATAAGTCATTATTTTAAAGACGGCCAACAGGCCCTGTTTCATAATAAAGGTGAGAATGGGGGAAAACACAAAAGTTTGACACTGTTTTGTTGAGAAGTTGATCGGCCTCTTTATTGCTGCAAGAGGAAGACAGGAACATAATGCATCAACAATCAACCAGATCATTCTCAGGAGACAAAACTCACAATGTAAAAGCAGTGAAACACTTTCTGTGAGTGACAGCATGACAGTGGAATCTGTCGAGTAATAGATTACTGTGTGAGCAATAAGCACTAATCCGACTCTATAATTTCATATTTCAGCCTCAAGGTCATTAGAGCAGAGCAGGCAATGCACAAAGTGCCACCAATTAGACAGACTGCATGCAGAGCTAGCAGGTCCTTTCTAATTGGTAATTACTCAAGTCACAGTGCCTCAAGGAAGACTGAAATGTGCTTAATTAATCAGCGATTATTCACACCTTTTTTTTTGCCTGTTAAATAACGAGCGTGCATGCTACTTCCTCCATCTGAAACTAAACCGTTCAGTAACGAGTTCAGATTGAGAAGAATTGGCTCAAACTGATTCAGAGTAGGTTTGAGCAGCAAAGAGAGGCAGACAGTGAGTCTCAGTGTTCAGAGAGGCATTGCAATGACAAAGCGATAATTCATGAAATAAATGAAACACGGGAAGCAATTTCTTATTTGTAGACATTAAAAAGCACACATAATAGCTCTCTGTTTTTATTCAGCTTGACATCCTAGATATATCTTTTAAAGGCATATTGTAGAGCCTCGGTTTGCTTTTGTCTGAAATCTGTCTGTCATTGTTTTTTCTGTCTTACATAAATTTAAACAGTGGTCGTTTTCAAACAATTTAATGTAAATATTATATAGGCACATGCATCTTCATGGGCAGGAGATGGGACTGTAGAGCCCATCAAAGAGAGTCACAGTCGTGTCACCAGATGCTCTCTTCCTGCTCCAGCTTTCAGTCAAGTCACAGCCAAAGAGTTCAATGAGGTAAAAAACCCTGAGTGGTTGTCATGAAAGGATTTCAAATTCATTTCTTTTGGCCATATTAGGGACTTTCATTTGCCCACTTTTCCTTATACACTCGTATTTGATGTGAGTGCCATTATTATTCCTCTGAGCCTCTTTGCTCTAAGATCTACTGATTGTCCAGGTCTCAACTTCAAAAACACCGTGAGGATCTGAAGCAACCACACACACACACACACACATCCTACAACAGGCTCTTCATAATTCATCTGTGCTTTATCTTCCTTGCTGGACAAAATATCAGACCAGCAGTCAATGCCTTCATATATCTATTACTGGTAATGTGATGTCCCCTTGTCCCTCTAAAATCAATTTAAATGCAATGACACAATATAAAACATCTGAAATCCTCCTGTCAGGAACATTGTCTGACACCTCTTCTTCCTGCCTTGATATCCCACCAACAGGCTTTTTCAAAAATGTTTCACATTGATAGGCCTTTTGGTCTTTTACAAATTGTAAACATGTCTTTTCTCTCAGGTGTCCTCCTTCAGGCCCTCACAACTGCTGACATCAAGCAACTCTTAAAAGTGAACAATCGAGACACATCACTAATTAACAATTACAGGCCCATAACTAACCAAAACATAACTAAACTGGTTGGAGGACTACTTTGTGTCCACAGGTCATTACACCTCTGAACGAATAACTATGACACGTGGAGTTCCCCAAGGCTCCATTCTGGGGCCTCTTCTCTTTTAATATCGATAAGCTTCCTGCTTTTATGAAAGACAACAAAATAAGTTGCAACAATGATGCAAATAACACACATTTACATAACCACATGACCCGGTGGCTATGGTCCGGTACAAGCACTGTACTAAACACTTTAAATGTATTAAACAAATCAAAAATTGGATGTGCCTGAAATTCCTACCATTAAACAAAGAGGAACGTTTAAAAGTCAACGCAGATCTTCAATCGGCATGTTAAAAAACCAAAAATCAAGCCAGAAGTCTATCAGTGTAATCATGGACTCAGACCTGAATTTCAACAGCCACATAAAGACAATTTCAAAGTCAGCCGATATCATTTTAAGAATATATCAAGGATTAAAGAACGTATGTTTCGGCGGGATTAGAAAAAGACTCTTCCATGCGTCTATCTTCAGTAGACTGACTACAGTAATGCTGTCTGCACAGGTCTCACTAAAGAATCTATTAGACAGCCGCAGCTGATTCAGGACGCTCTCCTCACTAAGACCAAGGAAGTGGATCACATCACTCCAGTTCTGAGTTCTTTAGATCGGCTTCTTGTCTGTCAAAGAACTGATTTCAAAATACTACTGTTGGTTTATAAAGCACCGAATGCTTTATTGCTGATCTCCTGCTATGTTGTGAACCACCCAGAGATCTCAGGTGGTCTGGGACGGGTCTTCTTTCTGTCCCCAGAGTCAAAAGTCAACATGGAGAAGCAGCGTTCAGTTTCTATGCACCATATATCTATAACAAACACCCAGAAAACTGCAGGTTCACTGCAACTCTCCAGTAATGAAGGCTGGAGACTTTTCTGTTTGCCGCTGGCTGCTTTAATTGCATTTATTGCAATTATTATTATTTTATTTTTTCACCTGTCTTCTTCTATTTTAGCTTGTTTTCATTTTATATTCTCTTGGGTTTTAAATGTCCTTTTATAATGTGTCTCTTTTGCACTTTGTCTTCTGATGTTTTATGTAAGCACGTTTGTTCCTGAAATATGATAGAAATAAACTTACCTTGACCTTTCACCTCCTCTGCTGCTTTCACTGACCTCGTCCAGAGTTTGACATCAGAGCACCTTTTTGTCACGGCAGGACTTTGGACCTAACTTCGGGGTTGAAGCAACACAGCTTTTTAAATCTAATATCATGAGCTTGTTTCGTGCAGACATTGAAAATATTTAACTAAATTAATATATTTGTTCATATATATGGCTCATACTGTCCACTACCTGCGCAAAAATGATCACTAAAAGAAAGTGATTGGTAAAAAATGTAATAAATGTAAGAACAGAGTAATTCCACCCCCCTCACGCCCCTCCTTTGGGTCTTTGGCTACCCCAGACATACCCGCTCCCCCCCTCACCCCTGTCTGTGTTTCAGTCCCCCCAACCACTCCACTGTCCCCCCTCTGTGCTCCCTACCGACCTATTCATTTTCATTTGGGCTATGCATGCACACAAACCATCCACCAACTGTCACATGTCATCTTCCCCAGGCTGGCTGTGTGTGTGTGTGTGTGTGTGTGTGTGTGTGTGTGTGTGTGTGTGTGTGTCTGGTGTCAGATTTATCAAATGAGGTTTTCAAAGAGTGATGTGCAGCAAGAGTAAATTAATTGAATATGTCGCCTAATGAAATACCACATTGACAAATGTATCAAGCGGTCACAGTGAAATGAAGTTTGCAGACGCTTGTTTCCTTGTGTGACAGTAGACAGAGATGCACTTCACCTTGTGTGTCCTTTACTCCAGTTGCTGACCACCAGAGTAGAGCAGGGACGTTTGTCCCACCAGAGAACTGCATTTTATTGACTGCACCTTTAGAATTTGACGAATTATAGGGCAAGTGTGTAAGATTTAGGCAATCTTTTGGAATATAATATGGAATAACAATTGCACCGCCATGTTTCTACAGAAGCCCAGAACGGACAAACCAAACACTGGCTCTGCAGTGGGCCAGTCACATGTTTACTTTACCTGAAGGCCACCGTAGGTCTCTGACATGCTTTGAAAGGGAAGGATGAGCGAAGGGATAATTACTGGGTTGCAATCTTCAACCTCACTACTAGACGCCACTAAACCCTACACACTAAGTGTTTTTAACTCAAATTAAATGACCTTTTTTGAATTTTTCCCAAATTTAGTTTCAAATTATTGTAAAAAGTAAAAATGTCAGGAAATTAAATCCCAGATTTTTGGGGTTTGGCTGATTGTTGGCAACACCATGGATGAATCAGCTTGAGACAGATCTCTTGATTGACAGTTCTTTGTCACTCAGATAGCTTCTATCTTTATCTTTTTAACCTGTTTTCACCACGGTGGACTTATAACCGATAGATAATTGAGAACTATGACATTTTCACGGAGCGCTTCTATTTCAACCGGAGCAGTTTTTCTAGCCTTTACGGCACTCGTTCAACGGTCCAGGAAGCACACCGACCAAGTATATGTGCTGTAAATCATCTCACGTGATGCTTGGCCCAACAGTTGGAAAAAGTACGTGAGTCAGAGAAGTTATTTCTCACGACGTGCTCGATAAAGAGAAATGTGGACAGAGACCAGAGCCTTTAACCAAGAATGAACAGACTCTTATATATAATCCCACAACCAGCTTAAAACCAGTGCGTCTCACATGAGAGAGAGACCGTGGTGATTATTAAAAGCAGTAATGTGAAGCGTCACTGCGAGACAAAGCACAAATCCTTTGAGCAAACGTACCATCTCACATCCACAATGAAGGCACAGAAAATAAATGATCTAAGAGCCCAATATGATCAGAATCCTAACTCATGAATTCACTGTCCAACAATGATGTAAACAGAGGACTAGAGCTGAAACAAGTGGCTTAATAACCACAGAGAAAGTCCAGGCACACACATTTCTCTTTTTAGAAGATAAGAATATAGTATTATGGCTTTTTTGATTGACATCATTTAACACCTGAATAAACTGAATTTAAAGTTGCAGGACAATTCAGTTCAATGAATTTAGCTAAAATGAAGTACTTTTATTTTAAGAGCCACCTTTTTCAAAAGCTCTCTGTTATGTATTGTTTTTGTATACAGTCCTTTGGCTTTGCCAAGGGATAATTATCTGTGGATGTTTTTCCAGACTTGAATATCAGTCTATAGTGAAAGCTGAGCTGACATGATGCAGTCTGACTGTGCTTCCAGCTAAAATAATGTATTATGTATGAGATGCTGGTCTGCCGGTGAACACGTCTCATGTCCCTCTGACCTGGAGATAAGTTGGAATTCATTGAGCATTTACATAGTGTGTTTCTATTCATAGTGCTTTACAATATGCCTCTCATTAACCCATGGACTGATGATGCTGATTGTGGTGGTGTTTTGGTAAACGCTTTGTTTCAAAGAGTCAGTTCAAGGCTACGGACGGTGTCTTCACTTCTATGTACACAGACTCCAAGGCTCTGCTGACCTGTAGTTTGATGTGTCTGTTGGACCAATAGAGAAGTAACGTACAGGACAATTTAGCTTTCTATGTTCAAGTAAACTAATGTTTGAGGGGCTGTATTGAGTTTTGTATTTACTGTCCAGCTTTTAGAAGGTGTGCTGTAGGAGTAATTCATTCATTGTCTCACACACATTCACTGAGCGGTCACCTTGTCCATTTCATCTTAATGATGGTTAGTGAGCAAAGTTCTACGTGTCACGATGTTTGTGGTTGAAGTAGAAGTTGTTTTTTTCAATCAGGGAAAGGAATTGATGGCAGGAGAACACTGAGGCAGCAGCAAAAGGTCAGCTGTCAGCGAGCAACACAGCGGAGGACAGAAACGCTGGCTTATTGGTTAGTCTGTGAAGCAGCTACAATCCATTATGAGGCTTATGGACAATAAGGAAATAAGGGAATTTGGAAAATGTGGCACTTTGGTTTGTTTCGTGTCTCTTTTGTAACACAACATGGTAATGAAGCTCAGTAGTAATAAAGGAAAACATAAAAAAAGCTCTCAGTGAACTGAGATTCACAGAGAATCTTTGGTTACAGAAGAAAATCGTGGAAGTTCACTATTCCTTTAGCGAACGGTCACTTAAACTCCCGACTGATTTTAGCCTGATTAATGTCCACCCAGTCACAGGTACCTGGTGCCTGGTTTGTTTGCTTGCTTGCCAGCCAGCTGACTAACACATGAGGAACAAACAATGATTCAATCATGTATGCATTTAAAAATTTGACAAATTCAATGAGGGATTTTTCTGACCTTTGCACATAAATAAAAGACACCAACCAATCACGTTGTGTGAAACGGACATAATCAAAACGTACTCTAGTGTAGAACAGCCAACAACACGTACACTTTATCACTCCGTTCAACCTTGACAAAGGCAGCACAGACCAGATCCACTACTGCTGTCCTTACCGTTCACAATGAAAGCCCGAGACATATACACTGTGAAACTGTTTACAAGAGGCAACTCAAATTCATTCAGAGCATTTGGCTAAAAGGAAACTCAATAAAATCGCTTACAGTAGCTGAGGCTAAACAACAGCTGAGCTCAGACAGACTGCCAGAAGCTATTTAAACTGCTCTGTTTAAATAGCATGCTAGTTGTCTGTCTGCCTGCAAGAATCTATTCAAACCTTTTATTGGAAAAGTGTCACAAAAATGTCTCTAATTCACATCACTGCCAATGTGAATAGTTTTTATGCAAAATAGTTCCAGGCGAGTTTCATTCATCACATTTTTAGATGGTTGATGTGTCAAGGCCTTAAAACTCACCTGCAGTACCTACTGGTAGAACAATCGGGTACATTACCTTCAGTGACGTGCGGTGAGGTTCATGGCTGGTGAGGCACTGACTCTTTCAGAGTCAGATTTACAAATATATGATCCCAATATAGAGCAGCTTCAATCACCATTCAATTGGCAGCTTTGCACATTGACTACTGGTTGTTTTTCATATCAGCATTCTTTACACACACATAGGTAAGGTACATATTTGATTGCACCAGGAGCGCGATCTGCGACCTGCTCCACTGGGAGCGTTTCAGAGGAGGAGCGCTCGCGGGCGCCACCCGCGAAAATCTCGAGATCCCACGATAATTTGTGTAAGAGAACAACAAACACACAACAGGTTACTTTACCTGTCCGATGTTGAATTGCTGTTGATTTGGTCATATTTCCCTGTTTTTTGAGAATTGTTAAAGCTTAGATATTTAATCTTCAATGTTTGCGGTCAAAGCAAAACTGTATGAACAGTCTCACTCTAGCACAGAGCTACTCATCAGGGTGAGTCCAAAGTGTTTCAGAGAGCAAGGTTTTGGCGCAGATGCACATGTATGGAAAGTAGTGAGCATACTGTATGTTAGACTTGGATTATACTGCAAGAGTTATGTTAGAGTTTGTAAACGGATGTGTTGATACAGTTTAGCTGCTGTTAAACCTAGACCCCATTTACTTCAATTCATCAAGACATGTTTTCAAGAATTCAAGGTCGCACAAGGTGAGTAAATGATATACAAACAGTCATTTTGTGGGTGAAATATTCCTTAAATACCACCAATGATGGCTCTGTGTCACTTGGAAATTCCATAATCCGTACCAGTGCGTCAGCATGGACAGGGGTCCTGGAGCTGGACCACCTAACTGGAACGTCATCATAACATCTAAGCTTTTTCTATGGCATGTCAAAGTGTCCACAGTGCTTTGCATAACTTTTCCAGGCATCTGTTCAGTCAGTCTCACATCCAAGGGTGAAACGCATCCCCATCATTAGCACCTTGTATTGATCAGCCCTGTCCAGCCTTTGCTCATGTTTTACAGTAGATCATCCTGGGTGGTGAATGACAGTCCAGCCAGACTCTGGAAAACCCCCTGAGGCTGCGTCCATCTGTTGTTTGGAGCTGCTCGATCAATACCGCCGATGTTAATGACGGCTAAAAGCCTGCTAAGAAACCTGAGAGGCTCTTTTAGCCCAGGGCCAGCACTGTCACCCTGGTGGGCTATCAGTCCTTGCACTTGTCAGCTGAAGACTAACCCAAAGAGGGTTGGTGGTGGAACATCACATTCAGCCCCAGTTTCGACCTGTTAAGATGAGCCAAAGACCTTGAAGATGTTTCTATCGCCATGATGAACACGGATGAGAACAGGGTTGATTGCTTCACACACGTTGTCTATTCCTCCCTCATGGCATGATTACACGAGGCCTTAGATACCAGAAGCTGAGAGAATGTATGCTGTGCCACATATCCGGGGTTTGTAGAAACGTACAATGCCAACATTTGATTGTGGCGACTGGGTTGCCTCATCCCAATGACCTTTAGGTCAGAGAAATAAACACTACTTGAGAAGTTAGAAAGTACAACTTTGAAAAGCATATTCATGATCCATTCCGTCTGCTGGAGTCAAATATAATACAAGCTCACTTGCTATTAAAAAAGGTCAACATTATAATTCATCATTTTATTTTTGGGGCAGAAGAGTCTGGGGATTTTGTAAAAGTTATTCAATATTCTGCCACCTTTAAAAAACCGTAAGAAACTAATTGAAGAAACTAATATCTGTGACTCTACTGTAGTCATGAAAGCAAAGCTTTCAAATGTGCGAGACAGCCTTACCGAACATGGCTGTGGGGCAAAAATAACCTTCTGAACCGCCACCACTCACTTCCAGGGTGAGTGATGTATCCAATGACAAGTCACAGTGTGTATTCATCCTGTCACCTTAAAGCAAACAAATAATACAGATTCATATATGCACTAAGAGAGCACAAACATACTGAGGGTATTCAAACCAGTCCTTTGCATAAGACACAGGGCCTCAGGAGAATGCAGCACACAATCACATGACCTTGTCATTCCAATTAAAAGGTGGAACATTCAGCGTTTCTCATCCAAATGCATATTGTGTATTGTTGAGGCCTAACAAACATGTTCCATGCATTTTCTTACTAATATAACATTAGCAAAACCAATTTTAAAAAACATCTATAGTATTACAAATATTATCTTGAGACAGATCTCTTGATTGACGTTCTTTGTCCCTCAGATAGTTTCTATCTTTACCTTTTTAACCTGTTTTCACTGCTGAATCACTTTGACATATTGATATGTCCTTCAAGCAAATATTATAAACATGACGTCACTAACAATTCTCATTTAAATGTTTTGTTTTAATAATATCGTCAATAGTCTTCGACATACAAAAACCAGGGGTGGAGTAAGACCGTGTAAACATTCAGGGCTCAGCCCAAACCTAGGGGGGTCCAGGTGGGCATCCTCCCCCAGGGAGAAGGTTTCCCTTATTTACTGCAGATATATGCGCTATTTTACAAGTCACTTGATAATAGAATGCCTTAAATATTATGTGATATTGTGAAACAACAGTCTGAAGTTCTGAAGCGAGTCTTTATTGATCTGTTAAACACAGTCAGGTCAATGCTGAGGTGTTTATCAGTGGCCCTCTTCCACCAGTCAGAGGAGGAGATGAAGGATGCAGCAGGCTGTTTGCACTGAACAAATGGCTGTCAACTGCATTCACCACATCTTATCAACAATTTCTACCTTTTCTGGGAGCGCAGACATCTTTTTAAGGCACATTTTGCATGAACAAGTCAGGGGTAAAACTGTCTATCTCTAACCTATTTTTCTTCCTGCGTCACCCGTCTCCCACTGCCAAGGACAAGAGGAGTCTAAACAAGAGAGACCTGCATCGCCATGGAGACCTTACGGGAAGGATGCCCCCGCCTAACGACAGCCAAGAGGAGGAGTCTCCAACCTCATCATCAGGGACCGCCTCTGATCTCCCACTTTCCCCACCCTTCCGAGAGGAGGAGTCTTTACCTCCCTCCCCAGCACCTACTTCCACCCCCCAGACTCCATCCAGGTCCCTTTCCTCTCTCACACTCTCCCCATCCTCCCCCCACCTGGAGTTCACTGACCACATGAAAGAGCTGGTCATTGTTGGAACCAAACACACTCCTCGCCCCACTCCTCCACGTACAGTTCCAGCCACACCCCCGCCACTGGCTCCAAGTCCTCAGCCAGTTTTGACACAATCGGCGAAGTTAGAGCGCCCTGCCCCTCCCCCACCTCCACTACTGTCTCCCCTACCTGATAAAGGCAATAATTGATATCTTCTGGGTCCAGGCTACAAGGCTAATGACACCAATGATTCTCTCCAGGAAAAGCCGGTATGCAGCTAGCCTTCTCAATTCCTGTCCTGATAGTTTATAGAAAAAGAAAGGCTGCGAAGAAGGCTGCGAAGAAACAATAGTAAACCTGCAAACGTATCAAATGTAACATTCATTCCTTGTCAGCCTGTCCAAATAAATTGGGCAAATAAAGCTTTAACCACATTAAACTCAGCTTTATTAAATGTCAGGTCTCTGTCAGGAAAAACATTTGTAATCAATGATTTTATTGTTAGGCACAAACTGGACATTTTGTTTTTAACTGGAACTTGCTTAGACCAGGATCACAGTGCAGCTGTTCTTATTGAATCAACACCTCACAACTTCAGTTTCATGAGTGAAACAAGAGCACATAAGAAAGGCGGTGGAGTTGCTATTTTATTTAATGATTCTCTTCAATGCAAGCAAAACAAATCATCCCGTAGATCCCAACATCCTCTTTAGTGTTGTTATCCAACTGTCTTCATCATTCTGAAACTAGTACACATCAAATGTTGAGTCAGTCATTAATCAGAGGTGTAAACCAGAGATGTAGCAATTTCACAATGCTTCAGGATAGTTGCTGAATTCACACTGACCTAATATCCCATCATCCCACCTCAACTCCTCAATCCTCAATCCTCAATCACTTCCTCCTCAACTCCTTAAATACGCTCGGAGGAGTTGAGGAGCAAAGAGGCCAGTGCTGCCTTTGCAGAAGTGTTATTGCTATGTATAAATGCTCCTCCTCCAGCTTCACAGCTGGTCAAATGTAAAGGAGATATTTAGTTTGAAAGATGATGTCCTATGAAGCCGTTAAACAATCGTCTCTAGGGCTTTACAAATACATTTCACCACTGTAATGCAAAGCAGTTTATTGTAAAGGAACGGGTGATTTGACAGGTGATACAGCTGTGGACACGCCATGAGTAAAACACGTGTCCCATTTCCCAACTGAAGATTCCTCTGTCCTCGATTCTCATCCTCACGTCTTATGCTGTGTTCAATGTATGAGCCACACAGAAGCAGGCCGCAAGTCAATGAGTGACATGAAGCTACAGACTGCCACTGTGTAACAGGCATGACGCGCTACGAACAAAATAGTTTCAGCTCTCCAGTGACGAGGTGAAGCCTCAACCACATATGTTTTTGTTCCACCCTGTTTGGTTCCATCTAAAGAGAATGCTGTTAGCCAGTTACCATTTAACGACATAACTACGGCCCACAAGCACTGAGGACGCGTGACTGTTTAGTTGCTCTTGTCGCTCGTAGTGTTTAACATATAGCATTATGGGGGCGGAGCTAAGACGCAAGGAAGAGACTCAGGTGATTAAAACAAAGATGTGAAATAAGCTATGAATAATGTTTAATTCATCTTTAGCTCTGGAAAGTGAGTTTCATGATCAGCTGAGCCCCAACCGTCAGCTAACATTGTCTCTGTAAAAAAAAAGAGCTTCTGAAGCAGCATCCAGACGTGCACAGATCCCAAATCACTTAGAACAGTTGAAATAATCCTGTTTCCTCAGCCCCCATCTCTGTCTACCTGTTTCAGCTCCCTGCAGAAAGACATCTCACCGCTTCTGTTCCTTTGCACATTAGATGTACGGATGTTATTTACTGAAACTGATTCACATCATATTTTATGCTGTTGAGAGAATTCATTGAAAAACACTGAAGAACTGATGGGTTAATGCCATGTTTACAACTTTTTGGAAATGATTTCTTCTATAGAAGTATAGCTCAGTGCGGCCCCCTTTCTCTCTCTGCCATGGTTACCCCTCACCTGGAAACTCTCCCCATTTGGCAAACTACAATAGTTCCACACATTCAGTCAAATTAGACTGTGGAAGAGAACCAAGCTACTTCTAAGAGGCATGTCTGTCCTCTGGCACAGACGGAGCTGGAAGACGTTGCTGAGGAGATGGAGGTCTGGATGAAAGAAGGTTTTGATTTTGAGTATCTTGTTGTTTTACCTTTAGCCAGATTTTGCCTTCTTAGTATGACATCCACATCTCTGACCTCTCTCCAATTTCTCAGCTCCGTTTCTAATTCTTCAAATGTCTAAAAGTTTATCTATCTGTATCGCACATACGGAAAAATGCTGTGATTTTACAAGGAGTTATTCAGTTCACATTCAGTTCACATTTAGCCGGGCTAACAGTTCACTCACAGTTTGATTGTGGTGCGCAGCCTCTGTTGAAGCTCAGCCTTCAGTGATGTCAGCTCTTCACTCAGTCGGTCAGTGTCCACGTCCAGTCGTGGGGCCAAAAATTACTTTGGTGGTAGGAAGACACAAAGAAAAGGTGTCTCTTTCACCCAGGAGACCATTGTTCATGCCCCGCGAGAAACGAGGAGTCAATGTTGATCTATTTTTCACATAACTTCCATAACCAAAAACTACAATCTCTTCCTGAACTCAGTAGTTTTGTTGCCTAAAACTAACTAAGGATGTCACAAATGTCTCCTCAACCTAACTAAGTTGTTTCCTGTTAAGACAGAAGTTTATTTTGAAAAGACTATATGCATGTAACGAACGCAAATTGACGGGTGTTGCTGGACTTTCGTAGGAAAACTCACAAAGAATGAGGAGTAACTTTTTCTTAAGAGATCATATGAACTATTGTATAAGGATACGTTAGGGAGACTCTCCATGCTGAGACATCAGCTCCTGCTTGTCCAAAAGAAAGGGATAACAGAGAAAAGCAGAAGAAGGGAACCATCCACCTGTTTGTTCTAAGCCTTCAGTTAGATTTTTCTGGCAGGAAGCTGTGTTTGCAGCCAGAGCAGGGTTTTTTTTTTTTCTCTTCCCATCTTTGGACGGTTAGCTGCAGAACCTTGATGGTCTGCTTTGGAGATTAGAAGAAAAAAACAACACAAAAACATATCATTTTCACTGCCGGGCAGAAAGAGAGGCTGTGAGATCAGACAGGGCCTTGAACATGAAAGTTAAAATGGCTTCAAAATGGCCAGAAGAAACACAGCAGAGCGTTTGCTGCAGTGTTTGGTCAACAATAAGTGGTATTACAGTCCTTCTTTCTTTTCAGTGCTATGGTGAGCCATAAGAAGGTCTTTTCTCTTCATCACAATTATTTTACTCGTCTCCTCTGATTGTCTGAAGACAATTAGCATTGAGACTTCAGTTGTGTCCTGAGGTCCTGTTACCCTCACCCATGGGTGTTCAGCACCTCAGGGTGGCAGCTTCTTTCCTGAGCGGGAGTCTAATGGGTAAATTGTGTGAACCACAACACTGCTAAGTCAACAAAGCAGATTTTTTTAAATTTGATTTACTTTTATATGAATTGGACAGTGTTGTCTTCAATAGTGTTTTATATTTATACTGCGGAGTACACTGAACCCCAAATTGCTCCTGAAGGCTGTGCCATCGGTGTATGAATGTGACTGCGAGTTAGTTTAGATGGCACCTTGCATATTAGCCCCGGTCATCCTTGTATGAATGTGTGTGAATGATGACACGTAGCGTTAAAGCGCTTTGAGTGGTCGGAAGACTAGAAAAGAGATATACAAACACAAGTCCAGCAGACATTTTTTTGGTCTTTCAAAATAATTGGCCTCCCTAGATGAGCCTCGTCACGACGTGGCTCTGAAGCCTTGACAAAGGAGAGGGAGACGCAGACTGAAGGCAAATAATCAGTAATTTATTACAAATAAAGTGGATGGCAATAAACCCCAAAACAACTAGGGAAACGAAGGCATGTGATAATCAGTCAAATCAGTGGTGTAGGTGGATGTCTACATGACTGCTGAGTGTGGTGTGAGAAATAGATGTTGCATGGATGGGAACAAAACAATAATGCACGGGAGCGCAGAGGGTCTCGCTGTCAGAAAGGCGGAGTCATATACGCGGTGAGCACCGGGCCCAGGTGCTTCCAACTAGGGCGATCAACACCTCCAGGTACCTGTTGCATTAAGAGACACATACTGTATATGTACAAGTATACAAGCCATGGGACGGTCATAGCCGAGTGCCGAGCTACTAAATAACTGATCCAGAACTTCCGTTCAACTTTAAGAGAGATCGCACTTGTTACATGTACCCTGCACCATATTGTTCTCACAAGCCAATCAGAGCAGACTGGGCTTTCTCAGGAGGCGGGCTTAAAGAGACAGGCGCTAGAACGGATCAATTTAGATATACAGGTATATTCAGGCAGACAGGATGAGGAAAATAAAGTGTTTTTCAAACATTCAAGCTTTTAATCATGTTATACTAGAAACCCAAAACACAAGTATGAACCTAAAAACGACCGTGATATGCCCCCTTTAAAACCTACAGTGACTACAGTCAACTTTGAAAAAGTCAACAGTGACACAACGATCTTTTCCTTTAAACACAAAAGCTTTCATCATGCTTTATTTGCATTATTATAAGTGGATATCTAGGGGAAGAGACATGGAGTATGTTGTCAGTGAATGTTTTTCAGATACAGTCCATTCAGTTGGAACGTTTTGAGATTTTGCAGATACATTCATGAAATATGATGTTGATTCAAACACATTCTGGGTTGTGGGAATGAAAGGAGGAAGACAACAGGTGGCTAGCTTATTAACATATGCAACATGTAGCATTTGAATGGACATGTTATATGATGTAATGATATTCATGCTGTGGCATGTGGTGACAAACTGTGCAGACAGTTTTGCAATTTATTTTTTCCAAACACACAACTCCGAGAACTGCTTCAAATCTCTTTGCCTGAGTTGTATTTGTTCTCAGTGAGCCATCTGGATAGTTCTTTATCACTGTGAGAGTTTCACAGTTCTTCTGCATTAGAAAGGAGACAAGGACAAAGTGCCAGAGACCCTTTAAACGAGGAAAAAAGACAGAAACCATTACAAGGATAACACATGAAGGACACCATCTCCAGACAGAAGTGGAGGCAATAGAAAGTTAGTTTAGAGTTTATAACACATCATTCATCGTTGAGGAGGAGCGTCACTCATCCAACACTGGCCACATAATCCTTTTTTTCTCGTATCCCCATTTTTCACTTGCCAAATGGTTTCTGAGCCTGAGCTTCTCATCTCCATCCCTGACAGTAAAGAGATATTCTACCAATTCAGAGTTGACTTGGGGGCCAGATAACAATGTAATCCACTTTTGCTCTTAGTTTCTGCCTTCCATTCTCCCAAGTAGTTTTTTGGCATTGCTTGATAATTAGTTTGAGTGGAGTTAGTGCTTGGAAAGCAGCTGTCTGATAAGCGTTTCCCTGAGACATCTACAGTATATAGTCTGAAATATTTTTTGCCAGTTTGTGGGTATTAGTTCTTGATGAAAATCGGACTAATCCGGCCCCACCTGTCTCTTCAGGGGTTTTCCTTTGAAAGTGGACAACGCATATATACATCTTTTACATGTTTTTGTCATCTTCTCTAAACCAATAGCTTGAATGTTAACCCTGAATTATGATGCTGTGAAAAACAGAGAGAGAGGCAGTAGGATTGCTCTTGTTTTTATCAGCTCAACATTTCAGACAAATAACATGAAAAACACACAGAAGCTCTCTTTTAGCATCACTCTCCTTAGTTTGTCTACAGCTATGTTGTACATATTTATTATAGTGCTTTTTCTAGTATCTTTTTCATATTTTTATTGTAACTTTTCCATTTTGTATTTATGTTCTTGACTCTTGCAGTACTTTGCCTGTATATTTAGTTCCTCTTAAGATGTTTAGTGTATACACCAAACACCAAGGCCTTGTCCTTGTATGTGACCTAATCATTCTGATTCTATGACCACTCATCACCCGTTCATTTGATTTCTGTCTCCATGCTTCCTCTTCACAGCTGTAGGCAGGTATGAATGATCATGGAGAGGAAATAGAAGGACGCCTCATCTTCTCTTTATAGCACAATGAAACAATGACATCATTAGCCTATCATATGATTGTCTCTCTACCTTCAGTAAGTTCATGCTGCTGTTACGCACCCCTCCACCTCCCCATCTCCTCCCAGTCTTCATCAGATTCATCAACTCATCATTCTATCAGCCTCATCAGCCACCACCACCACCAGTGTCTGGACTCCACAGGGGGTTTATCTTGCTGCTGCTCAGGGCAGACGCCCCTCCATGACAAATCTCCCTGTAGAGTCTAAGCGCCAAAGACTCTGTCAAGACTTTATCATCCCATATCATCTGTTAATAATAAACAATTATCTTTTCTTTATCTGACTTCTCTCTCCTGATTGAAATCATGATGTTTTTACGAAATCAAACCAAGTGTCACGATTAGGCTTTGCCTCTGTGTTCTGTGTCTTTGTGTTTCTCCACTCTACCTGTCAGTCACTCCCTCAGCCTAATTCCCTTCACCTGCCTCTGATCATTAATTAAGCACTTCCCCCTCATCAGCACAACTCTTCTCACCTGTTCTTCTCTCTACATAAACTCCTGCCCCTCAGTCACTCACTGCCAGATCCATGTAATGTCTGCCCGCCCTCCCTCCCGCCCTCCCTCCCTCCCTCCCTTCCTTCCTTCCTTCCTTCCTTCCTTCCTTCCTTCCTTCCGTTCGGCTTGTCCTGTTCCCGGTTTTCCAGTCTGCCTTCCCTGTCTCATTCCTGCTGGATTCCCCCCCCCCCCCCCCGTCTCTTGTCTGTTCTGTGGATCCCCTAGCGAGTCCTGTAAGGTCTGCTGTTGGATTATTGTTCATTAAATTACCTTCTTCACGCTACTCTGCCTGGTCTGCGTTTGAGTCCTCCATGCCCCGTGACACCAAGTAGTTTTGTAGCGTTAACTGTTTTGCGTTATTTCAAATGACAGCGTTAACCACGTGTTGAAACTGCGACTGTAATCCAGGAGAAAAAACATTTCCATTGAAACTTAACTAAGAATACAGTTTAGTTGTATGGGAACATCATTTTGTTGTTTAGAAATAGTGACACGAGTCTTTTGGAACAGTCAAATGGGAAAGCATAATAAACTCCTACAGCATGAGTGTTTCTAAAGCAGGACAACATGCTCTGTCTGTACCCTTCAAAACAAATCACTGTTGATAAAATAAATGAGTTATATGATGTGATAATACTCTGGTTAATGGTTGGTTTGGTTTGGCACAAAAACTACTACTACTACTACCACCAGAATACTGGCGCTACAGCAAGTTTGATTGGCTGTGAATAAGGTCTCCATCGATAGGTGGTATTCCTTTGACTTTGTGCTGAGAAAAATAAAGTTTTTCCCCATGGACTTTAAGACAGAAATCGAATGAGCAGCACCACTGTGCTTCGAGAAGAGTTCAGTTTTGTGGTGATGTTCCGATGTAAGACAGAAGACACCCTGTCTGTCCATCGACTAGAGTTCATATTGATTTACCCTACGGAGTGACAGAGTCCATGTGCAGATGGTCTGCAGTGTAACCTTACTCTGATTAATACACCTTCAATCAAATACGCAGATTCAATTATGACAGAGTTTCTGTCACAAAACTAACACATGGTAGACACTCCACCTACATCCTGGAGCAACCCCACGTATCTCATACTGGATGGTTCTCGGGGGAGCTGCACCATTAAACCGCATTATCTGGATCGAGAGAGGATGAGGGGCTGGGGCATTGATCCGTCAGAATGGTCACATCTTCTAGTGTCACACACATAAATGGATGGAGTGTATCAGGCTAGAAACCAGGGATTTAGAAAATGTCATTCATGCTTTTATCACTTCATGATTGACTGCTTTAAAACCTGTCCACCTGCCTCAGTCAGTCTGCCCCAGCTCAGCTCCAACGGGTCCAGAAAGCTGCTTTTAATAAAGAGACAGTGATCACACAGCGTTTTTAGTCTTACTTCATTGGATCCTTTTACAACTGAACTCTTCTTTGCTTCCCTGCAGTCAACCAACGAATAGCGGTCTTTGACGATGCTGTGAGCAGCAGTGCCAAGCTATCCGCCCGCTACAAAGGGCTACTAAACAGCTACTAAAGAGCCAAGTCCCGCCCCTCAAACGCAGACTGGCCAATCATAGCGTAGCATTGGACAGCTCTGACCGGGATCCTGGTCATGGTTAAACATGTAATGGTGATACTTGTTACCCAGAGAGGTTGTGAGAAGTATATGTTTCTAAATTACCTGTTGAGCTAACATTAACAGAGTGCGTTACCATATCTAGCACGTCTATGCTACGCTAGCTACTGAAGATATAATAAATGTCTTATACTTGCATTCTCTCTAATGTCCATCAGGGGGCGACTCCTCTGGTTGTATAGAAGTCTATTCAAAATGATTGCACTTCTCACTTGATTTATTACCTCAGTAAACATTGTAAACATGAGTTTAAATTTTATTTTCTGAAATAAATTATTCTCCAAAATGAATTTTTTTTCCTTTCCTCCTTTTGATTTTGTAAGTTACTCGTTTAATTTCCTAAACAAACACTCAGCTGTTTTAGTAGATTTGATCATTTAATTGTAACACAAACTCATTTGGTTTTTGAATCCTCAAAATCCAACACACAGCTGTCACAGGCCAGAAGTGCTAAAACCACTTCATTAGCATTTCAATACCTTTGGTTGCAAAGTAGTAGAACAGTCGAAATTGTAAGTCACAAGACTAAAACATTTCACTGTGTGCCTCAGAACAGTAATTAGCATACAGCAGTAGATCTTGTAAGTCACAGACTAAGCAGTTCACTGTGCACCCGCGATAACAGTTATAACAGCAACAGTCTCTTGCTCACATCCAGTAATTAGAGCCACTGGGTGTTGCCGCTTACTAAAAAGTAAAATGTGCAACCAGAAACCCCACAGGTTAGGAGCTGAAGCTCTCCAGGAGTCAGACAACCCTGCATTACAAGATGCAGCTGCTGGTCTCCTCAATCTCCCCACAGAGGTTTGAGATAATGTTGGTAGCTACAATGCTATCTCATGCGATGAGAAAATAAAAAAGGATTTAGGGGCTCACAGACCGTGAAGCCACAACGCACTGTTCCAGACGTGCTGGGAGCAATACTCCTCCTTTTCCATCGTTTACGAGCTACCATCGTAAAGTTGCAAGCTGAAAAACGTCACCAGCAAACTGAAAAGCTGCAACAAAAAGCTCTGGTTGTTCAAACTACACTTACAGAGTTGCAGCAGGGCTACCATGTTGCGCTGCAGGACACAACTGCCCTGCCCCAAGAAGCCCTGGTCGCTCAAACAGAGCTTGACCAACTGCAGAAGAGCCACACAGCTGTACTGCAGGATAATGCCAGCTTGGAACAGGACGTTATGGTCCCCAAAGCTGTAGCCTCTAAAGTTTTAGAGAGCAACACCCTGAGTGCACAACTCCAGGCTGCTCAGAGAAGCACTAAAACCTGGCTAGAACCTCAGGGGGGTCAGGTAAGTATTGCTGTCGCAATCTCCAACCCCATGATAGGCCTCCCTCCTAACACAGTCAGCCAAGCCCCGCCCCATAGGCTTGATAAGGCCCGACTGAGTGGACAAGTGTTGGAAAAACTTAAATCATGTTTTTGTTTAGCCACTGTAATCTAGGCACCTGATTCCATAAAGTCTGTGCACACAAGCTTTCTCAGCTGTGTTCTTCATTAAAGTGTCTTAGTTGGCTTTCTTAATGGCCATCTCATCCGTTTGTTTACTTATGACCGGGGAAGGTAGTAAATCTGTTGTGTTCACGTCAGTATATACGTAAGCTGATTTGCAACCATGACGTCTTCCGAGATTAGGATAAAATGACCCTTGACAGAACGAATTATCAAAGAAACGGGTCTAAACAATGTCCAGACTTTATGTAAATGAATCTGTACCAACGCCTTTGTATGTGGTATCTGCAGTATATATATCAGAGACTCAGAGACAGACCTTTGAGCAGCAACTTGAAGCTTAACCCGTTTGTGTTTCAACTCCTTGTTTTCCTTCTTGCAAGAATAAATGTCCTGATTAATGATGTTTACATCGGTGTCGAGTAAGATTTTTCTAACAACAAGCTACTCCAGTCAATTTAAAGACCACTGCTAGGAGCTTAACAGCCTCTAGTGGTGTAGTTCTTCACAACACCATGGGACAGCGACCGAGCACCCCAGTCTGCTTGCATGCTTGATCCAGGTGTCTCACTCCCCACTTTGCGTTTTGACAGAGGAGGGGGGACTACTCCCAGGCCCCGAGTGGCATTAGTGGTCCCAAACCCACATCCACAGGTGAACAAGACACCCCGCATAGTCCACATGGGCACTTGAAACGGAGTCCCTCCCCCACACGTAGATAGGTTAGTCGTCCTCACCGCTATGGCGTCTTTAACGACTATGCACATTCAGACTACTCGGATGGTCCAGGCCCTCTCTGTGTGCAGGGTCTGCGTATCCGTCAGATTGAGTCTCTCGCGAACGACATAGAACGCTTTGATCCAGATAATCATGAGTCATGTATCGATGACTATCTTCGGGATGTTGATCACTGCCTCCTTGATCTACCTCACTCCTTGTCACGTGAAACACTTAAACTTATCTGGAAAACCACGGTTAGAAGCATCCGTGTCTTCATGGAAACACTCCCACCTATAATCCGCGACAGCTACTCAGCTCTCTGTCAGTGTCCGCCACTTTCGGTGCCTTTGCTATTTCACAAGGAAAGCAAGAAGCCCCAAGGTACTACTACAGGTGCTTGAGGTCAGTGTATTTCCATGGACGCAACGACCCAGGTCTAGAAGAAGACCATACTTGTAAGTCCTTGTTCTTGTATAATCTTCACAAGAGCGTGAGGTACGATGTCACCATGCACTGCAGAACCAGTAACCTCAACAACAACAACAAGAAATGAGGAAATACGTGCAGCTAGCATGGGAGACACGTACACTCCCTGCAAAAAGGCATGAGCACAATGCCAGAGTCCTGACGACCCAGGCTTGTGAAATCGATGACCTGGCGCTTGAAGGCAGTGAAATGTTTCGTGCTAAGGTACGAAACAGACCACTCCACAGGAGTTGACGACCTTTGGCAGCCGGATAGACAACGGAGCCAGGGGGGTGAGAGACACACCCAAAGTCAGAGTCAGGTAGAGCCTTGGCATCAAAAAACATTTCAACCTAAAAAGAGAATTAGGTTTAAACGAAATCCCAAGGCCCAAACCCACTCCGGAAGAGCAGGTTTAGACCCAGAGATCGAGAGTCTTATCCACAAATGTGTGACAGAGGTGGTAAAGCGACTTACCATACTCTGGGCACCGGTGGACGACCCGAAGCCACTAAACCTTAGGGACCCAGGAACATAGACAACCGATGCCCCTCCTAGAGCCTGATCCTGACTCTAGTCCACCCAGTCCGCCTGCATGCCTACAACCGCCAAAATCTGACAACCACAACCAATCAGATGTCTTTCCTTTGTTCGCTGAAAAACGCGAACAAAGACGTACAACACTATGACCTCTCCCTTGCAGTCAACCAGCCTGCAATGGAGAATTTTTTTTGTTTCATTTGCTTTCTCTCTTTTATCTTTTTACTAACCCACACATACATATAGCGTTAAGCTACATGTAGCTCAGGGTGAGCTAACGGCTCAGACATGTGCAGATAGCGATATCTATTATCCAGCGCCATTTTGTGGTCTCGCGAGGTGGTCACGTGCAAGCTCCATTTTGATAGGCCGAACTATCTTCAACATGTAGTTCCACGTGACGTAGCTACGTTTAGATTACATCATACATTGTCTGAGCGGTGCTCTCATCGGAATGAAAATAAATGACATCATACACAATGTCAGTGCATTCTCTTGATAGGTGCATGGTTTCCAGAGTTTCACTGAGGAGTTTTGTTTTTCCTTCATATAAGAACCCAAATGAATGTTAATTACTACGTGAAGACAGGCTCGCATGGTGCAACCTGTTGTGACTCTGGGTGGCTGTCATTTACAGCGGAAAATCGTCTCTCATACTCATTCATATTTGTGAATACATGTTTTACAGTTTCAATAATTAAAACTGCTGGGCATTAATCAGCTTAAGAACCCCTAAAATGTTTAGGCTTTCAGGGGGTTCTCAAGGGTCAATCAAGGATTCAAGGGGTTTCGAGAAAGATCCGGATTCACTGCAGAGTTGGACCTGCAGTCCGAAGATCTGGTGGAAGGCCGTATTGCTGGGCCCGCTGTAAGAAAAGGGAGGCATGGGAGAGCCAGAACCAGGACTGAGCGGGGCAGACTGTCAGACACCTGCTGCAGTAAAATAAGACGTTTTCTAAAAGGGGATTGTGGCGCTTGTAAACACTACCACTTTCATTCCAGAATCAACACAAAATAAAAGTTCCTTGTTGTAACTTTAGACAACTGACTGCTGCACTGTGAAGTGTAGAATACTGATGGAATCACAGAACACTGGTTGCATCCTGGGGGAAAGCTTTTTTTTACATTTCCCTATTGCCTTATTGGTCCAATATGACATTTCATTTTGAAACAGACTTTCAATACTGCTGCCCCTGAAGTGAGGCAGAGTTTGTGTGTCCTTGTTGTTTTGAAGTCATCATGAAGGCCCTCTAGATTTAAGGAGTCAATATATGCCATCTTCATTAGGAATTTAAGAGGCAAACCAATAGTTAGTGCCACAATCAATTACCCGTCTGCTGTCAGGTATGTCTGAATCCATCCACTCATTTGCAGAATGAGAGTTTCTAACTAGCAGCTAATCATGTTAGCTTCTTGACCCCTGCAAAGGATACCTCCCCAGGGAGGATGGACCAACACGGTTCCCTCTTTTACTTACAACAGATTGAACCGACCAAGGAAATAGCTTATTTCCGTCTTTGTTCATATTTGTTTCATATACTAAAAGCCATCAATTTGGATTGGAGAACATTTCATTTGATTTATCTCAGGCCATTCTGTAAATACTGCAAACCAAACTTTTGTTACAAAAGAGATGATGCTGCAAAGACATTCAAAGCACTGCAGTCATATTTGTTTGGACGTCATTTGTCTTTGTGGCATCAGTCCCCCGCGGAGAGACTGAAATGTCAAATATTTATTCCATTCAAAAGGCAAAAATAAATGGAGGCTGTTCTGAGTAGAAACACAAAGTTTGGATCTATAATGCAGCACTATGCTGCCACTCCTGGAGCACAGTTTACTGAATAAACATGGCTCATTTATTGAGATGGTCAACTGTTACAATACAAAGCAGATCTGGAAAAAACAAAAACGTTTTAAAGGTATAATATAAAATAAAATTGAATAAAAAGAAACATAGATCCCTTGTGTCTATTGTTCAGCAAATGAGTATGAAAAGGACTATGAATCTCAAACAATACTATTTGTTTTGGATGTCGGGAATGTTAAAAAAAACATCAATGGTGGCCTTTTGACTTTTTAAATATTGAATGAATCATGTTTCGCTAACCTTAACCCAGGTGCTTTAGTAGCCTTAAGCCAGGGGTCGACAACCCGCGGCTCCGGAGCTGCATGCGGCTCTTTAGCCCCTCTGTTGCGGCTCCCTGAGGCTACATCCACACTAATACGTTTTAACAAAAACGATCTCTGTCCACACGGCGTTTCAGCATCGTTTTCGGAATGATCTCCGTCCAGACTAAAACGCCTGAAAACTAATATCACGTGGCTATTCACGTACACTGCTCATGTTTGTGAATTTCCGGGTAAGGGTCACGTGATGGGGCGTGACGAATCAGGGAATGACAAGTCGTGACTGCTATGAACCAATCAAGTACCGAACGTGGGTGTCAACGTCATAGTTTCTAAACGTATGCGTTTACGAGCGTCCACACGAAGAGGTAACCCCGGAGTTTTCAAACTCCTCCGTTTTCGGTGCTCGAAAACTCCGGCGTAGTGTGGACGCTCAGTTTAAACGTAGCAAAACAACAACGTAGTCGTGTGGACATGGCCTCAGGCTTTCACAAAAAATAACATGGAAATAAATAAAAGGTTATTTTTATTAGATTTTTTGCACAGTAGACAATCTTTCAAAGGGAACACCTCTTACCTTGGAGTTTGAGGTGATACTGTGTCACTGAAAATAAAAAATGTTTTAATATTTTGTCAACTGAAATGTGCGTCACATCCTATTACGTCGCTGTCAAGAGCCTTTCCCTGCAGGTGGCTGATCATGATTTTCAGACCCCCGCCCTCGGTAAACTATCAATGGATAAATCAAAAAAAGGAAAGTCACGGAGGGAAATAGAGTTTAATTCTGCGTGGTCTGCGTATTCATTTGCTTTCACTGCCAACGATGCCGGCTTACCTGTCTGCTTGAAATGTGGCAAGAAATTAGCAAACAACAAAAAATGACATGTTGAAAGTCACTTCCAGAACAAGCACACAGCATTTGCTGAAAAGTATCAAGCTGGAGATGAGCGACAAAGAGCGAATCCTCAACTGCTGCAGCAAACTGAGCAAGTTTCTTTCTCCTCTTCATCAGAGTTTGATGTTGTTATAACAGGTAAAATAGCAATAAAATGTCAAGAATTGTCTTCATTCTTGTTCTATATTTTCATAAATACAACAAACTATAGTTTTTGTATGTATAATATAACTATATATAAAACTTTATAAGCTGTGATATCAAATAGCTTTTGCAGCTCCAGACAAATTTTGTTTGGTGGAAAATAGGGCAAAATGGCTCTTTGGATAGTAAAGGTTGCCGACCCCTGCCTTAAGCTAACAACATGTAGTCAGCAAGACTTCATTAAAACCTCTTGAACCCTAAGCCTTTTTTTAGGCCTCTTCTCGAAAATTGTAACCCATACAAAAGAGACTACAATTCTGTAACAAGGTCTATTTTAAAAATTGTGATGCATGAATAACACTAGGGATTGTGGGATTTGATGAGATGAGTAAATATTGTGTATATGTTACTGGTTAATAGTAGCTGAAGACTGAACACAGCAAATAGGGGAAATTCCCAGGTTCGTCTGAAGAAAAAGCACTGTAATTTATTAAATGAGGCCCTGGCTAGCCTAAAAACATTCCCAATTCATAGCACAAAGGGTGCAGGTGCCTCACAAAAAGATTTGGTGTAAATAATGTGAAGCAAACCCCAGTTATAGGTGTTTATATAAAAGAAAACATGCCAAATTCTCATTTTCGAACCAGAATTTGCAGCTGTTCCATTGTACTTTTATATACTATATAACTATATATTTCACTATATTTCACTATGTTTATCACTCATATTGTACAATCTATCCTAACAGAGCTGTTTGGCATCATTTTGACCTCTCATATCTCTCCTTGATGCATTTTCCTCGTCTCTGTCTGTTTGTCTGGAGCCCTTGCTCAGGCTGTGCTGGGCGGATCTTGTCATGTGACATCTCATTAGATCCGGGTGCTTATTTGGAACACACCCATGTGTTCCATGAAGTGATTGACAGAATTTTCAGCCAATAAAACTCCAAAACCGTGCCGCGGTCAGCCTCCAAGCCCCAAGCTCCCTGTATGATTCGCCGCCGGCATTTTGACCTCCATCTTGGCTCAGATGAACGGAGAAATGCCATTTTAAGTTCCAGACGTAGTCAGTTAGCAGACGAACACATTTGTCATATGGAATAATTTGGGATTTCACCGTTTTCGCCCTGAAAAACCGACTCACGGTATGATACAGTTCTAATATTTGGCAGTGTGGTGCTTTCACTGAGAGTAATTTGGATGCTACCGTTGAAATCTGTGTGAAATGCTAATGCTGTTAGCTGTGTGATATGCTAAGGGAGAAGCAATGGCCCCGGTTTACGAAGCAATCTCTGAGTTGTTGGCTCGCCGGCTGTGGCATAAAATACATGATATTGTGGCGGATCTTCTTAGTTAGTTAGTAGAATAGTTTATAATGGTGTTTGCAGTGTGTAAAATGGTTTACATGATTAAGTTAAGGAGACTTTTTTCGAAAGAATAAAAAAAAAATGTATTATTTATTTTATTTATTTCTTTGTGAAAAGTCCATTCTACGACATTTGGAAGAGGTTGGTGTAAAGTCCTAAGCTTTGTACAACCATCCACCAACCCAAACTCCTCCAGTGAGGCTTCACACTACCTGCACTGGAAAATAACCAGCCTGGTCTCCTAAAAACACAGGACTTTCACCCAGGAGACTGCTGCTCTTGTCCCATCTGAAGCCAAAGGTCAACATTCACCGATTTTACATTACATCTGTAACTTAAATAACATAACATATACACTTATTTTAAGCCAAACCATAATGTTTTTACTAAACATTAGTAGTAGTAACATAAGCACTTTTGTTGGATTTTTGTTTTTTACAACTGAATTGAACTGCAACTGTTATCCGAGAGGAAATATGTTCCATCAGTCTGGGATAACCATAAGATCATATAGTGCGGGACTTTTGCCCCAGATATAAAACAGGCTTGTAGGTTTTTATATCAATAATCAGCATTTGACCCCCCCCCCCCCCTCCCCGTTCCATCAGTCGTTCGAAACAAACCCAAAGTGACAGCAGCTGTAAAGAAACGTACGATGTGAATGATTAATAAAGATCACTTAAAGGCTCTACCTAATTAATAAAAGATGCTGCTTGTTTTAACCTCCACCCCCTGCTGTGCCTGTTCTCCTCCAGCCCCTCCATCCTGTCCCAGCTAGACAGCCAGCACACAGTCAAATCCCCAGCTGGGACTCAGTGTTTGGGCTGGGTGTCTGCTCTGTGAGGCACTGCTAGCCATGCGGCACCGAGGAGCACGACAGAGAGATGGAGGAGAGGGTGGGTGTAAATAACCAAATTCATGTGTGGCAAGCAATCTGTTGTTTTTCGTTGCATGTTTTGCCTGTTTTTCTGAGTTTATGTCTTTATTGTTTTTAAAACGAAATGCTTTTATTTTGAAAGCAGCTCTGAGAGTAATAGACGGAAGTGGTATTGTATGCGCAAGGGGAGAGAGTAACGGACGGAGAGAAAGACGGTTAGAGAGTAACGGACGGAGAGAAAGACGGTGGGAGAGAGAGTAACGGACGGAGAGAAAGACGGTAGGAGAGAGAGTAACGGACAGAGAGAAAGACGGTAGGAGAGAGAGTAACGGACAGAGAATAACGGACGGAGAGAAAGACGGTAGGAGAGAGAGTAACGGACAGAGAGTAACGGACGGAGAGAAAGACGGTGGGAGAGAGTAACGGACAGAGAGTAACGGACGGAGAGAAAGACGGTTGGAGAGAGAGTAACGGACGGAGAGAGAGTAACGGACGGAGAGAAAGACGGTGGGACAGAGAGTAACGGACGGAGAGAAAGACGGTTGGAAATGGATATTAACGGTACGGGATGAGTACCCCCCCGAAGAGGCACAAGCTCTTACGTTGGTTGTTTGTAGTTGTTTGTTGTTTGTTTGATTAATCAATAAATTACACAATCATCAGTTAAGTGTCAAACCATCATTCGGAGGGATACGCTACAGTAAGAGCTTCACCTTCATCTGCTACACCTCGCTACTTGTGGAACAAAGACGGAACGGCCACAGAGCAGCGAGTTGCAGTACCTAGCTTGATGGTCAACAGTAGCGGTAAGGAAAAATACATTCGACATTACTTCATAATCCTCCAGATGTAGTAAGCCTCTAATTTCTTGGATTTCCGTTTGTAGCTTATATATCTGATCCTTTATGGAATCCATTTTGAATGTATTTTTCCTTACCGCTACTGTTGACCATCAAGCTAGGTACTGCAACTCGCTGCTCTGTGGCCGTTCCGTCTTCGTTCCACAAGTAGCGAGGTGTAGCAGATGAAGGTGAAGCTCTTACTGAAGCGTAGCAGATGAAGGTGAAGCTCTTACTGAAGCGTAGCAGATGAAGGTAAAGCTCTTACTTTATCGTAGCAGATGAAGGTGAAGCTCTTACTTCATCTGCTACGCTTCAGTAAGAGCTTCACCTTCATCTGCTACGCTAAAGTAAGAGCTTCACCTTCATCTGCTACACCTCGCTACTTGTGGAAAAGTAAGAGCTTCACCTTCATCTGCTACGATAAAGTAAGAGCTTCACCTTCATCTGCTACGATAAAGTAAGAGCTTCACCTTCATCTGCTACGCTTCAGTAAGAGCTTCACCTTCATCTGCTACACCTCGCTACTTGTGGAACAAAGACGGAACGGCCACAGAGCAGCGAGTTGCAGTACCTAGCTTGATGGTCAACAGTAGCGGTAAGGAAAAATACATTCAAAATGGATTCCATAAAGGATCAGATATATAAGCTACAAACGGAAATCCAAGAAATTAGAGGCTTACTACATCTGGAGGATTATGAAGTAATGTCGAAGCAGGAATTAAAGGAGGAAATTGAATGTAAGGAAAAACAGCTAGCTGAGCTTCAACTTGAAATGAATGATGCTACATTACCACGTCGATCAGAACGTCATATTGTACAAACGGAGAAAATGCTTGCCTACCAACAGGATGAAATGAGTAAAAAAGAAAAAAGACTCCTAAACTTGTATGATCAATGGAAAATTAAAATCAGAACATCCAAAGAAAATTTAAAGAAAGACATATCAGACACCGAATTGTCTACAATAGCAGACAACATTGAAGAAGGAATGGATGATGTCATGAGAGCGTACAGTGAAATAAGAGAGCGTGCCACACCATCCACTGACTTGAGACGCAAGATTGATGCTTGTGAGGCTGTGACTAAAGACGTCATGAAGATAGTCAATGAACGCTTATCAGCAGTCGATGGTGATTATGATGCAGTATGTGAAAGGCATCGTCTCCGTCAGTTATATGCCCATGACTATGCGTACTCAGTATATGGCACAGCTTCTCAGTCAAGTGGCAGTCACCACTCTGAGTCAACGATCATAACTGCAAAAAGGGCTGAGGCAGCCGCAGAGCTCGCAGCAAAGGAGGCTCAGTATAAAATACTGCAAGAAGAAAGAAAGCAAAAGGAAAAAATAAGGATAATGGAGGAAAACCATAGGAAGGAATTAGAAAAGCAGACGTCTGAATTAGAGCGTCTACAAGTAGAAAGAGATATGGAAGTTGCTCGTGCTAGACTGGAGATCTACGACAGAGAAATCAGACAAGAAACTGATAGACAGTCCATTCAGCAGAACAACAGACCCCCCATCATTCCTTTCAACCCTGCTATATACCATCAAAATCCTCACGTTGTGACACCAGCGCCCACTAATGACATGTCCTGTCTAGCCCAAGCAATCCAAGACAGCATAGCCATAAACAGACTCCCAGTGCCAACGCCCACAGTGTTTAGTGGAGACCCAATCCAGTACATTGAATGGCGAGCGTCGTTCATGTCACTTGTTGACCGAAAGGGTATTTCTTCAGCTGATAAACTGTATTACCTAAAGAAATACGTCAGTGGCCCTGCTCATAAATGTCTCGAAGGCACATTTTATCGCAATGATGATGAGGCATATAAGGATGCATGGAATAAGCTCAACCATCGCTACGGACAGCCTTTTGTCGTCCAAAGAGCTTTCAGGGACAAGCTATCAAAATGGCCAAAAATTCAGCCCAAGGATGCTGAAGGGTTAAGAACATTCTCGGACTTCCTAAGTGCTTGTCTGCAAGCCATGGCCCACGTGAAGGGTTTAGAAATATTAAGTGACTGCGAAGAAAACGTAAAGCTAATACAAAAGGTTCCTGACTGGTTAGCATCAAGTTGGAATCGTCGGGTTACAATAGCCCTAATGGAAGGAAAAGAGTTTCCCACCTTTGAGGATTTCACTAACTTTGTGTCTTTAGAAGCAGAGATAGCATGCAACCCAGTCACTTCCATATATGCTCTTCACTCAGCCAACTCATCTCATGACAAAGGATACATAAAGGAAACAAAGGGAAACAAAGCCAATGTTTTCAGCACTCAAACTGCCATGAACAGTGACAAGTCAACATTAAACAATGCAAAACCAAGGTCCCCCTGTTTGTGGTGCAACGATGACAAGCATCAACTTCCCAAGTGCCCTGACTTCAAAGAAAAGTCCCTTGAGGATCGACGAGCATACGTGAAGGATAACAAGCTGTGTTATGGATGTGTGAAACCAGGCCACGGTGCCAAGGAATGTCGTCACCGCCATTCTTGTGATATATTTAAGGGAAGGCACCCTACTTGTCTCCACGATGAGAACTACAGAAGACGTGATGGTAGAGAAAGGTCTGTACCCCTTGCCAACACAGCTCCAAACACTGTAAACGAAACCATTGCAGCCACAGCACTCAGTGTCACTGGAGGTAGTCAGTCAGGCAGCACTTCCATGATCGTTCCTGTATGGGTGTCCTCTGCTGAAAACCCAGCCAAAGAACAGCTTGTCTACGCATTACTAGACACTCAAAGTGACAGCACCTTCATCAACAAGGAGATAAGCAAGGAACTACAAGCAGACGCATACCCTGTGAAACTGAAACTTACCACTATGCTTGGAGAAAACATGATTGTGAAAAGTGAAAGGGTATCGGGACTACGTGTGAGAGGTTACAATTCAGGTGTTCACATCAACCTTCCTCCTTCTTACACCAAGGACTGCATTCCTGTGAATCGTGATCATATTCCCACTCACGAAACTGCAAAACAATGGCCTCACTTAACAGCGATCGCAGATAAGATGCCACCTCTTCTCAGCTGTGATGTAGGACTCTTGATTGGGTATAACTGTCCCAGAACACTAACACCCAGACAAGTAGTAGCAGGAAAAGACAACGAGCCCTATGCCATCCTTACGGACTTAGGATGGAGCATTGTAGGCTGCTCAACACAGTGCCTCGATGAAACAGAATCAAGGCTGTGTCACAGAGTCACTGTAAAGGAACTCCCAATAGTCACGCCAATGGATGTGATAAGCGCCCTGGAATCAGATTTCAAGGACTCCAAAGGAGATGACAAGACTGTCTCACAAGAGGATATCATTTTCCTAAACAAACTCAAAGAAGGCATAAGGAAAAATGATCGGGGACATTACAAGATGCCTCTGCCCTTTAAGCAGCGGCCACACTTACCTGATAACAAAAAACTCGCTGAAATCAGACTTAGTCATTTACGACGGAGGTTCCACAGGGACGAGAAATATAAGGACTACACAGACGGTATCCTCAAGGTGGGAGGAAGACTCCGCCACTCATCACTCGCCGACTCATTCAAGCATCCAATTGTCATCCCCAAGGAGCACCATGTGACAAAGCTGATAATAGCTCACAACCATAAAAGGACAAAGCATCAGGGAAAAGGATTCACCATTAACGAAATCAGATCCAATGGCTTTTGGATTCCTGGAATGAGCCGAGCAGTTCTGGAGTCGGTGGAAACGTGAATATCTTCACAACATCATCGCAAGGCAGCGCTGGCATACACCGAGGAGAAATCTACGTGTCGGTGATATAGTGATGGACATTGAGGAACTGTTGCCCAGAGGTGAATGGAGACTTGCAAGGGTCTTAGAGACTGTTAGTGGTAAGGATGGACTTGTAAGGAGAGTGAAAATCTCAGTGGGAGATAAGAGACTGAACAAGAAGGGTGAGCGCCTTAGAAATCTCTCCATAATGGAGCGCCCAGTGCAGAAGTTAGTTCTGATGTTAGAGACTTCTTAAGCTCAAGACTACAAAGGGACATTGTCGCTCCTAATGTGAAATTATTCATAGTTCATATGATGTAATATGAAACATTCATAATTTGGTGGGAGTGTAAATAACCAAATTCATGTGTGGCAAGCAATCTGTTGTTTTTCGTTGCATGTTTTGCCTGTTTTTCTGAGTTTATGTCTTTATTGTTTTTAAAACGAAATGCTTTTATTTTGAAAGCAGCTCTGAGAGTAATAGACGGAAGTGGTATTGTATGCGCAAGGGGAGAGAGTAACGGACGGAGAGAAAGACGGTTAGAGAGTAACGGACGGAGAGAAAGACGGTGGGAGAGAGAGTAACGGACGGAGAGAAAGACGGTAGGAGAGAGAGTAACGGACAGAGAGAAAGACGGTAGGAGAGAGAGTAACGGACAGAGAATAACGGACGGAGAGAAAGACGGTAGGAGAGAGAGTAACGGACAGAGAGTAACGGACGGAGAGAAAGACGGTGGGAGAGAGTAACGGACGGAGAGTAACGGACGGAGAGAAAGACGGTTGGAGAGAGAGTAACGGACGGAGAGAGAGTAACGGACGGAGAGAAAGACGGTGGGACAGAGAGTAACGGACGGAGAGAAAGACGGTTGGAAATGGATATTAACGGTACGGGATGAGTACCCCCCCGAAGAGGCACAAGCTCTTACGTTGGTTGTTTGTAGTTGTTTGTTGTTTGTTTGATTAATCAATAAATTACACAATCATCAGTTAAGTGTCAAACCATCATTCGGAGGGATACGCTACAATGCTACAACGCTACAGTGGAGGGATTGTAAAGTAGGGAGGTAAGGCAGAGCGGGATGGGGGGGGGGGGGGGAGAACAGAAGGTAGTGGTTTTACTTTTTAAAAGCGAAAACCTTCCACACCCTGTCTGTGGCACTCAGCCCCTACATCCTACTGAAGATCTTTAAAAACAGATCACAAGTACATTTTATAAAAAAACTTTGTCATTTCCTAAAGCAGCTGGTCACTGTAGCTTTGATCAAACTTCACGAAAACAGGAAGAAATAGTGCATTTGTTGGAACTATTTTCTGCTTCGGCTTAATCCACAGTGGGTTCTTTTTTGTGCATTTGTGGTAGCAGGACGGTGTGTGTGGGTTGAAATACAACACAGTGTGTGTCTTCATGGTAATAAAGGAACATGCAAATTCCTCAAAAGCATACAAAACAGAAGAAGAATTCTGATCAATGACATTTTGTAAACAGGTCCAGTCTCTACAACTGACAGGAAATGAGTTGACTTTGATGATTGGTTAGTCACCACAAGATTTACAAATTTGAACAAGTTCAACCTTTTCAGATATAAGGAGTTGCTTTTGTTGTTGTTAATTTAATTTGTCGTTCTGGACCTTTGGACAGAATAAAGAAAACTGAGTTCAACTGCTGATTTTTTAATTTTACATTTTAGAGCGAAAAGAATTAGTTTAAAAATGTGTTTCATCAATAATGATGAATATTGTTGCCAGGTTATTATTTTCCTAAGTATAGGACCTTTTGATTCATTTGGCACATGTTTTTCTCCAAAGCGACATCACAAGGGAAACAATATGATTGAGGAAACTTAGACAATGACAGGAGACGAGGATTGAAACACCAAACTCACCATTACTGGCTGATTCACTTTCAGCCTAAAACTACAGCCACGCCTCTTTTTCTTTTTTTTTACATCTTATTGTTTATTTTTTTCTATTTTATATATTGTTTTGTAGCCATTAGTTTGTTTTTGTAATGGACGGATTGATTGATTCATCCAGTGATTCATTAATCAGCCGGTGAAGCATTCATCCTACACAGTAACTGCAGGGTCCTGTGTGCTGTGTAACAATGTGCTTTGATTGATAATGCTGAGGGCATCACATTTCCATGGGTTGAACAATATAACTAGGATTCTGTTCTTCTTGTTGAAGGGAAAATATTTTCATCTCACCTCATCACACATTTGTTTTTCCCTCCGATAGAAACGAATCTTCAAAAACGTAACTATACTGTGTAGTGCGGAAATCTCTATGGTGAAGGAGTGACAATTGCATTATACTCCAGCTGGGATCATTACGTCTCAATTAAAGTGTTGTGAAACTTAATTATTTATCATTTATTTACTTATTTATCAGAGCCCGGGGACTGCCTCCAGGGCCCCCGAAGGTCCACTGAGGCCACTTTATGTCTCACTGACGCACACCTGTTTAGAGATAGAGATTTTTATTTTGAGCTCCATTTGATATTAATATGGATTCTAATTTTATTCTAGACCATCGTGAGGAAATAAAACTCAGCCATAGTTAAACTGATGTTATCTCTTTATTAGCAGCTTGTTAAAGATGAGGCAGGCTTTATAAAGCTTCACCAGATCTTTGCTTCATTGCTATTTCAGCAATCTTATCCATTGTTCTCACACACAGACAGGGGGCCGGAGGAGGGAGGGATGGGGTAATGGGGCTGAGTGATGTGGGTGAGGGAGGAGGGGTGTCCCTTCCCTCTCTGTGATATGAGCTAATGGCTCTCTGCTGGCATCTGGCTACTGTGTATACATGCAGCTCATTAAAGAGTCACTGTGTAACCCCCGAGAGAGAGCCAGAGGGAGGAGGGAGGGAGGGGTATAATGCAGGGTGAGGCGTAACGCCACGCTGACAGCGGCACCAAATTAGCTCAGTTTCCTTCTACAGTGGGACATCATCTTCCATTGATTTTTGTCACACTGCCTTTTCAGTGAGTACTGGTGCTCCCTGTGGTGCTGATTGGGGTTGTTTGTTGTTTTCTCGTGTAGCTGGAGACCCACAGGGCCAGACAAGTGCAGGCAGCACCGTGCCACCGGAATCATCACAGGCCTTCGCACCAGTGAATTATAATAAAGTATCCATAAATGATCGGCTTATCAATGTGAGAGGCTCTTTTTGCCAGAGCTTAGCAAGTAATGACTGACAATTACTAAGCTACTAAACAGGTGTCATCAAATAGATTAAAGAAATAAATGAAATGTAAAATTGCTTTCATTTTTGAACAAAAAATATCCATCACTTAAAGCCACAAAACTAAAAGTTCCACACATTATTTTGTTAGGGATTTTTGACTCTGAAAGAATCAAAGACACACAAATTAACATTTATTTGTACTCATTTTAATTGTGCTTCAGTCCCTAGACCTCATAAATATAGGTATAAAGGAAGTGGTTCCCAACCTGGGGGTCAGGACTCCTAAGGTGCCGATAGATCTGAAGGGTCACTTGACTATCAAACGGCTGAGCACTAAATTAGTTTTTCACTTACTTTCATCTCTTCAGGTTTCAAAAACTTCCTTGAATTAAACAACCGGAAAGAAAATAAGTCACTCTTTTTTTCATGTCCAGGCATTTTTTTATTTATTGTCATTTCTATTTCTTTTGTAAAATTCTGTATCCATAACAGTGGCTTTGAGAGGCTATAGGGATGTGTTCATTTCAACCCATTCTCACTTCAAACAGCTGCTTGGTCAGTGGCCCTACGCTTCAAACTATGCCGCCACATACTCCAGCGTCAATTTTGGACACGTCAATTTACGCTACATACCAGTGCCAGCAAAGCCTTCTCTGCTGGCCTAAAGAGAATCACAAAATTATAGCTATTTTATAATTTTTCACAAATACACAGTTTTTCCCATTAGCAGCATTAACGTGCGGCGTGATTGGTCAGCGGGCTAGCATGACTATTGTGACGCTGAAGCAGCTAGCAGAACTCAGTAGTAATAAGAGTTCAAGTTGAAAGATATGTAAGAAGTTATGACATTGACATGACATTTTTAGCATTTTGCTTGGTGTGGATACATTTTTTTTTAACCTAGCTGTGTTTGGGCCCTAACCCTATTTTGTAGGCTTCTGCTCAAAAATTGCATACCATACTAAAAAGTGCATTTCTGGGTCTATTTTAATAATTTTGATGTTATAATAAAGGTAACACTTGTGAGATTTGTTCAGATGTGTAAATATCAGTGTATGTGTAATTTTATATACTATATATTTCACTTGTTTTATCACTAATGGTGTTCAATACATCCAAATACAGCAGTTTGGCTTTATTTTGAGAGCCAGAATCCTCTCTGAGCCCTCTGTGTCTCTGCATCATGGAGTATGGCTGACTCCAGTTCCTCTGTGTCTACGCGAACCTGTAAGTCAGCAGCCCATTGGTCGATATCAATGAATCATCCCTCTTTCGACGCGTTAGAGCCAATAGAATTGAGCTATACACACACGTGGAAAAGATTGACAGCACGTCAGAATCAAAAACGCACCGTCTCTCGTGAAGCGTAAAAACCGATAAGCCAAAATTCAAACCCTACCCCCAGCCTTTACGGAAACAGATTTATGACAAACAGGACATCCGTAGAACAGATATTCGAAACAATACCTGCAGATTTTATGCCTTTGTCTTCACGAAAACAGCTCAAGGTGAGGTGCGTTTCTGATAATTATCGATAAAGCGGTTTGTGGTTCTGGTGCTTGTTAGCTCATATCTCTGTAATGGTTTCACAGAGAGATATATTGAAGATATCTCCGTAATCTGTGTATAATTCTCTTGCTTTCTGGTATCTCGGTTTTCTGTGTTAGCTTGTAACTTTGTCTTGGTAGCTCCGACCGAGCTCAACGGAGTGGGCTCAGCCATGGCATTCTTTTAGTTGTTTGTTTTAGTTGTGTAGAACTGTGTTTGGAGTGTGTAAAAATGTCTTACATGATCTTGTAGCCCAGACATTTTTCTTTAAGGAGGTATATAACATGTGTGTAACATTCATTATATTCGTTCCTGAAAAGTGCATTGTACGACACTGTACGCTAAACTTTCTCGATGGAACCCCAAATGGTCCGCGGTCGGGACTCAATGGCTGGAGGAGAAACGGATTTCTCAAGGAGGACATTTCAGGAGAAGCTGGACATCGTAAGAAAGGGTCGGCCTACCCCACAGCTAAAAGCCCTGACCTAGCAAGGAAAAGGATTTGTATGCTACGCTAACCTGAGTTAGCTAACCAAGGCAGCAACAAGGCACCATAATACGACAGGACACTTACAAGCTATGGTGCTTTTGAAAACTTTAGCTGAGACCCGAGTGGATCTACAACTCAACAAACACGTTCGCAGGAGGACCTCTGGCTGGAACTGAACCTCACCGATGTTCTGTACAACCGCGTCATTAAACTCTTTGTTAAGAAAGGAGGATGGACTTTGTCTTGAAGTGAACAGCGGCTTTGGTAAGTGAAGTGTTTTTACATCTGTAGTTGCGTTACTGTGTTCATTTGTCTATAGTGTCGATTTTATGATATGATTAATATTGTTCCCTCTGATGTGAATCATTTTTGAATGGCTTGTGCTCTTCAGTGTGTGGTGGAATACGTATTTTAGCGCCGCAGTGTTGCTGCATTGATGTGTCATGCTTTGTTGTCATATAAATATATGTGACTGGTTCTTGAGAGTTTGTTCTTGTCATTGTGTTAACTACGTTGATTTTTACTATATGCATTGTCCGTTAATAACGAAGCCTCCCATCATACGCGGGGTTAGGGTCGGACATTTGATTCTCTGTTTGGGCTGTTTTCTTTTACAAAGCAGGAATTATGGTCTGGAGAAATGGGGATTGTGTGGCGATTGCTTTAGCTCCGCTTGAATAGGGAACAGCTAAATGCTGCGGGGAGAGTTTTCAGCATGTGTGCTGCTGTTGTTGTTTTCCTGCTAAGCTAGTTTAGCATAGTGTGCCTCCCAGAACACACGCGCCTCACCAGAGTACAATGTTTTGGTTCCGGGGTGGGCGTGTCAGACAGCATGTTGCCAGGTTGAGCGAAGTCCACCGAAAACATATTTCCCACAATTTAAGCTTCTGCATTTTCCAGATGCACAAGTATTATTCAAATGTATTGTTCGGTTCGTAAGCCTCGTACCGAACGGTTTAAAATGAATGTGTGTATTGTTACACCCCTAGAAACAAATAATAATCCGTAGCTGTGGTATCTTAATGAGGTTATTAGGAGGTGGTTCAACTGTAGTAGGACAGCACTGAAGGCCCAGGTATAAAATGCATGGCCGCCACTGTTACATACACATACACTGCAAACACTTATCAAAATACATCAACTTGGTTAGGTTTAGGAAAAACAACTGCTTGGTTTGGTTTAGGACACGATTGTGGTTAGGGGAAAAACAAGAATGTTTGTTAGTAACACAAGTTAAGTTGCACAATGTAAGCTAAGTTATGTAGCATAAAGTTAGTCAACAGTGACTCTTGGTTTTGCATGGAACGCAAACACCAGAATCAGAAACAGTTTTTTGCCCAGTACGTTACACATACAAGGAATTTGGCTATAGGGGATTTGGTGCGTAACAGTAAAACCCAATAGTATGACATCATTTTAAAATAGAAAATGTGAACATTTACAGTAAAATATGAACAAATAAACAAATAAGAGTATGTTCAAACAAGAATATTTTGAAAGTGTCAAGCATATTGAAAGAGAAAGTCTCTTGGATGAGATTCCTGTGTTTTCTGAAACATCCATTAACCCCATGCTCTTCTCTCCACAGACTTTAAAGCTTTTCAAACTATAGGGTCTGCAGGGGTGGACAGCCATTAGGAAGTTCAGGAATACTCTCGAATAGCCGATCCGTTGCAGGCCAATCCAGCGTGTGTTTTTATTTTTTAAGTTTCTGATATCAGTCCAGCTGTCGGACTGGGATAGAGGTGGCATTCTAGGTCCAATTGTTATCATGAACAAAAATACCCCCCTTTGTGCATGTACGATACATCAACCGTGCATGAGGGACAGAAAATGTAAATGTAGAGAAAGCAGACAGAGGGGGATGGATGAAGAGTGGAAGAAAGAGAACAGATGGCCAACGAACAGGACAACACTGCCACAACAGAAGGAGGACCTCAGCATCCATCTCGATTTTTTTTTTCAATGTGAGGATAAGCAACGAGGAGACAATGACAGAGAAAGAGATGAAGAGAGAGAGAGATGGATGAGCTGAAGATGATGGATGAGACAGAAATGGGACCTGCTGCCCAAAATAAAGTGCTAAGATGGCTCAGGATGTATAGCGTCTTGGTGGGAGAGGTTAAGTGCAGGACTCTGGTGGAGCCACATGGTGACAGAGAGATGAAGTGGTTTACACTTAAGATTCAACACAGGTTTCTGAGGTAATTCACATTAGTCCACCTCCCTCGCCTCAACTACATCAACATATGTGTCGACCAATATATTCAATAGTTTAACTGTTGAGTGGAATAACATGGAACCCAACAGTTGAATTGAGGGCTACACACAGCAGGAGACTGAGCAGGAAATACAGAGTTGACAGTGCGGAGAAGTAGAAATTTAATTTGAATACTCGCTGGAGTAATTACCAGTGTGAAGCAATAAGCAAGACGACGCCACAAAAATCAGATGTAAAACTGTGCTTTTATTACTCTTTACAAAAACAGGGTAAACACAAAGGGTTGTTTATCCTGGTGGCAGTCCCCTTGTTGAAAGGAACAGTCACTAAAAGTTAAAATGGCCTGAGTGAAACTAAAAACGCATATGTACCATTTTTACAGACCGTTATATGTATTTTGGAGGGCTCACACATCCAAACACGTCCATGACATCCAGCCTATAGGGCCACCAGAAAACCCTGACATTGGTAATTTTGCACTCTACAAACACCCTTTTTCTTAGTGAGCCTGGAGGATCCGTTGTCCTATCCTGGAGGTCTGTTTATCTTGCTGTGGTCCGTGCAGCCAAACAGCCACTGACTGGGCCTACCTCACTTTCCAGGAGACTGTTCTCCCAAGAAAAACACAGCATCACTTGTTTCAGAAAAAAAACAACAACATTTGTTTCACCATATGTTTACCTGGAAGTAACAAAGCTCTCCAATAGCCATATGAATCTTGACTCTTGACGACAACCTGAACTTAAACAACGGCTATTCGTTCGACTTCAACACTGGTTTCTTTATGACAACAATCCTTCCCCAACATAAACTACCATGTAACCATGGCCATGAAGGTCAACTAATGGACCCAAGAGCATTGGGGGGCTAAGGGGGGGCAACAGAGTACACACATGTAGTACAAATCACTTCTGAGAACGAATTAAATGATATTTTATGATATATCAAAAACCTACGTAACGAAGAAATTCTGATAAAATGGACCATGTAACCTATTTTAATCACTCAAAAACATATATATATATATATATATATATATATATATATATATATATATACACAAAGTACTACAATATACTACAACAATTACACCTATTTTTCGCTAGGAGACGGCGAGCTATGTTCTCCATTACCGATACCAGCCACGACCTACGGCACTTTCACAGACAAACCGCATATCAAAGAGCACGAGGACTCCACACTGAATCCAACAATATCTTCCAAATTCTTCTCCTTCAAACCATTAAAGAGTTAGAATTCATCTGCCATAGAGCAACACGGAGCCAAAGAGCAAAACAATTGAAACACTTCGCACCTTGAGATGGTTTCTTGATGAAAATCGGCAACAACAAAAAAACATCCTTGCAGCCATGTGCTGCCGGTCTCTCTCCTCCGTTCTGTGAAAAAACGGAGTCTCTGCGAGCTTGTCTAAGGAAGGGGTAATCTTTTCAGTTTTGGCCAATGGGTTTGACCCTTGGGGGCGAGTCTCATGTTTTTGTATATTTATAGGCTTAAAATTCTATCAATCAACTCAAAGAGCGTACCATTACACGCCTTAGACTCTTCCGGGTTCAAATCTGTGTCGTATTCGCAAATCTGCCAATCACAGGCTTTGGTAAGGTTCTATTGAAGTCTGTGAAACTGAAATTCAGATGAGGATGAGCCATGTTTTACTGGTTTATATAGAGCCCAGGCTCTGAAAATGATGCCAAACTGCTGTATTAGATAGATTGAACACTATTAGTGTAAGAAGTGAAATATATAGTTATATAGTATATAAAAGTACAATAAAACAGCTGAAAGTACTGCTTCCAAAATCAGAATTGACGTTAGCTGACCTGTTCACAAACCTTTATTTCTCAGCCATACTTCATTCTATCAAGCCAATTTGTTTTTTAAAAGACCCCTAACCTGTTGTACTATGACTTGTGAGGGTTGATTTGGGTGTATCTGCATCATTTAAAATCGAGAATATCAATAAAAGTAAACATTACTGATTAGCATCAGCCCCAGGGTCCTGAAGACCTGCGCCATCCAGCTGTCTGATGTCCTTCAGCACCTCTACAACCTGAGCCTGAAGCAGGAGAAATTCCCGGTGCTGTGGAAGACGTCGTGCCTGGTTCCTGTACCAAAGAAGACGACCCCATCTGGCCTCAACGACTACCGACCAGTTGCCCTCACATCTCATGTGATGAAGGTGCTGGAGAGGCTGGTCTTGGCCCACCTCCGGCCACAGGTGAGATCCTCACTGGACCCTCTGCAATTTGCATACCAGCCTCGTGTGGGAGTGGACGACGCCATCATCTACCTGCTGCAACGAGCTCAGTCGCACCTGGATGGAACCAGTGGCTCTGTGAGAATCACTTTCTTTGATTTCTCCAGTGCATTTAACACCATCCAACCAGTGCTGCTGAGTGAGAAGCTGCGGGTGGTGGGGGTAGACACGTCCACCGTCTCCTGGTGTCACGATTAGGCTTTGCCTCTGTGTTCTGGGTGTCTGTGTTACTCCACTCTACCTGTCAGTCACTCCCTCAGCCTAATTCCCTTCACCTGCCGCTGATTAGTAATCAAGCACTTCCCCCTCATCAGCACAACTCTTCTCACCTGTTCTTCCCTCTTCATAAGCTCCTGCCCATCAGTCACTCCTTGCCAGATTCTTGCAATGTCTACCCGCCCGTTCGGCTTGTCCTGTTACTGGTTTCCCTGTCTGCCTGCCCTGTTTCCTGGCCTGCTGGATTTCCTCCCCTCTTCCCGTGTCTCTTCCGTGGATGCCCCATTGTGCCTGTAAGTCTGCTGTTGGTTTTGAATTGTTCATTAAAACTACTTCTACACGCTACTCTGCCTGGTCTGCGCTTGAGTCCTCCACCATGCCCCGTGACACCTGGATCACTGAGTACCTCACGGGCAAACCACAGTTTGTCCGACTGGGCAGTGTGCTGTCTGATGTGATGGTCAGTGGTACTGGAGCCACACAGGGAACTGTTCTGTCTCCCTTCCTGTTCACCTTGTACACCACTGACTTCCAGTACAACTCGGGGTCATGCCATCTGCAGAAGTTCTCTGATGACTCTGCAGTGGTCGGGTGTGTAAGGGACGGACGGGAGGAGTACAGGGCAGTAGTGGGTGACTTTGTGGAGTGGGCCGGTAGAAATCACCTGCTTCTGAACGTGGCCAAGACCAGAGAGATGGTGGTGGACTTCAGGAGGAAGACGATGACTCCACAACCGCTGAGAGTTCTGGGAGAGGATGTGGACATGGTGGAGGAGTACAAGTTCCTGGGTGTCTCCATCGACAGCAGACTGAACTGGAAGACCAACATCAACGATGTGTACAAGAAGGGGATGAGTCGACTCTTTTTCTTGAGGAAACTTCGATCCTTCGACATGTGCAGCAAGATGTTGGAGATGTTCTACCAGTCTGTTGTGGCCAGTGCACTTTACTTCTCCGTAGTCTGCTGGGGGAGCAGCATTGGAGCCGGAGACACCAACAGACTTAACAAACTGGTTAAGAAGGCCGGCTCCATCATTGGCTGCAAACAAGACTATCTGGAACAGGTGGTGGAGAGGAGGACACTGAAGAAACTATTATCCATATAGGATAACCTGGACCACCCTCTCCACCACCTACTGCAGGGACAGTGGAGCACTTTCTCCAACAGACTGATCCAGCTCCGCTGTCACAAGGACAGATACAGGAGATCATTCCTGCCCTCTGCTATAACACTGTATAATAAAACACCTCTGGCCAGATCATCCTCCTTCAAATGACTACAACAACGCTACATGGTTGTTGCTTGTTGTTGGTGATCCTTGCACTACTGTTTAGTGTACCTAGTTGTTAATTGAATACCATTCTAATTCATTGTATATACTGTGCATTTTTAATTTAAGCTTATTTTTTATTATTCTATTTCTTCAAATTTAATATCTGCTCTGTTCTTTTATTGTACTGTATATATTGTGCATTTCCATATATAATATTTTATTTTACTCTGTAAATTGCTGCTGCTAACTAATTTCCCCCTGGGGATGAATAAAGTGTATATCTATCTATATTACTCCTGTATTTGCTTCATCCCTGGAGTCTTTGTGCTTTCTCCCCTCGCAGGTTTCCGTGGATCCTGGTTTTATCTGGACCCTGGTCCTTCCTTCTGCCGTGGTTCTGTCATATGCATTGAATGTGTTGTAACTCTGTTATGTTGTTCACTCTGTACACATGACATCTATCACACTTCTGTCCATCCTGATAGAGGACTCCTCCTCTGTTGCTCTCCCTAAGGTCTCTTCCTCTTTTCTCCCTGTTAAAGGTTTTTTGGGGGGAGATTTCCCTGTTCTGATGTGAGGGTTCTGGGACAGAGGATGTCCTATGTGTACAGATTGTAAAGCCCTCTGAGGCTAATTTGTGATTTTGGGCTTGTAAGAGGATTGTAGAAAAGAATGAAATCATAAAACTGTAACTGAACGCAAATAACCTGTTTTATTTCATGATATAAGTGATTAAACATATAAATTGCATAGAGGCTTTATGTAAAATAGTTACTCAAACATTCTATAATACTTCCTGTTCAAAACAGGATCAAACCAGTTACATTCTGTGTCTGTACTAAAAACGGGAGGACTCATGTGTGAGTGACTCATGAAATCAGGGCGGTTCCAGCCTCAGGCGAGCATAAAAGCATCAGTAAAACTGAGGGAGAGAGCGGTTTTTCAGCATAGAGTCTGGACTAAACTTCTTTAATTAATAAGAAGACTAGGCTTAAAGGTCTTACACCCTTAGGGGTGACTAGAAGACACTTCTGCTACCAGAAGACTAGGCTTAAAGGTCTTACATCCTTAGGGGGGATTGGAAGACTGCACTTCTGCTACCAGAAGACAGTATGAAAACTAAAGGAAGAAAAAAACTCACAGCGAAAGCTGACTGAGAGGGCCTGTTAAATCAGGACTGATAGTGTTAGCTGAGACTTTTTTGTTGAATTGAAATTGTTGTCAGTGACTTAACTTTTGAACCACTGAGACCACAGCCTTACCATTTATAAGTGACTGGGATACAAACTAAAGACTCTGGTTTTTAGATTAATTGAACACTCTTTCCCTGTCCCTAAAACGTGTAATACAGATGTGACGACTGACTCTACCAGAGGAGCGTAAGGTAAGTTCCCTGGGTGAAGACTTGGTAGTGTTAGTCAAAAATGGTGAGAAACTTTAAATAGGCAATAGTAAAGTATAGACAATCTACATAACTATTCATACTGGGTGTTAGGCTTACATCCTACTGAGAGCGCCTAGGGCGTAGCGGACAAGACTCTCAGAAAGACAATAATTCCGAAATTCTAACGGTTCAGCTACGAGGTGAGATAAAAGGCCGAAGGTATTTTTCTGACATCTCTGTGGGACACTAAACCCACAAAGAGTTACGACCGTGTTAGGTGCTTAGGGGTTAGGTACAGCCTGTACATTTCACGGTACAGACTATACAAAATAAATTGAATTGAACTGAATTGAATGTGCCTGCCTTTTTCCAAACCGTTTCCAATGACGGCTTCTCAGACGATTCTCAGAGTGCGTTTCTGTATTTGTTTGTGTTTTCTCTATTTTTCTAAATGCTGCACATGTTATCAAGTTGGTGACGGATGTTTTGTACATTTACTGAGGTCCATCATAAAGGTCAGACAATGGATGGAAAATAGAAAGATACATAGTTGATTAAAGAAGAAGCCCAAGATTCCATGTTTGTTACTGCACAATTCCAACCAATGAGAACATACTGAATGTCAAAATAAATAGTGCAACGTCTGATGCGCTTTTCTTCGGAATTCAGCCCGACATCCACCATGATTTTAAAACACAGTTCTATGGTTGTGAAGAGTTTAAAGGCAGAATTTACTTTGGAATGTAAATTGGCAGACATGCAGTACAGTGAGTTTTTACTGCCTGGCCTGTCTCACTTCTTTCTCTCTGTCTGACCAGACGTCTTAAGCAACATGAATAATTTGTCCTGACAGACTGAGCCTGTGGCGGCTCAGTGACTTCTAAGCCCTGCGAGGGCTGCCATCGCACCACCTTTAAATAGCTCCCCCAATGACAAATGAACATTAATGGCTTTACATGCTGTGCCATTAGACATTTTATTATTCTCCCTGTGACTAATGAACACCACACAACAAATAACCCAGATTGATGGCTAAAAGGTGGGCAGATGCATACATAACCAGGACGGAGGTCGAGTCCTGCTAATCAAGTTCCCTAACGCATGATGAAGTGTCTCATTGGACCAGGATGGACAGAGACATTGTGGACTTTAAACAAATGCATGACACAAGCCAGCTAATTGACTGATAGAAATTAAACACAGATAGATGGTCTGCTCTGTGGACTGAGATTAATAGAAATATTTCACAGATTAAAGAAGTGACAGGAGATCATGAAGGGAAACAGGATAGACAGCAGGGTGCACTGAAGAGGAGGAGGAGGAGGAAGTCTTTTTTTCAAAACCCTATTAATGCCTTTACAAACAATCAACAAAGACACAGTGCCGGTATAGGGAGCTAAATAAATCATGATGAAGCTGGATTGGAGACACAAACATGTTGTTTTGGTCATCACACAGCTGTATTTTGCAGCATGGCAGAGCACCTTTTTTTAACTGACTTTGGTCCGTCGATATAATGCGCTGCCACAGAGCTGCTCCCAGGACAACAAGACAAGACCGATGTATCAGATCGTAGGTCCACTCTTTATGCAAACCCTCCTATCTGAAAGAAGTTACTGATGTCTGTGAAACATTTACAAGTAATAACTCCTTGTATTATCTTGTGGGTCCTAAAAATAGCAATGTTGGTCGCACGGTGATTTGATAGATGGAAATATGCACAACACTGTTTACAACTCCTTCCTGTAGTTGGCAGACAAGTATGTTAAGTACATTGTTTAACCTTTTATTTCTGAATTCTAAAATTGTCCCTTTCACACAACAAACCATCTTGCTTTTGAAAGAGTTGAAGCAGCGATAACTGATGCTGGGAAGAGCTGCTGGCTCCCTGTCATGGACTACTAGGAGCAGCAAGTTCTAAGGATAGGCAGATACTGTGGAGGATCACATTCAAATGACTTATTGCTGCTTCTACCACTATGCCTGTAGTTTACACCCTTCCTATCACTCATTCACAGCCTATTATGTCACTCTCCATTACCCTGCAGCTGCTGAAGCCATACTAAGCTAAGCAACACGTCTTCAACAGTTCTTATGATATCTTACGAAAAGTTATTTTGCTGTTTTTCATGCGTTTTTCTAGAAATGTCCAGCAACACTAAGAATCAGTGCGCCTACTCAAGGCCCCGTGTTGTTTAGGCAACAACACTACTTGGTAAGGTTTATGAAAATATAAATATTATAATAATTATATATAAGAATAATAATGATAGTGATCAATCGTTCGATCGACGTACGGAGGGTACGTAACAAATAAGTCAATGTTTGGGTTGAAATAACAACAGAAGTGGTGTTACTGAAGTACAGACGTTACGAGTTTCCTGAGTCAATCTTGACTTCTGGTCTCACATGGGACACGAGCAGAGGTCACATGGGACACGAGCAGAGGTCTCCTGGTTGAAAGTCCGTGTTTTTAGATCCGTCTGTCCAAAAATAACAGAATATGTTTTGGTAAGATATTATACGAACTGTTGTATGTGGATAACTTTGCACAGAATGTATTTGTTTCAGATGTTTGCAGCTCTTCAAGACTTTAAGTAGAAGTGCTGATGAAAGGGTTGTCCACAACCCAGCAATGGCTTCTCAAGTTCCTAGTTGATCCATCAATATGAATGATGCCATTGGTTTCACCTTATGGCCAAAAGAGGAAGAGCACGCCTTATTTACAAGTTGACTCCTCCTAGCGGTTAAGAGATCTATGTGTGTGAACCCTGCAGCTTCACAGTGAGGATGAGAGTGCTCACTGGGGGGAAGCTAGCTGTTGATGGTCAGTTAATGTCGCCAACTGTAGGGTAGTTGATTAGTTTTTATTTCTACATGTCTGAAACAAAGAAGGCGTAACAACTGTGTGGAGACTTGTTTGTTGTTTAGAGCAATGCTTACTTTCCATAATAATTGTCAACACCATGCAGGGCCATATTTCAATCAGGAGAGACTGGTTTTAGAATTTAACAATGATTTATTATACATGCATCAAATATTAATGGTGCAAAGTCTTTGGCGATTGGACTCCATCCTGAAGTAATATCACCGAGGGTAAGGATACTGAGGTCCAATAGGCCTAATCCCCCCTGGAGTCCAGACACTGGTGGTGGTGGTGAAGGGAGTTGCTGCAATCTGATGATGAATCAGGAGCCTGACTGTGATGCTGCCTGTAGGTGACTGGGGTGGAGGAGGGTCGCATCTGCTTAGCTGAAATGGCAACTGACAGCAGCAGAGAGGAGAAAAGTTTGACAGCAACGATGTGATTGGGTTAAGGAAACTATGTGCAGAATGTGGTTGATTACTTAAAAGTGCACGCCCCCAATCAGCTGATAGAGTAATTACAAGGAGGAGAGACAGAGATTATGAGTAAGTGTCTTCCTGACTGAACTTGCACTTAATTTAATATAAAAATAGCTATATTGCTGACGAGTTGTCTTGTACCCTCCATGCCGAGTTTCCTTCAGACCCAGATGTTCAGTGAAACCCAACAGTTCACTAACTGCCATTCAAAGTGTTGAATGTCTCATCTTTCTCCAACTCCACCAGCTAAAAATCTACATTGGTTAAGGCTCTCAGCCTGTGCTGCACGCCGGTGATGACTCATGTAGTCCCTACTGCGAGACATAAACAAACACACATACTGATGCACCTCATTAAAGCTCAGCAGATTCCAGGTCTCAGTCTGTCGTCCCTCCATCAGCTAAGATTCAGAGAGCACAGTTCACATTAAGAACCAGCTCTCTCCAGCCAAGACAAAGGCTGCTCCTCACGCTGTTTTTTCAAAGTCATAAAGCCTTTCGTGCGAGGATTGTTTTTGCATGAGACGTACATATGAATCTTCGTGCTCATACAGCATGAGATACAAACAATACAGGGACTGCTCGTCAAAACTCTGCTTCATCACATCACTAATGGTCCAAAACTCGGCAGGGTACTTCTAACATAACTCCTCCTTCAACAGTATCGACGCTCAGCCCCTCACTGTGTCTGAACAGTAATCATTTGTAATCAATGTAATCATCAATGTAATCATTTTGGAAGAGCACCCACTGTTTTTGATGGATGGCAAGCCCAAAACAAAGAGGAATACATGTTTTGAAATGTAACCAGTAAAGCGTGGAAATGGCCTGACTAACACACATGATGCTGTCATGAGGAGGATGTCACTGAAAGGTCAGTCTGCCTGGTGACGGGTTCATTAACTGAGGAAACCTTCCATGTGAGGGAGCTCTGAGTGTGTCACGCTTTCTCACTTTGTGTTTTCTCTGATTGTAAAAAAAAAGTTTGGGTTGCAACACTGTCAGTTTCTGTTCATTACATGCAATACAATCTCTTATCAAAATAAACTTCCAACGTAGGTTTTACTTAGTTTTTAAGTTTACTTACATAACAAAACTATTTGGTTATGTTTAAGCAACAAAAGGTTCATAGGGCCAGGTATAATCGTATACCAGAACCCTTAAAGTGATACCGATACCAATAGAATACTTTATGTGATACCCAACATGTGAATTAAAGCTGTGTGTTCTCTGCTAGCTTGTTAATCGCCACCGCTCTGCACAGTGCTCATACGCCATCCCACGACTCGCCCAGAATACTGGTGGATACCTGGGTGAATACTGGAATACTGAATACTGAATACTCCAGTTCCTCCTCAGGTTAATACTGTTAGTTCTGTCAACACTGTGACATTGTAAATGTTGTTTGTGCTGCTAGCTGCCGACTGTACAGGTTGTAGCTGCTGCAGTTGTGGCCCAATCATGTTGCATTAAATCAAAGAACTCTTACAGTGATTGGCTATGAGCCAAAACTATTTAAATTGTATATTCTTTTAAAATCTGGGCACAAAGAGGATAGATTGTAGGCATCATTTGCCTGGAGACATTTTATCGGTCGATACCTTAAAGTACCATAAACGATATTGAGTACTGAAGTCCAGCCCTATTGGTTAGGCTTAGGAAGAGATCTTAGTTTGGGTTCAAATCAGTATGTTTGTTACGCAATATAGTTTGTGACATAACTGGTGTTCATCAATTAAGTACATCAATTACGTAACAATATTATGGTAAAATAAGTTTGAGGATTTTTGGTTTCACACATGACATGAACAGCCGTTTCCGGGTGAAAGTCCTGTGTTTGTTTGAACAGGATCTCAACACTGAACTAAGAAGATCAGGTACGATGCAGTGGACTTTGAAAGATGTTGTGATCATCATAGAGGCAGATGATCGGCTTATGCAATACATATCTAAACCATATATTTTATGCATTGACTAGTAGAATCTCAGTTGGAGGACCTCGTAATAAATCAAATGTTTCTGCAGGTTTCCTATATGTCATTTGTCTTTTTAGTCAGGCAGAGGTAAAATGTTTGGCTTCCAGAAAATGGCCTGTAAAAAAAAGCCTGAACGTGATTTTCTTCTCCCCACAGAGTCCATTCAATCCAATGACGATGGACGGTGTGAGCTCATTCATTCTCAATATGGTCCTCAGTGTGGTATACAGATGTGTGCCAGGGAGGATGCATTTACAAAATTAGCAGGTCAGGGCATAAATAATACTTTCAGGACAGAGAGATGAAGCGTGGGGGGACATTTTTGGGAATGACCTCTCCTCCTAATCCGATGACTCCAACGAGATTCTGTTTTAAAGAGATTCATATCTGGAAGGAAACCGGGGAGTCGACCTTAACACTTCACCAGATTAAATCAGAGTTCCTGCCAGTTGTGTGTGTGTGTGTGTGAGAGTGTGTGTGGTCCCAGGACAGGTAGCTGATTTGATTGGATAACTGGCGTGAGGCTTGTGCTGACTGCAGAGCATCTGTCTGTGCTTATGAGAACATTTCCCGGTGGAGACGCCAACAGCATCTGTGACCACAAGGGCAAAAGTGTGTGTCCAACACATTGTTTCACGTCAGAATCTATGTAACATTACAGAACACCAGAAGTCCGTCCATTCATTCTTATGGGAGATATTATTTTTGAGATTATTCACCTTTATTGGATTACTGTAAAATAAAGAGACAGATATGAAGGACGGTTAGAGAGACAAAGGTCGTGGGCCTCTTTCATAGATTGGAAATCACATTAAAATCCCACGTGTAAACCCAAAACCAACAATGAATGCACTATCGACAAACAATTGTGTGTTCATCACAGCCTGACATTCTTCCTCTGTGCCATAGAGATCCATGGGTGAAATGTTCCTTCATTACTATGAACACACTGTAGTTTATTTTGACTCAATCCCACATACACCGTCCTGCTGGCACAAATATCAACTGGAGCACCAAATGTGGATTAATCCGCCGCTGAAAAATAGTTTAAGGAAGATACTGAGCCTTTTTAAAAATAAAGTATGTATTTGTGAGTTGTTTTTATATTATAAATATATTAGTGCTGGGCAACGATTACAATTTTTAATCACGATTAATCGCATGATTAATTCAAAAGTAATGTATTGCGCACTTTTATTTTAAAAGTACTGCTATATGAACAAAAGTGCAATAATATTTGGTTTGCAAACATTTTAACAGCAGTATTTTTAACAGCAGTATTCCCTTTACACAGTAGCAGTTAAAATACAGTTATGATTCTGATAATAGATATTCAGCCGGTGTTCACAACTTTATCTTCATGTGTGTAAGAGATGCAATTTGAAATATAAATCTTGAAAACTGCAAACCTATCTACGTCATGTTTTTTTCTTTTTTTTTAATGATTGTTAAATTCTGAGTAGCGATATCTAAATGATATGCTTATTATACATATTCCAAACAAAACAACTTTAAAAACTCTAAAAAATAATTTAAATGAATCATTTCTTTTTTTGGTATTTTGGTCAGACACATATGCAACGCTGATTACCGTAATATGTGTGGTATTTATGTCCGCTGGTACATACACTGAAAAAAATGTGGTGTTGGATTTACTTAATTATTTTTAGGTAAGTGGTTGCACGAAATAAATGTATCTAAATCCAGATATATATTTTAAGTTGACTTTACTTAATTTATATTCATAATTTTACCTCAACTATTTTGAGTAAAGTTTACTCACTCTGTTCATGTTCAGTATTACTCAAATGTATTATGTAACCTCAATTACTATTTACCTTTTTTGTTTTAGTAGATTGAGATCAATTTAATGGTTTAATTTCTACAAACTAACATTAAGCTTGATTTAGTAAACATTTTTAGCTATTACTAGTATCTTAACTTTCAATTAGTGCTGTGCGATATGACCCAAAATGTAAATCATGGTATTTTGCATAACTTTGACGGTACCACGGTATATCACGGTATTCTTTTCAAACTCTTACACCTCACCATAAGGCCAAGCGTGCAGAAAACAAACACTCTTATTTCAATGCTTTCGCAGCACTGGTTTAGGAATGCGGTCTTTTCAGCAATTCCAATTGTTAAAATCGACCAGAGATTTTTTCACATAGATTCTCATAAGATCTGCTCTATGATGTCTTTCCTTGTCTCTCCTCCCTGTGTCACGGTGTGGGTACATCTCGCTGGAGTAAGGAAACGTTTCAGAATACCCTTATTTGATTGGCTAAACTGCATCACGTGACGTGATTTACAACGCATTGGTCGGCGTTTTTCCTGCACCGCTTAACAAGCGCCTTAACAAGCGCCGCAAATGCTGGAAAGGAGCGTGAATGAGTTCGTTGCATAAGGCAAAGGCCCGCAACCCACTGAAAACGGGTCCGCGGCGACCCACCAGTTGAGAATCTCTGGTCTGCAGGATCGTGACGAGCGGTGAACAGCTGTTCGTGTGGCGTGTCTTCCGTCTCTTCCGCTTTCCTTCACCTACATTCCCCTGGGTCCTAAGTCCCTCACTTTACAGCGTCTTATCACCCTCTATATACCAACGTACATCTATTACAAATGCCACACATATTAAACGTAATCAGCGTTGCATATGTGTCAAACTCTATCGGTGCATCTCCGGTCTGTCTATGTTCATCCTGCATCAATCTGTTCTGTTCTTTAATGTAACGTTGTGCACGTGATGAGCCTCTCCCAGCTGTTAGCAGACTGTTGTGCTAGCAGGCGAGTGAGCTGTACCCAGCATGCAGTTCGGCGGTGAAATTTTATAAATGTACAATTATTAGTGTTACAAATTGTTTCTATGTCACAAACTGTTGTGTCGTGGTGTTTTGCCCTGTTAAATAGCGTTAGTTGTGGGTTATTCATTGTTGTGTTATAAAGTTAGAACCATGATCAAGGGTCCCTCTCAATACAGTTCATAGAACTAGAGTGAAAACAATCCCGCCTCCAGAATTTGAATTTCTAGCAGTCTGCCCATGCGCAGACAGGAAAACGTGTGGAAATTAAATTGTACATATTTTTTTCTCATTACTTTTACCTGAATGGAATTAACTCATTTTAAACGAGCGCAGAACATTTTGAGATTAATTAAAAAAGATACGTAGGATTCAATTACACATTAAAATCGATTAAATAAACTAAATTAAGACATGTAACATTTACAAGGGGGCCGAATAATTTTTTTCAGTGTAGAGGGTGATAAGAAGCTGTAGGGGCCTACATGGAGGGACTTAGGGCCCAGGGGAATGTAGGTGAAGCACGGAACCTGGAGGGAGTCTGTACCGGGGCAGTAACGTGCAGCATGTGGAAGTCATGCTACTAAAGAGTTGCAGTTAAGAGCAGTTTGTTCTCACGTGCTTATATGTTCATTTAAAAACAATAATATGTATTTTCTTATTGTCACGTTTGATCCCGTTACGAGACGATCGTGCGCGGTGACTGAGTGAAGGGGGGAGACGCCACACAAACACAGCTGTTCACCACTCGCTGCCGCTGGTCGGCCGGCCGGTTCTAGTAAAAATGTCCGCTTAATAAGAAAAAAAAAAACTGCGTTTGACGCACGATAAAATAATTGTCGGCGTTAATTAATGACTGCGTTAACTTGCCCAGCTCTAAAATATATATTATATTTCAAATGTGAAATAGTGCAAAAGTGCAACAGACAGGGTTGGGAAGTCAGAAAATCCTAAGAGACAGGCTAACATTGTTGGTTTTGTTCTCTTCATTGGATTGGTTGACAATAACAAATGTATGCAGAATTACACCAACCTTATCCTTCAGGACACCCAACACTTTTCATTTGATCTCATTTCATGTATCAAGATCTCCAATGGAGCAGAGCTACTTTTCACCAGTGGTTAAACTTTTAAACCAAGGCACCAGGGGCGTACATATAGACAGGCCAAATCCCAATGTCCCCCCTTACGGACTCACGGACTTTGAGGCGCGCTCCCACGAAGTCCGTGAGGGTTTAGGGCTGTCCCGTTGTCAAATCATCGAGTGTTTGAGGGCTCTCTCGCAGACATTTTGAGCCCTTAATGAACCCTTTCCGCAAGTCAGCATGGTATGCTGACTTAGCCTAAGGGAATTACCCACAAATCATTGCAATGTGACGTTAAACACGGGGTAACCAGTGGACGCATGGAGACGTAAAAAAAAAAAGGTAAACAAAGAGGACGGCTCACGTGTGTTCAGCCTGGAGTATTGCATTTACACAGAAACATTAAGGGTTAAAGATGGAACAAAAAATAAACATGAAATCAGAGAATATTTATTTATTTATTCATCAAATATTTGATTTTGTCATTGAAGCTGTTTTGACAAAAACGAGTAAATAGATTTTATGAAGTTACTTCTCATCTTGTGAGGAAAGAGTCTGGAAGACGTTCAAATCAGGGAGTACAAAGTATAAAATAAATACCCACAATTATACATCATATTTGTTGTCGTTTTCATGGTAACGTGATATGTTGCAGCAAAGTGCTGTCCCATTCCTATTTACACCATCTCAAGCCCTCACAGCCTCTCACACTCAACCACTTACCAGGTGACGTCAGTGAGTCCTTGAGGGTTCAGGGTTTGAGGGTTTAGGGGGGACATTGGGATTTGGCCACAGTTCAAGCAGTGTGGTAGCACTGGGGCCCTTGGGGCCAGGGGCCTGTAAAGAGAGCCCAAGTAACCCATTAGACTGCAAAATGCTGGTTATTTATATATATATATATATATATATATATATATATACATATATACACACACACACACACACACTGGAGAGATATTTGTCGTCTTCTCGAGTCTAATGTAGATCTCAAAGTAGATTAGTCGTAGTAGAATACTTTGTAAGACTTCATCTTCACATTCATGCAGATCCTAGTTATTATCAAATCTTAACTCAACAGCAGATACAGCAGATGGAAATGGAGCATGCTGCCAGCGTCTGAGCCAAGGGCTGAATAATGGTTTGGTTATCCAGGAGGAGAAAACAAAATTCATATTTAACTTGACATTTACTCAGAATTTCATTAAAGGAGCAAATATAAGTCGTATTACTAAACTAAGAAACTTGAAGCAAACACACACACACACACGCACAATATGTAGCAACTCAGACTACGCAACCCTGCTCTCCATTGTCAACTCTGATCATAGAGAAATCTCAATTTATATTCTCAACTTTTGGCATGGTTGCTGCAGAAACCCAAGGAAGACGTAATAATTACCCAACACTGAGACGCCAGGCCATGGCTGCCTCAGTACACTCCTCTCTGCCATTCCAAGTATTGGGTTGCTAATGGCCTTTACCCGCTGATGTACGAGGCGGTGGGAACGGTCGTCTATCGAGGGCTAGACATTAATATTTACCAGCCTAGAGGGGGTCAATGCAGAATGGATCAGCCCATCTTCAATAAAACATGTCACCACCAAAGGGACCACTCCCTCATGCTCTTTCCATTTGTGTCATACCCACAACTAGATTTACTGTCCTAGTGCGTTTTATTAATCTTTGAGTTGATTTTGTGCTATAAAACAAGCTCAGCAATCATGGCAGTTTAATGGGAATGGTGTAATCCACTTTAGCCCAGGGTACAGGGGATACATCAATAGCCCCTGGTTTGGTTACTTTATGGACTGAAACATGATTGTAAAAAACCACTCAGTCAAAATATCAAAGGTTTATTATGCAGGCTTTTAGACGTTACATGGACTTAGCACCAGACAGAAAGAAGTGCTCACGGTGTCACATTCTCTCTGGTTCAGCTAAGACTCAGGCGCAGACACAGGAGACGAGGGGAGGTAGAATGCAAGGTTATTTACTGGGCACCAAGTAGTCACAAACAGGAACTCAAAACAACTCCAACCGGGAGTGAGCTAAAAAATCCAAAAACGGGGATAAAGCAAAGTCACAAACCGTCGAGACAAACACGAGGGAACACTCTGGAGACAGAATGCAGGAACGAGGGATTAGCACTGGAAACACGATGAGCGCACACAGGGATGCACAAAGCCGGAACATGAAGCACACGGGGAAGAACAAAGACGATCTGAAAACCAGAACAGGGTATCAAATCATGTATAAGGCATCAGTATAATATCCATGCTAGAGAGAGGTTGACACACACACACACACACACAGCAGGTAAACATGGACGTAATGTCTGTGATGTCACTTGAGGTCATGAATCCTAATTTTGGGCAAAGTCTGGATCGATCGTTGAGGTGGGAAAAGCAATATGTAACACACTGGGTTGAGACACCTGTCACTTAAATTGTAAGTTGAAATATGTTAAAAAAGCCTTTTGTGCAAAGCTAAACATGAGCCTCAACATCTGAGCGGTGCAGCGAGAGTTTGTGTTGGCAGGGTGTCGTTTTCCATTCAATTGGAAACCAGCCCATGATGCATGCTGACCTGAATCACTGACCTGTCCACTGGCAAGAAAGAAAAAAAAGTTCCACGAATCAACAACATGGGAAATTAAAGCACCTGGTAAAAATACAGAATCTTTCACATGGCTTGCCGAATCCAAATGAAATCTTTGCCAACACTTGCGAGTTGTCTAACAATGAAACTGAAGTTGATTGACAGTTGCATATGATTACCTGATGGCTGATATTTGAAGCCAGCCTCTAGAGGCCATAATACTGCATATTCGATGCTACTAAATGCAAACCTGCTTGCCAGAATAAAGCTAAAGACACATTTTGTACTGCATAAAGTGGACAAAAAGAAACCATGTAATTCTCAAAGCATCCACAAAGGGTGAAATGCACCTCTAACTGCTTTGCTAAGCAAACTGTCTTAGTGCTCCTGTGCTATATGCACATATTTAAATTTGTATAGGGCGACATTAGGCGCAAAATTGGAATGAGCTCCATTGCAAAAACAGTCCAATTCAAAAAGATACATTGAAATTATTCCAGCTTCTTCAGAGAGTTGGTGGTAACTGAAGCGCATTCATAAAGGCTGTCACGCCCAGAAATATTATTCCAAATAGATATTATGTCACATTAAAATTCCTTGTCTGAAGTTTTGAGGTCAGGACCTGTAACTTGCTGTTGGAAAAATTTAATTTATCATGTTCTCCTTGCCATTGTTCTGCCTACGGTGTTCTTGCAAAAGCTACATTAAGACTTTACCACATGGGTAATTGCAATCAGACACAGAACTTGCACTCAGATGCACAACTTCATGGGCTGTTTATGGTAGCAGTAAGAGTGGTGTGAAACTTTAAATAAACTGTAAAAAAGTGTATGAAATAATTAAATATGATCAGAGATCATTTCTATAAACATAAATGAACTAATCTGCTCACAAACAAAGCTTCTCTAAGGCACAGGAGGTTGGAACAGGATGAAGCAGGAAAGTCTTAATTAATGCTGTTCTCTGGCTTGCTTGACTCTAAAATGGCCGCTAAACTCTGAACAGATCATGTGACTCTGAACAACCAATGGGAATAGTGTCTAAATGTCTAAAGCAGTATTTCTCAAACTGTGGGCACGCCCCTCTAGTGGGGCGCAGTGGTATTACAGTTTTCTTTTATTTCAAGAACTTTATTGAGAACTTGACATATTACAAAAATACAAAGTACACGACCATAAAACTAAGTCATTAATAAATACATGGGGAAATGCCTGTTCTTTCGTGTAAATGTTTACGTTACACCGTAGGTTACGCTTGCGCATGCGCGACGGCCAAGATCCTTGGCGACTCACATTTGTAGCTTAATGTGCAAAATGAAGAGACATTATCGAGACGACGACTGACTCTACCCGGAGGCTGAGGTTTACAGCTCAAACAATGAGTGAGTTCTGGCTCTGTGTGGAGAGGGAGCCTCCACTCATCGGACAGAGGGCTGTGGGCATTCTGCTTCCCTTCACCACATCCTACTTCTGTGAGATCGGCTTGTCTGCTGTTGCCTCTCAAAACAAAATACAGATCTAAGCTCAACATTGAGCATGAACTGAGAGTGGCCGTATCAAGTCTGCAACCCCGTTTTAAAAAGAGTTGTAGTGGAAAGCAGCTGATTGCAGCCACTGATACTGATACAACCTGATGGTTAACATATCTGCACTCATTTGGTTTGGTTTTACACAGGTTGCACGTTATTGTTGTTTTGAAAAGTGTAAAACTCAGTAAAACTCTTTATTGTCAAATATTTTAACTTGTTTAGTTTTTCACAGGTTGCACTTTATTGTTATCATCTTGAAAAGATATTCAATGCAAAACAGGTTAATTGCAGCCACAATAAGCTATTTTTTTCAAAATATTAGTTATTTTTTGCACATAGAACTTTATTTGCATTATGCATATATTTTATATATAAAGCCTATAGTAGTAGTCTGTGTAGTGAACAACTGTCTACTCAAATAAAGAAAGTACACATCAATTATATTTTAACAATTATTATTCTCAGTTTTCAAATTTAACTGGATGGATTATAAATAATACATAGAAATACATAAATAAATGTTCTTCTCATTTCAAGTAAAATAATGGCTGCATTAAAGAATAACTGACATAACAGAAAGCTTTTGAAAAATGTGCATCTTAAAATAAAGTAATTCATTTTAGAAAAAAATAATTTCACTGATTTGTCCTGCAGCTTTAAATTCAGTTCATTCAGGTGTGAAGTGATGTCAATAAAAAGCCACAATATTATATTTTTCTCTTCTTCTAAAAAGCGAAATGTGTGTACAGGGACTTTAACTGTGGTTATTAAATCACTTTTTTCAGCTCTATTCTTTCTGTTAACATCAGTGTTGGAGAGTGAATTCATGTGTTAGATTCTAATCATATTGGGCTCTCAGGGTTATTTTCTGTGTCCCCATTTCAGATGTGAGTGAGTACATTTGCTCTAAATGAGACCTACTGTTTTAAAACTGCCTGTTGGAACCTATTTGAGTTTGTCCATTCTTGGTCAAAGACTCAGAAGTCTCTGACCACTTTTTTCTTTTTGGAAATTGTCTTGTGAAATTGTCTTACTGACCATCGTAACCGTGTTCCTACTCTTTTTTCTCTTTCGTCGTCTCTCCCCCCTGTGTCACGGTGTGTATACATCTCGGGAAACTTGTCAGAATACTCATATTTGATTGGCTGAGCTGCATCACATGATGTGATTTACAGCGCATTGGTCGGCGTGTTTCCTGCGCCGCTGAACAAGTGCTGTAAATACTGGAAAAGCTGCGCCGGTTAAAATAGATGCGCCCGTCAAAATTGAGTAATTCTCAATTATCTATCAGTTTTAGGTCCAGGGTCCGGATACAACGGCGTCTGGGTCCGGATCCGGACCGCGGTCCGCCAATTGGTGACCCCTGATCTAAGCCATCAACCTGTCTCTAGACCTCATCCCAGCTAGGCTGCTCAACAATATTTGATTGGAATTAAAGGAACCTTATCTATGCTTCCTTCAGGAAATGTTGTCATAAAATAATACATTAGCTTAATTGTTATGCAGATGATACTTAATTATAACTAGACAAAACTAACCAGTTCTGTAAACGTCAAGCATACCTTGAAGACATAAAAACCTGGATGAACTGCTACTTCCTATGTTAAACTCACAAGGCCCAGAACACCTCCGAAATGAATTATCGAATGATATAGTTTCTCTAGATGGCATTGCCCTGGCATCCAGCACTACCGTAAAGACTCTCGGAGTTATCATTGATCAGGATAAGTCCTTTAACTCACAGATAAAACACATTTCTAGGAACTGCCTTTTTTCACGTACGTAACATTGCAAAAATCAGGCACATCCTGTCTCAAAGCGATGCAGAAAAATGAGTTCACGCATTTGTTACTTTGTTACTAAACTAATTCCTTTTTATCCGGCTGCTCCAATAAGTTTCTTAAGACGTGTACTTACAAAAACTAGGAAAAAAGATAATTAAACTCCTGTATTACCATTTTTTCACTGGCTCCCCTTAAAATCCAGAATAGAATTTTAAATCGGTTTCCTCACTTACAGAGCCATAATTGATCAGGCACCGTCATATCTTAAATAGCTACGCTCACAGAATGCAGGGTTACTTGTGGTTCCTAGAGTCTCCAAAGGTAGAATGGGAGCCAGAGCCTTCAGCTATCAAGCACCTCTCCTGTGTAACCAGCTCCCAGTTTCTGTCCAGGTGGCAGACACACTTTTTCCACTTTGATAACTCTTAATATTAGGGCTGGCTCACATTAATAGTTAGGGGTGGCTCAGACTTGCCTTGGACCAGCCCCTAGATATGCTGCTACCTCTACCTTTTATTCATTAATGCATGTTACTCACTTGGATTCTGGGACATCATTGTGCTGTCTTGTCTCGCTGGTTGCCATGCGTAATGGCTGCACATGGATCCTTGATTGTGGCAGCAATTGTTGCTGGGGTTCTGCTTGTTACCCACTGCTATGTTATCATTATTATTATTAGTCATATTTCTATTATTTTTCTAGTTATTGTCATCTTGCTATATCTTGCTCTACCCTGTTCTCAAGAACAGGGTAGGGTGTAGAGAACAGGGTAGGGTGTAGAGAACAGGGTAGAGTGGTAGAGAACAGGGTAGAGTGTAGAGAACAGGGTAGGGTGTAGAGAACAGGGTAGAGTGTAGAGAACAGGGTAGGGTGTAGAGAACAGGGTAGGGTGTAGAGAACAGGGTAGAGTGGTAGAGAACAGGGTAGGGTGTAGAGAACAGGGTAGGGTGTAGAGAACAGGGTAGAGTGTAGAGAACAGGGTAGGGTGTAGAGAACAGGGTAGGGTGTAGAGAACAGGGTAGGGTGTAGAGAACAGGGTAGGGTGTAGAGAACAGGGTAGGGTGTAGAGAACAGGGTAGAGTGTAGAGAACAGGGTATGGTGTAGAGAACAGGGTAGGGTGTAGAGAACAGGGTAGAGTGTTAGAGAACAGGGTAGGGTGTAGAGAACAGGGTAGTGTAGAGAACAGGGTAGGGTGTAGAGAACAGGGTAGAGTGTTAGAGAACAGGGTAGGGTGTAGAGAACAGGGTAGAGTGTTAGAGAACAGGGTAGGGTGTAGAGAACAGGGTAGGGTGTTAGAGAACAGGGTAGAGTGTTAGAGAACAGGGTAGGGTGTAGAGAACAGGGTAGAGCGTTAGAGAACAGGGTAGAGCGTTAGAGAACAGGGTATGGTGTAGAGAACAGGGTCGAGTGTTAGAGAACAGGCTAGGGTGTAGAGAACAGGGTAGGGTGTTAGAGAACAGGGTAGGGTGTTAGAGAACAGGGTAGGGTGTAGAGAACAGGGTAGGGTGGTAGAATGATTAGCTGACAACTGATCAATCTTGCTTTGCTTCATGCTGACAATTTGGCAAGTTCTCAAGTAGGTCTAATAGGTTGGCTGATTAAGTTCACGTTAAAACTTGGAAAAGAATATGAATACTTGTAAAGAACACAAAAAATACACATACACGAAAAGAAAATGGAATTAAATCAAATCCAGCATAGTTTTTCAATCAAATAATGTTTATATATAGCACTGTACCCATTATGTGATAAGTCATTTCTTATAAAATGGCATTTTTTAGGCCTATTCACTGGATTTTATTTAATCCAGGTGAGAGACTTCAAGATAACATTGGCTAATTCATTAATTAATTCCCAAAAAAGTGTGGAGAGCACCTTCTTTCTTCAGGGCTCGATAGGTCCCTGCTTAACCAAGAGATGAGCAGGAAACCGGTGAAGGTGATAAGCACTGTGAAAGGAGCTGCTAAACCCTGGGGCCTCACTGGAGAACATGTGTTCTTCTTGTTTTGTCAGAGTTTCTTTCAGGTGCTCTAGTTTCTTCTGAACACTGGAAAGTCTAAATAGCCCACACAGTAGGTCGGACATCGCAATGCACCTGTCAAGGGTTTTACCCCGCCTGCCCCCTGCCCCTACCATGGTGGATGAATAATGCTACTTCAAGGCAATTTAGCAATGGCTTCAGCATTTGGAAATGGCAGTGGTTGCTAGACGGCAAGACAGTGATGGCTGGCTGATAATGAGCACAATCTGGCATCTGAAGACAGTCAGGTGTATCTGTGATGAAACAATCAACACATAACTTACTCAGGTCTGAGAATCACAATTATCAATTGATGACTTCAATAGCTGCTAAAGACTGCACGACATTACCTGAGGGTTCTAGTATTTCTACAGCTTTTCCACAATGCAAAAGGTCAGACAAACCAAAATCTATGGTCTTTGTGTTTTTTTTCTTTTCTTGTTTAGTTTCTTTAAAGCTACAGCTAAATGTTTTGACACCATGACAAAAGCTCCGATATGGACAGAGAGACCAGCAGCCGGGAGGTAGAGAAAAGGAGATAGCTTTACTATAAAGAAGGCGTCGCTAGCAGAAGTTGCAACATCTCATCATACACGCATACATGGTGAATATATTTATGCCATTTTCTGTTGAGTATGTACCTTACAAAAGCTGTTGCGTGTTGAAGCGAGACTTTGACGAGCTGCTCTGATACACATGGTAAAACCAAGAAGATGCTAACATGAGAATTCATATAAAAAAAAGCCTGTGATCAATCGTTAAAAAAAAAATCCATTTGCAAATCTCGTGTGTGCATCAGTAAAATTCTACACACTGCAGCATTTTGAAATGAAGAAAAACACAAAGCTGCACATTGACATCTTCTTTTCCCCCGTTAAAGGTCAGTAGACAGTAGAAAGAGAGTCGGCTTGCACGAATAAAAGGACAAGAAAAAAAGCACTGTTCATCAACAAATACGCATAATTCTCTTTTCTTTGTTATATAGCCAGTTTACAACATTTCACCACTGTGATCCACTTGAGGGGGGGGGGGGGGGGGGGTTCCAAACCAGATCTGGAAGAAAACAAGTCCGGTGAGAAAGTTTGGACATATATGTTCCATGTTTGATCCCTCAGTGCTTTTTCTTTCTGTTTTCTTCTATTTCAGCAGCGGTCTCCTGTTTTTGTTAAAATGTCTGTGCTCGGTGCCTCAAAATAACAACCCCCTGTAGTCACACCAACATACTGTAACACATGGCATCTGAGAAAACACCCAGCTGATTAAAACTCAGAGGATATTGCTTTGAGTTTCTGCAGCGACACAGAAGGGAACATGAGTTTTTGGAAGAGGGGATTACTGACAGAGACGTTGTGTTTTGGGAGAATCAGACATCTCTTTGTTTTAAAAAGGGGTGAGAAATACCAGGTCAGGACTCTTTTCAAAATGGATAAATGTTGTGTTTGATTTTAGGGACCTCCTCCTTCGAAGTCTGGAAATTGAAAATATTATAACAGATCAGCGAGGTCTGTCCTAATTAGAAGGCTCCTCCAAATGAGCAAGGAATTAAAGCCTTCTTTTGCTCAAATTTGGTCAGTCACATGTTTAATTGTGCATTTAGGCAATCCTTTTCAACTTGTAATGATGTCAGATAAAGCTGACTAATGTAAAGCAGGATGTGAATAGTGACTGTTGGGAGTAAAATCCACTGTTTGTTCTAGTTTGCAGACTGACCATCTGTTGGCATTACAGATGTATACGAACTTTATTTGCCCTTTTAACCTGCTTCACTGTCAGGTGTCAACGAGTGAACTTACCCAAATTTATCACAGTATTTAACACTTCTACCCTTTTTTTGATAACATATCATAATGTGTTTCAACTCTTCTGTACTCGACAGTCTCATTTGTAGAGGAGGAGCAGACTCGACCCACACGCGGTTCCACTACGATTGAGGGCATGCATCGGTCTGGCGTTCCAAGCATGCACATTTCCCGATCCACACTCCATTCCATTTGGTAGCTGTAACGCCATTTCACTGTCTTTGTGTTCCTTTATAGACAAATTATTCAATCTCTTTGCAGAACCTCTCTTCAAACGCACCCTCTTTGTTATCTTCTTCTTCTTGGCAAACCAGCTAGATGAGCATACGCCACCAAATGGACCGGAGTCTGGAACGAAACTGGAGCATGCGCCGTCGCCGTGCAGTCCGGTTACACATTTTGAGCTGCATGCCCTGAAAGTATGAATTGGTCGTGTAAGGAGGCCCCTGAAATGAGACTAGCTATGCAACAATAGGCATGTTAGGTGAAGGAGTCTATGCAGTTAAAAGGAGAGGAGTTTGTTCCAATACCTCTGTGAATGCATGTTCTTTTAGGCCTACTAGCAGTCTGTGTGCAACAATGCTACAAACAGAATATTGCAGGAGCACCTACGTCTTTTTTACATCATAGAGCATCTAACTTGTTCCTCTTTCACAATATAGAATCCAAACCTTCATCAAACAAGTGACCACGTATCACAATGTCAAAGCAAAGGGCAACATAGAGTGAAGGATGATTCTCGTTATTTTTTCAGAGTGCAAATGTTAGTCAAAGCTATTACAAAGGTGCACGACAGACTAAAGATGCACCTGTCACATGTTGCTTGGTGGATACAGAATTGTGACTTTTTGTCTCCTTCTCGGATAAAGCATGTTTCTGGGGGAATCGACTTTGAAATATTTACAAATATAAGAGGGGTTTTTTCAGGACCTACATGTACAGAATATATGTCAAATAAATAATAAGCAACAACATTAATTTTCTGTGAGGCGGAAAGGTTATGTTACATAAATCTGAATAACAACACAGAGTAACTGTAATACGACATGAGTACGAGAAGAGCAGCACAATGGACAGATAAACATGACACGTTGTTTACAGCAGAAAAGCCAGCTGCTACAAATATCACACATGTCTGGAACATATTATGTTTAATGCCTCTCGTGATGAACAATGACAGATTCTGGAGACATCTTTATTTCTGGCTTCATTCTGGCGTGAATCAACAAAATGAGTTGGTCAAAAATGTGGATACAACAATTATTAAATTAAGTACTAATATTAATACTATTCACATAATGTAATAAATAGAAATATAAAATAAATATTTGAAAGACAATGTGAACTTCAGTCTCTAACTGCAGTAAAGAGTTTTCGAATTTAGCAGTGGAGGTTTTAATAGTGCTGTTGAGCAGGTAACTACAGTACGAGTGCCAAAATGATGCTGTGAACCAAATGTGAACATCTAGTAGAAAATAAAGAAACACGGTCAGTCCATCAGTCTGCTAACAGAACAATGACGTGACAAATATGGTTGTAGGACAAGTGGAATACTGAGCTTACATTAGTTTCTAAAAGGTTCTGTTACTCAAACAGTTTTCTTTTTTCTTTCTTCTTCTGCAAAAAAACAAGTTGATACGTTTCATTTCAAAGGTGGCCGTGAATTCGATGTATATATTTTCATGCTGTAAATCTGGTCATTTAATTCAGGTGTTCTACGCGGCCCTAACGCTGTCTTTTATCATCTGTAATGATCAACACACTAATTGCATTTGTAAAAACTCGAGGGAGGGACAGAGGTGTAGATCCTTCTGTAAAGGTGGGTTCAGACTAAACACCGAGAAAATGCTGTGATTGCATATAAAGTTAATGCACAAATGAATGAAATGAGTTGAGCGAAGATATGTCCATGCTGACGCTCGAGCAAAACTTTGTGGCTAATCCGAGGCTTTATGGCTCCAATTCATGAAAATACGAAGACAAGAAAAGAGAGCAGTCTGGAGGGGAGTGACTGACTGAACAGTATGTTAGTTAGCTAGCTGACAGCTAACGTCTCTATATTGGTTGTGGTCCCGGTCAGACGGAGCACATTTTAGCAGCTTTTTCTAACTGTTTTCAATGAGAGTAAAGCTGCTTTTGCTGAGCACTCACGTTTGCCTCACGTTGAAACAGAAGACAACTTGAGTTGACATTTATTTTTACAAATGTGAAGGAAGATTAGTGCGTTCTTTGACATTTCAGGGAAGTAGCTTTCAGGAACTAAAAACTTTACTATCAATTGTTAAGAAGCGTAAAGTTCGTTGTTTGTGTTAAGCTAATGTTAGCACTCATTTGGTGGTTGCCCAGCAACAATGAAAAAAAGACACAACGTTTTGTGGGCAAAATGAAAGGCATTGATAGTCTGAACACACCCTAAGGATCCTAGCCTCTCATGCTGCATTCATGTCCCATGGGAGAGAATGTGGACATTTCCAACTTGAAATGATGACACATCTCAACTTTCAGGCGCTAAACAAATATTTGGAAGTTTGGGGTTGGGACCCCAAACTTCCAAAATGGTGTCACAATTGAAAAAAATACATGCAGGTAAGTTTTAGAGGAATATATATCCATTATAAAACCCCTTTTTCCTGTCATGATCAGCCATTATGTGATCACCATGTTGGATGGACATAGCAATGTCTGGTTTGGTATAAAACGTACTTTCAAAAGTACGACGTGTAACAATTAAGAAACCAAAGTCAAAAGAAAAAAAGAAACATCTATCAACATTTTCGCTGTCCACCAACAGCTGTTGGCATTTGACATGAATGCAGCATCAGCCTGCATGCTAACTAGGGAATTGACTGGGTTGTGGTCTACTGGTGTTTCTCAAGCGAAGCTAACGTTCCTCTCTGTTGCTTTCCATTTCTCTTGCACTAAGTTACTACCATGCTCCAAAATAATATTCGTCATTAATAACATACTGTAGCAGAGCTTGGTGCTTGTGGCAGAAACAGCCTTTCTTGTGGCGGCCATTTTGAACATCTGCACTACAACATTGGAGTAGAGGTAAGAAAAACATGTCCACCACATTGTACAAGGCAGAGTGAATAAAAGCATGTGATTTAGCCTGCGAGTGGTAAAAAAGAAACCCGAAACGTGTACTTTTACTAACCAGGTTAAACCCAGAATGCTATGGAGGAGGTGATAGTGCATAGTTTTGCAGGGCACTAAAATGTGTGCCAGGACTGAATACAGCACTCTTTAAGATTCAATGACTCGTCTGCTAGCTGTGGAAAAACTAAAATCTTTCATTGCGTAAATATCAATATGATAAACATATCTGCCGGCATCCTGTTGAGTTTGATGGTTAGAAGCTGATATGTTACAGGACGGGCCAGTGTGTGTGTGTGTGTGTATAAGGGACCTCTTCTGTGTACTTTACCGGGACGCTACAGAGGTATGAGGGGCGCATCGGGAGGGAGAGCGGGGACACTGGAAATGTTCGGAGCAGAAACGAACCAAAGAAAAATCTCTAGAGATCTCCTCCAAGTGCTGAAAGCTGCCCCGAAGGCACACTTCAAGTCTGTGTAAGGGCAGGCAGAGAGCCGAGGAAGACGAGCACTGTCCTCTTTGTCCATACGCCACCTCCAATGGGCCAATTTCTTTGAGCTGGAAACTAAAATAAAGGCTTGTGGTCTAATTCCACTCCCGCGTTCCCGTGACTTCATCTGCAGAGGGAAGCCTACACAGTCTCCAGACAGGCCCTGCTGCGTTCCTTCTGTTTCATATAGTAATATATTCATGTGTGTATGTGTTTGTGTCTGGTGTGTGGTGCTGTGGTTTGTCGTAACGCCCTCAGGTCAGAGGGGCCACTGGCGCTAGGGCGCTAGGCCAGCGAGTAGATGGCGTTGACGGGCGAGGTGGCCTCAGAGCTCTCGTTGCCCTCTGTCTCGTCCTTATCCTTCTTCACCGTGTACTGGCCGATGAAAGAGCCATCCTCGTTGAACTGGCCGTCGCCACCTTCGCCGTAGTCAACCAGACTGTCGTCGCTTTCCTTCACGTTGCCGTCCAGCGATGTCTGGCTGCCCTGGAGAGGCTTGTTGTCCTCGTCGCTGCTGCAAAGGTGGATGGAGAGCAGAGTTGAAGGTTAAAACGGGAGCAGGAGTCAGTGTCGGCAGGAGTTTAGGACCCTGTTGTCCCCATCGGCACGGGTTAAAAGGGGGAAGTGAAAGGTTATGTGGATTGCAGGTAAAGAAATGATGTTAATCATAATTATTTTCAGCTACTCTTGGTGACTGAATGTCCAGGTCACTCAGGTGTTATTAGGCTAGAATTTAGACTTTTATGAGTCATTTCTTTTCCATTTTTCCAGGATTGGTTTGAATAATATGAATACAGTACTCACATGCTATATGTCATTTGAAAGAGTTCTCTGTATTTATTGCTCCACACTATACTCCCCATGAAGCAATTCCTCCGTAGAGCGACTACACTGTGAGTGAACGGGACTGAATCCACAGTTATGTTCTATGAATGTGCATTCTTAAGTTCAGCCAAAGCTCATATGAGGCTTCAGCCAACTCAAGTGGGTAGTTGTGTACAGGATCATTACTAGTGTTTTTTTAGGGTGGTTTCCTTCTAATCGGTTACTTTTTATTTAAGTGTGTGGGTTACGGTAATTTGGGCTGCTTTCTGTACCTTTTGGGCTGTATCCACCAATATAAAGATATGATATGTTCCCATAAGTCTAAATAGTGGGATTGAGATTGACAGGACACTGAGTTCAATAGGCTCAACTCGACTTGCAAAGACTGATTCCTTTCCTGAAGAGTGGGCTGGTTCTACGCTGTGATGCCCTGATCGGGCTACTTTCTGTCAACATTGTTACGGACACCTATGAACAAATCTGGCAACATGGACGTATTTGACTGCCAGTCACCAGTTAATACTGTTAGCAGACACTTTGATGTTTACTTTGTGGTCATTAGGTTTCCCTAGTTAGAATTATATTTTGTTATATTTGCTAGCTAAACTAGCAAAATACTAGAATTGTACACTTCTTAGGACAGCTTGCGCTCTAAAGCATGCGTATTGTGGGGGGACGCCACCTCAGCCCTGGCGACTTCTTTACTTTCGGTACTTCCCCAGATTCACGTGTACTCCGTGCTTCAGGTTAACAGCACCGTGAATAAGATACGTATGGCATATGAGTACTGTATCAAGATAGAATTCGAACCGAACCTTTAAATAGACAGCTGCATTAGCATTTTATACCAAAGATGCTTGTTGAGCTACAGTTATAAGTCGATTTTGCAGAACACTATACAGTATTCGCCTCTATGTTTTAAAAGCAACCCTGTCTCCTAAAATGTACTTTCAGATAAAACTAATTTGTTTAAAACTAATAGGTTTTATCAGAAATAAATGACCTGGATTAAGATTGAATCTATCAAGCAAGCTATTCACTGCCAATATAAAATGTTAACACTGAATGAATCTGAAACGATCACTGTCAACAACATCTCTGATCCCTAAAGCTAACAACACATGGGATGCACAGGATACGCTGGAATTCTCTGTGATTACCTTGCTTTCTGTACAGTATAAGAACGTCACACTTCCTGGACTGGGACAGAAATACTACCAGTGGAATTATGACGAACATAGACCTAAGTAGGTATAGAGTATTTGGTAGGAGATAGGGGTGATTAAAAGAGATAAATACTGTCGTCAAAAATTCAAATGAGACATTTGCATACACATGCCAAATGGTGGCCATATTCTGACCTGAGATCTAAGCATGAGAACTCCAGTGCACCTCATTTGTGGAGCTGTGCTTGATCTTAGTTCAGAGCATGGCTGCATGTCTCCTTACTCTGATTTTAGGGGGAAGAGAACGTCATGCACAGCAAGAAAGTGCTACAGAGTAGCATTAGCTTTCTTATCTCAGATCAAGCCAGCAGCATAACAGCAGGAGGTGCACTCGAAGGATGCAAAGGTGAGATATTTTTCTGTTTGATATCTCTTAACTCTGCTCAGGTCTGTCAATCGCATTTCAAGGTTATCAAACATTATATATTCCGATTTACTCGGCGAGGACAAAATCTACACCACAGCTTCTCAGAATCATGCTCCATGCTGAAACACTTTGGGAACCACAGACTTGATACATGTTATAAACCAGACATGTTAATAATTAAGAATACATAGTAGATGCAGCGCAAATCCAGCAAATATGACTGTGATCGAAACCCCATATCCAGTATTCATTATATCAATCCAAAAAAAAGAATCTTACAGAGTAGAGCGAGAGACAGTTAGAGAAGCAGAGACAGTGAAACGATGGACGCTTTCAGAACACATGCTGACATGTAACAAGGTGAAGAAGAGAGTGGGAGCATAAAGTGGGTAAATGCGAGAGCATGGTCGTCATGTTTTAATCGATTCGAATATTAACTAGTCAAGCAAACCAGTCGCCAGGAGAAAATGTCGGCACTGTACGTTTCTGAAAACCCCGGCTACGTTGAATACGGATGTTTTTGCATTCGTCAAAGCAAGTGATGATGTATATGGAGCGAAAGTTACATTGTATAAAAGTTATAAGTATAACAATTGAGGGCTGGCGGGATGGATCAAACAAACACAGGACTTTCACCCAGGAGACTGATGTTAGTGTCTCGTGTGAAACCAAAAGTAAACTTTGACTTTACGCTTGTTACGTAACGTTATGTAATAAAGTAGTTGATTATTCACACTAGTTACATTGTTACATCATTACTTTAACACAAAGCATGATATTTGTTCTAAAGCGAACAATTTGTTTCACAGAGTTAACCACGTGGCATTGCACAATTAAACATATCTCTGAAACGTACTTATTTATGGTTTAGAAACATCTTGATTGTGTGTATCCCGTGGTTTGCAGAAACGTACAATGCCAACATTCATTGAGTCAAGAATATCTCCGTTTTCTCAGCAGCTTGGCCTGTATGTTAACAAGTCAGGTCACACAAATGACAAAGCTGCATACAGAGCCAACAAAGAAAAGATGTGTCACTTTCCAAATACTTACAGACTGCAGCACGTGTGTATTTATTTCGAAATAATGAAGTAAGTTGTGGATTCAGGTGCGGATGACGTCATAGCTGATGAATGCATCACACTCAGTGTGCAGTAAAAAGTGTGCTCCGTGGTTTCCATATGCTTGGAGTGTGCCAGCAGCAGATCAGACGGACATCTCTCTATGCACCAGTGCCACTGAAGCGCTTAGAGATTTCATCTCTAACAGCTAATTAAATAAATGTGGCCAAGAGGCAGAGCCTTTTTCAAACCGTCTGCCCCGGTCACATTTGCCAAAGCTTGCTTTCATCTGTTGACTGTACCGCACCAGCAGCTTCAGTGAGCCGGGGAGAGAGCCTTTTATTTCTGTGACTTCAAGATGGCTTCAGAAGGAAAGAGGGCAGAGTCGGGAATGATTCAATTATCTGATTAGGTGATTTTTTTCTAGAAGAGCAAAAGGTTGGGGAAGTTACTTAGAGGATGGGAGTGAGTTTCAGATAACCTTTCTTGCAAAAAAAGAATTTGCCAAACTGCAGCATCAGATTAACATGACTATAGAGTCAGGAAGTCAACTCGCTGTGTTTTTTGGATTAACCATGCTTAGAAATGCTGTTATTTATTGGATAAAACTCATTAGGATGTTAACAAAGTGGAATGAGTCCAACAGACATTCATCAATTAGAATGCACTGCAAACGAGCAATAGTAGAAGAGGTTTTCTTAGAGCAGGATTAAGAGGACTCTTCTCCTTTCATACAATACCTTTCAAGAGACCTTTTGGACCAATGAGGAAAATAAATCCCAAAAAGAGACAAAGGACACAGACATAAAGTGGGGAGGTAGAACACAAAGACAGTCATGACACAGATGGACAACCAGCATGCATAAATACACAGATACTGAAAAGACAGACGAGGACAACATAACAACAACATTTATATACATTTATATATATATATTAGTGCTGGGAAAGTTAACGCGCTATTATCGTGTTAACGCATTAATTAATTAATGCCAAGAATTATTTTATCGCGAGTTAACGCAGTTTTTTTTTATTATTACATTTTTTTATTATTATTATAGTGTGGCATCTCTTCCGTCTCTTCCTGTTTCCTTCACCTACATTTCCCTGGGTCCTAAGTCCCTCCATGTACAGCTTCTTATAACCCTCTATGTACCAACGTACATTTATAACAAATATCACACATATTACGGTAATCAGCGTTGCATATGTGTCTGACCAAAATACCAAAAAAGCAAAAAAGAAATGATTCATTTAAATTATTTTTTAAGAGTTTTTAAAGTTGTTTTGTTTGGAATATGTACAATAAGCATATCATTTAGTTATCGCTACTGAGAATTTAACAAACATTAAAAAAAAAAGAAAAAAACATGACGTAGATATGTTTGCAGTTTTCAAGGTTTATATTTCAAATTGTATTACACACATTAAAATAAAGTTGTGAACACCGGCTGAATATCTATTATCAGAATCATAACTGTATTTTAACTGCTACTGTGTAAAGGGAAAACTGCTGTTAAAAAGCACCTTACTTTTAAAGTGTTTGCAAACCAAATGTTATTGCACTTTTGTTCATATAGCAGTACGTTTAAAATAAAAGTGCGCTGTACACTACTTTTGAATTCATTATTGAATTTTGCGCATAACAATGCGATTAATTGCAGAAAAATCATGCGATTAATCGCGATTAAAAATTGTAATCGTTGCCCAGCACTAATATATATATTAAGGGTGGAGGTTAATACATTTAAATCATCATAACCCTAATTGCATGACAGATGTTTGAGTTTATGATATTTTTTGTCTGTATGAGAGAAGGGCAGCATACCATGTGTATCATCTAATTTGAGCTTGTTACAACTTGGGCCTTGTTTTATTGGGGGGGGGGGGGGGGGGGGGGGGGGGGTTTGGCCATCATTCCTATTAGCAACAGCAGTGATGTCACCAGTTGCTGAGAAATGGGAACCCGGGGACTTCACTACTACAAAGTTTAGTGGGGCAACAAACACAAGCAGTCAATCAGTTTATTATTATATTTGTCACAGCCCGGTATCTGATTACTACACATCTGATCATTCCACACCTCATGATGTTTGGATCCAATCGTTCAATACCGATGCTGTTGTCTGGCAGCAGGGTTGGGTTGTAAATAAGCAAACAGTTTGTCCAAACCACTTCATGTGGAGGTCAAACTGGTGACCCTTCATTACACAGGAAAACTGTGTGCACACCTAATGCGTTGAAACAGGAAGTGGATCTGTAAAATGTGATTAAAATTATCATTGTTCACCTTTGCTTTTTTTCCCAATAAATGATCTGGAGGTTTGTTTACAACCTGCATGATGGTGTGATGCTTGTGTTTCTTGACCCGTCTGACTTTAAAGTGATGTTGCTGCATTCACAGATCTCAGCAATTTATAAAATGCTAATGGCCAACTATGTAAATAAATTAGATTTATCCTTAAGCTACACTATAAAATCTCATGTGTTTTTCATGCAAGTAAAACAGTTTTTGCTGTTTCATTCTTGTCCTACACAATAAAATAGTGAAGAACCTCAGAAAGAAGACAGAATGCAAAACCAGATGGAGCGAACAGGAGAAGTAATAGTCCATCATTCCTGATGCTTTTACTTCTAAGTACCCTTTCTATGAAGCCCATGTCTATTCGGCATTATTAACATACTTAAAGTGTGTTATAATCTGTTTATAGCACTGTTATTATAGGTCATAATGATTTATAACAATTATACCACATTATAAAGCATTTTATAATGACTTCTATGGTCAACTATCATAATACTTCATATTTGTTGGTCACTCACTGAAATGTTTTTTATGCAATGATCATAGTGTACAACTCCAATAGTAGTAATACATTATAAACATTCTATAATACATTATAATCACCGTTATAATGCATTTTAATGTGGTTTGCTATAATTAAAGTGAAAAGATATCATTCAATGTATGCAAGAGAAACACAAAACATTGTAAACATTTTTATTTTCTTAAAGAAAACAGTGACTACTTAGAGTAACTTATTATCACAATTTAATGCATTATAACAGTGATTATATTACTTTAGAAAAAGATTATTCTGTGTTACAACTATTGGAGTTACAACAAACTATGATCCTTACAAAAAACGTCAATGAGTCACCAGCAATTATGAAGTATTATGATACTTGACCTTAGTCATTATTAAATTCTTTATAATGTGTTGAGATTATTGTTATAAAGCATTATGAATATGTATGAGTGCTTATACGTATAACTCAACAGTGCAAAAGCAGATTTTAACGCATACAAATTTATGTTTATAAATCATTATAGACATGGTCCTCAAAGAAAGTGTTACTGTATTTGCTAAGATACAGAGATCTAAGGTCATAACATTTGTTTGTTCAATCCTACGATTGTTTCTCCAGTTGTTTGTTGCCTAAACCAGTTTCCTGAAGGGTGTCAAATCGTCCCAAACATAGATCATCCTGCCTCTCTGCCCTCACTGCAACCCAGATTGATTTCACTCTCCATCTCTCATCCTGTGCACCTGGTGGCGGATGCTTTTTAAATGTCAGCCGGCAGAGGAAAAAACAATGCAATTAACCTCTAGAAGGGTGAAAAACATGTGAGTGCCTTTGGCTGGAAGGAAAAAAAGGACAAGACCTCCCGTACTGTTCTCTCTGGCTACTTTCTGGGATCAGTCCCCTCGTTCATCTGGAACAGCTGATCCATGAAGAGCCTTTTACAGTTCCAGACAAGCTCCTTCTCTATGACTGATCCATGTGCAACTCAGGGTAACGGAAATGCACACGCAATATGCCATTAAGATGAATGGACTTGTGTAATAATGCTCCAATACTGAGCTCTATAAAGAGCAGTTTCGAGCCATACAATAAAAGAATATATGGAACTTTTGACTGTGCTACAGGGGGCCATGGTCTGTGTGTTTTAATTGAGCTTTGGCTGCTAATGTGCTCTTTCCATGTGATTCTATGAGCGCCTTGGGCTGAACCACGGCTGAGATTAACCACAGGCATTTTATATCTAGCTCTGAACATTAATACAACCTCAGCAGCTGCTCTGCTGTGTTCTGAGAGATAACACATCCTACCTAAAATATATTTCCCTTCATCTTGGCCAACTGTGGATTGTAATTATGTTCATTTGTATGGGCTTAAAAAGTTTAAAAGCCGAAAATTCATCAGCAGGGAGGATATTTAGTGATGAATCTGTTTTTATAGAGTATGTCTCAGTTTGGGGTCTCAAATGTTAAGAGCCTGCCCCAAGGATTCCACAGGCTTGTCAAAGTTAGCCTCATGCAAAAAGAAGTGCTCTGTTGCTACAACTGTGGCAGTGATCCCACCTGCTGCCTGTTTTCTTTTGTCCAAACCGAAGCACAAAGAAAGACTTTGTCTTCACGCTGACTTGTCACCAGGCAACCAGACTTTTAGAGGAACAGTTCAGCGTTTTACACTTATTTTCTTTCTTTTTTTACACTGGTGAGATGAGATCAATATCAACCTCCACCAAAACAAATACATTCAGAGCTGATTGTTTAGTCTGGAAACAGAAATGGATCAACGATTTGTGGGTTTGAATAAAATATATTTTATGAGTGCAATAAACATATAGTGACCAAAGCTCGGCTTTGTCCGTCTTTCTTTTCCCTGTCTGTGTCACCATCATGGAACCAGAATGCTGCAGAGCCAGGGGCCCTGGCCTTGAAGATGAAATAGTTTGGTTGACAGTTTGACACCCATAAAGGAACCAAAGCACTAACTGAATCCTGTTCAGCTCTGCTAATTACATTCAATCACTATGGCTAAATCATGTCTGTCACATTGTTCAAGCAGTGCTTTAAAAGCCAGTTGGACTACTGCTGCTTACGTCTTGAATGAAGGCTGTTTGCAGACTGACCAAAGAGCCAGCCCTGCACTGATCAGGCACATTATCCAGTTTGGTCTCCTTAAATCAGCTACACCTTATCCAGCCCATGTTCTCCCCAGCTCAGGGGAAACACCTGCTCCCCCCTACATGCACAGGCCAAGAGAGATGCCGTGCTGAAAACCAAAGTACCTGTTCTCGTTTTCGTTCCTGTCAGGGACAGACGACCCATTTCAGCGTGGGGGAGAGAGAGGGACGAGACGTGAGGACACAGGGGAGACAGCGGGAGAGAGAAGGGGGTGCAGAGAGAGAAAGAGGAGAGGAGGAGGACAACCTCCACATGATACATGCATGTAAATCCTCACATGCACACACACACACACACACACACACACACACACACACACACACACACACACACACACACACACACAAAGAGCTGAGTGGAGTCTGGGTCAGAATCAGAGCAAAGCAATGACCTTGACTATAAGAGAAGGGTTGGTATTAGAGTAGCGTTGGACTCATTATTGATTAAAGAGCTAAACAGGATCTCACACACTGGAGATGAATCACACGGTATTATGCACAGCAGGTGGTAATAAATGCTGATCGCGCCTCTTTTCTCATTCACAGCCATCTTTTCAATTCCAACGCCATCGGATTCAGAAATTTCATTCTTTTAGCTGAAACATTTTGCGCCAAAGCAGAGCTACACAATGATAAGACCATGGATAGTCTATTAAAGACGGGATCCTTGTTGTTATGTGTGCTGATATGGAGCCATTCATACTGTGATCCAAGGTCAATAACAGCATTCAGAGGCCCTTTCTCATTCCTGTCTACAGTTAGAGAGAAACGTGCTAGTGCCACTCTCACACAGCGGAGTTACAACATGACATGTGCAGCTTGGATTTAGAAAGCAGGTTAAATTCAACATGTTTTTAGTCAAAGTGGACGGACACAGAACAGACAGACTCATTCTTCATTAAGAGGAATGAAGCCACAGAGATCAGTGGGACCTGGAGGGAGCAAAAGACACATCACTTACTGACACATACTGCACAGAACATACAGTACATCCTCGCCCTACTGTACATGTTATTCTCATAGAAGACCACTGCACAACACACACATGAGCTTTCTGTCACATAAGGAAAAAGTTTAAGACCTTTCGTCCAGATTTACAAAGGCGGTGTTAGGATGGCGAGCAGGACGACATGGTGCCTCAGTAGTTTGAGCTCGACAGCTGTTCAATACTATTCAAACAGTCGTTTTTTAAAAGCTAGCCGTCCATAGAAACGCCAGAAGGTCAACAGGTTGACAACAACATTGCTGTGGAATGGTACTTGATGTTGGATAACGTTGGCTAGATAATAATAATAAGAGGTTCTATCTGCCTTCTGTTGCCTTCCACTTTCTCTCTGATCCCTTTTTTATTGTTTCACTTCAGCCAATTACACAACACAGGGGTTATCACAGGTCACCCAAGCTACGAGCTAATTAAGGCTAACAGCTGTGTTAAGAACTTGTGTATGCTTAGTCATCATACAGCATCAACTGAAAGATGTGATAATAACAACAGCTGTTGCTTTTTAGTGGGTTCTGTAATCAGTAGAACATGAACCATGTGTCCATAGAGCCGTTTTGAAAAGCTTCACTCTGAGGAGAAAAACAGCAGCTTGGAGAGAACTCGATGTGTTTTCATGTGCCTGCATTATTGTTAGAAGGAGCCCTATTCACCATGATTCATTAATAATCGTTTTGAGTAAAAATGATGATGCCATTACCAGTGCTAGTACCCTTAGTTATACAAATACCAATAAGAGTACTTCATTTGATACCCATCATGTGAATGGAAGGTCTGTGTCCAGTGTATCCACTACAAGGAACTGGAAATGGACGCCATGCCAATTTGAATATTCAGAACAAGGATTTGTTTCTTCAACGAGAGCTCTAAGCTTTCCTGCAGTGCCGATGAATAGCAGGTCTTTGTGATTTTGCTGTTTTAAGACTATAATGCTTTAAAGGTCCAGCGTGTCGGATCTGGTGGTGTCTAGCAGTGAGGATGCAGATTACAACCAACTGAAACCTCTCTCGTGTGTCAAGCCCGTAGGAGAACTGCAGTGGCTGATGGGAAAACGTGAAAACACGAATAGCCCTGTCTAGAGCCAGTGTTTGGTTTGTCTGTTCTGTTTCTGTAAAAACAAGGCAGTATGTAGAAATAAACAGCTCCTTCTACGATAACGAAGACCCAAGAATTCTTATTTTCAGACGATTATACACTAAAGAAAACTTACTCAATAATATTATATTCCATTTCTGACAAAAGATCCCCCAAAATGTTACACACTGACCCTTTAAAGTAAGCTAAGCTATTGCCCCCATCATTGTGGGTGCTGCAGAGATGACATATTTTTTGTAGGCCAATCCCAAAAGTAAGAAAAAAACATGGTCACATGTCAAGGCTGTGAAGGCAGTTTAGTCTGTGATGACGCTTTGCAGAGGACGTTTTTTAGCCAGATGTTAGCAACCGCCTTTTTTAAGACAAATACAAGCTGCAAAATTATTTACTGACATATTTGATATCATAGAAATAAAAATCTCTGAACCACAGACATTATTTCAGGTATCTAACCTAAAACACATTTAAAAAACCCATTGACTTGGAGATTAGGGAACCCTCAATTCTGTGTTTTAGGACTCATTCCTGCAGCACTCTATTGCTTTAACTGACTGAAATGTCTGGCTATAACACTGTCTTCATACAGGATACAAGATGAGACAATACTACTTAGCTGTTGTACAACCTGATCCAATCCCCTCGATCACTAGAAACTTCAAACAAACGAGCTTCAAATTACTTCAAAGGTCAGCGTTCAAACAAAGTTAGCCACTGATGAAGGTGGTGCCAATGTGCTCACACTGTGGTATATACTTACTGGTAATCGAAGGATCCGTCCTGGTCTTTCTGATCTACTGGATCCAAGGGGAGATCTTTTTTGTCACGGACTGAGGAAGGAAGAACAACAATGTTCAGCATTTTGCTGTTGTGGTTACATTTGACATTAAAAACCATCCACATGTTAATTAAGGGGTTCCTGGAGTTAGTTTGAAGAGAAATTATGTTAATCCTCATCTGGTAATACAGTTCCATGTCTTTGTCTTCAGCCTTCATGTTATAAACTGTTAACTAACACTGTGTCACAATTCCAGACTCAATTCCATTTCAAAGGGAAAAGTATTTCCTCTGGGATTAAGATTTCAGTGACAAACGTGTGGTTAAAAAGTACTTTATTAGGTTTTGTAAAAGACTTTCACTTAAAAGCCTGTTTGTTACGTTACTTAAGATACAGTTCTGTACATAAGAAACTTTAAACATTTAACGTTAGGTTTTCATTTCACACAAGACTTGTACAGCGGCCTTCTGTGTGAAAGTCCTGTGGGACATATACGTCATTAAGATGTGAATACATAAGTGACGTGAACATAGGCTCAAATACATCCACATAGAAATGCGTTTGTGACACATTGAAAACACTTTAGTTTAATGTGAGCACATTTTTTAGGAATCAGGCTGCATATAAACTGATGCTATACAGCAAACAGATGTGGACTGTGCAATATGTTGCCACAATAAATGAATGAACTCTACCAACAGGATACGATACAAGATGTTTGCTAAAAGACTTTCATTAAATTGCTGCCATTTAAATTTGAGAAAGTGAAAATGTGTTTGCATTCTTTCGTGACTGTATTGTTTTCTGCCTCAGTGAGTCATGTATTCAGTAGTATGCATTAGGAACACCGTGCACTTTTGCAGAGACTTGCGAGCCTGTTTTAGTAGCAGTTATAGAACATTGGGTTGGATTTGTAAGGTGTGTCAGTGCTTCAAATATGTTTTACTCACTGCATGTGAGATCTCCTCTCATTAGTCACTTTTCCGTTATTCTTATTATTAGGTGTTAGTTCTTCACTCTTACATTACCTACCCAGATATTTTGCGAAACCAGTCACGCAACCACCACCTAGACATTATAGAAACTGCAAAACATTAACACGATTCTAACTTCTGTTGTTCCAAAGCATCGAATCATCACATATCCTAGATCAGCATCAATGTCGCATGAAGACTATTTAGGAAAATACAGTTGTTGTTTTTATTTTTGTTATTCTTGTTTGTTTGGGAGCAAAAATATTAATATTGACTGTGATATCAGATCAAATAATCAGCACTGTATGTGCGTCTTTAGCTGGTAAATAGCAGCCAGTTGTGTTGTTGTGCTGTTTGCTCTGTGATGACTTCAAAACAGTTCATGAACTTAACAACTTCTATCAGTCACCTATCAAATGCAGCAGTCACATGGATTGCATGGATTAGACTGGCTTTTAATGGAACAAAGTAGGTAACATATATCTTCACCAGATATAAAAAGACATATTTCAAAATGAGTGCCATCATTTGGTGTTTTTTCTTCGGGAGTTGTGGATTCTTGCAAATGCCGTTAGGAGCAAAGGAAACCGATTTATCTGCCTCTGATAGTGACAGTTTGAGCAGATATGATGCTGAAGTTATTTTTATTAAAGTTACCAGCTGAAGCTTTAAGTTTAAAAGTGCGAAGGTTCAAATATCTGACATCTCAGTTCAGTAATCTCTTCAGCACCATTGACTGAGTTTGTTAAGAAACGTCCAATCAGAAGATTTCAAGTTCTGTTGCTGTGTTGGTTATTGCAGACAGAACTTAGAGTTTGATTAGTAAATTAAATGAACTCACTGTTTTAGCAATCATTTTTGAACAATTCAGTGAATACCATGGGATGTTTTGTTCCTGGTTTACTGTCAAGAAAGGCTTCTGACTGCTAGACCTCTAGCAGTCAGAGGAACTGAATCTCCCAAACTGTCAAAACAATCTCATTTCTGAGGAATAAAATTGAAATGCAGTATTTATATTCATCGCCATTACACCACCTAATAATATTGTTACATGACCCAGGAGGTGTACAATGGGCAGAATACTGACTCCATCCCATTTGCTCTGTATTGATGTAGCTTCAATCCATCCTGTGGACCTTTTTCAGACTCTGTGGGGTTAACGTTGGTCTTCTAGTGGGTGTCAAAGCCTCAGTGTGGGGCCTTACCTGGGTATTTGCCCCCACGACTCCTCTTGATGAAGCAGACGATGAGGAGGATCAGTATGATGAGGGCGATGGCACACATCAGGCCAATGAACCAGCCTTGAGTGGCTATATCTACCTGGTCTATGTAGGCTGGAGGCACACATACACACAGGGGGGAAAAAAGAAGAGTGGAATCACAGTGAGTGCTTTTCAGGACCACAATGAGTCCGAAGCTGACACATCAGACAAGCTGTTTCCATCGCAGAGTGCTCGGCAGAAGTCAACATCTCAGAACCAACATCTCATTATTGGCCCTGAGCGCATATCCAGGATCTCCAGCAATAATGTGTTTGTCTTCTTTCCCATGACACAGTGTGTGGATTTGAGGTGGGGTACGAGGGTGTGTGGTGTGAAAATAATTGTTGCTTCCCAGAAAGAATTGCAGTACAACCTAAAAGAACACACATTCTTTAACAGCTGCCAGACATTCTAACTCTGAAATGTTACAGATATTTGCACTGAATTAGAATAAATGGCATTATCCATCATGATTACCAGAGTATATGTCTCAAGATCACAAAGATCTTAAGGTGCACATCAGTATATTGACCTTATACTTGTTATTTTACTCATTGTGTCCATGGAAACTAATCAAAGAGGAACCTGGAGGTACATTTGTGAACAATATGAGCATTTACCTGTCAGAAGAGAACATGTGAATCGTGATAATTCACAAAGTTCCATCTCACAGGAACGCAACTTTTACTTCCACTCGTGCATTAGATACTGCTCATAAAGACAACCAAGTCAAAGTTGATGACATCCAAAAATAGAAGTCTTATCCTGACTCACTTGAGTTTACCTTTGGGAGAACATGCATGGTAACAAAACAAACAAACCATAATAACTCACCCAGCTTAGACTGAGTTACCGTAGAAACGACTACTGTAAGACTTGCACCCAGAGTAGCCCACCTGGCTGGAACCCCGGTTCCACCTGGCCAGATGGGGCCTCACCTGGTTTGGTCTTAAAGATGAAAGATTTGCTGCTGATGCTGTTGAGCTCATGGGAGTAAACCCTCAGGTGGTACTTGGCGCCTGCGATCAGATCCGCCACAGAAACGGGGGGCTGCTGTTTCACCGGTACAACTTTCACCGACTTGTCGCCTTGAAGACACAAGAAAGGGGCCAATCACACTCGAGGGGGTGTGGCCTTCGCTCCACAGTAAAGGCTGCGCTGACTAGCAAAAGTCATGGCATCACGATGCTTTGCTGGGAGACTGGTTTCTCCGAGTTAGAGCAGGGTCACTGAAGTGAATTGAGACTGATAACAATGCAGTGCCCATCCCCATCATTAAGATCTGACTCGTTACAGTTTAGGAGCGTACCCATGGTGTGGTTTAGTACGTCTAGCCATTATGTATGAGGTGCAACTCTTTGAAGCTCAGTGCTGCTGACACATTCTGGTTCAATTTACTCTTTTATGGCTATATTTTCTCTCAAGGGCAAAGTTCTCTAGAAATCTGGAAATGAGAAGGGAAGAATAGGGGCTCAAGGAGAAAGTGTTCCTCCAGGCAAACCCACTACGCTGTGGAGTCTCACTCAACCAAACCGGGTAGAATTGAAATTCATCATCTTGGGTAATGTGGGGGTCGAAGGTGGCAAAGCATTGTTTTGTCTCAATCATTTACAGGCCCACACTTATCTCCATGAGGACAAAACAAAAAAAACAGCAACCTGCATCTTTCCTGTGGAAAGACGTGTCAGTCATGCCATGGCTGAGCTATGAGCATGACTCTGAGGTTGCAGTGAGAGGAAGGGGCAGCACGAGGTGGTGACATCATGCACCATGCTGTCAACCATTCGTCAAGGTTGACGTCATTTAACAGAACTCATTCCAAAGCCATGCTGTTATCACCAGCCCTAAAACCAGCCAAGCAAAACGTCTAATGCAGACACCAGAGAAGACATGCCAGTCCCTTTTTACATACTTATTCAATGTAGTGCTATGAGTGACGCCAAGGCTGAGGTTTTGTATTACAAACACAGCATGGTGATCTTTATGTTTTTAATTGAAAGCTAAAATGATTCAAATGTCTTTTTATTTTTAGCCCAGACACCAGGAAGATACGCGGGCTTTGTACGTTTCTGAAGGGTCGTAGTACAACTAGTGACATGCAGAGCAAGTGACTGTATATTGAGTGACCATCACTGAAAGTTACATTATTCTAAATGTTTTGTGGTATTATAACGAATAATAGAAGCAAGGAAGTCCATGAAGGGTGGGTGGGAGTGGTAGGACAAATGAGACTTTACTAGACTGCTTAGCTACTGTCAATAGAACTCAAAACTGTCTGCAGATGTTTAAGATGAAAAGCACAGCAGGAACAGGACGGGTTACGCCCTTTGAGCAGCTGGAAGGATTTCAATGTGAAAGATACATGCAGCAAAGTGAGCATAATTTCAGTTTCATTTATGGTAGCTTGAAAGAAAACTGTGGTCATACCCATGGATTAGGCTGTGAAATGTCCTTCATCCTGAATTTATTAAGAAACAGCCAAACATGGAGGATGTGTTCAACAGAACAGCGGCTTAAATAAGTTAAAATATATTGATAAAACAGGAGAAATTAGAAATATGTGAAATGCCAGTGATATCTAGCTAGTTTCAGATAACAGCACGGTTCTCTATGTAGTTAAAATAAAATGATAAATAGATGCTGTGGCCACTAGGCCTTTATTTATTCACTGGGCCACTGTGGCTCAGTGGTGGAGCAGGGTCGTCCTTCAATCAGAGGATCGGTGGTTTGATCCCCGGCTCCACTAGTCCATGTCGATGTGTGCTTGGGCAAGATGAGGAGATGATGATGGAAGGTGGGGGAGTGTCACAGGCCTCCTACTACTCTTCACTTAGAGTCAAAGCTTTCAGATTTGACCTTGGAGAGCAGGGGATGGGTGGGGACCATTAGATCAGTCTCATCATCCCCCTCTCCTCCCTCCCTTTCTCTTTCTATTCACATTCAGACATCATTAAGAATTAAAGCCGCTGCCCATGAAAAATACATCCTCCCTTGTTTCCATTCTTAATCAAAGATCACAGACTGTTGAATTGGTAGAGAGCAATAACAAGGAGGCTATAAGTTATGGACTATCCAATCTCAACCTGTCCTGGGATTCCAGAAATGGAGGGATGATGTGTTTAAAAAAAACAAGACTTCAAGAGTGCTCAACACCCAATCCAAAGCAAAAAGCAAGTGATTATGGAAGCATGGATGGCCAAAGAAGTGATACATTCAAACAGCGTTTCAGACAAAGCAAGCCGAGCAACTCATTCACAGAGCACAGGAGCCATTGGAAGCCAGGCAGCGTGTTGAAAGAAACCATTGTGATGGAGCACTGCACAGGAAGGTAGTAGTGACATGATGATGGTCAACATTTCCCGACATATAAAGACCAGACAGATATAGAAAGAGAGAAAGACACACAGAAACACAGACTGTGGTATGTTGTGGCTTCTGCTTTTTTAAACAGATCGAAACGTCAGCCTTTTAAAGTGCAAACATCACATCCTTCAATAAAAAGTAAAACAACAGGCCAACGGAGCAGCAGCAGCTGGTTATCTCTGGTGACATTCTTTGGGCGTGAATGGACGTTATCAGCGGCTACCGCTACCGTTCTAATGCTGCAGACCAACCAAACTGTCACGATGTGAAAGTGAAAATTAACATTTTGAGTTGAAACAAAACAACTTTGGGTTCAGGCAATAAAACTTCTTGGTTAGGTTTAGGAAAAGATCGTGGTTTGGGTTCAAATAAGTACTTAGGAATTTATTTTAAAAAACTACAGTATAATAACAGGCCGACTTTTGGTTTAACACGGGACACGTACCGCAGTTTCCTGGGTGAAAGTCCTGTGTTGTCCCTGACCACAGTCTCATATGGACTTTGTTGGTCTTGACATCGCCGTCGTCTTCTTGTATTCGTATCAGTGATCAACCATGTGAATCGATGATAGTGGTCTTCTGAATCTACTTGTAGGTGTAGCAGGTCTAAACCATATTTCTGAGGCTGACCACCAATAAGGACCATTGTGATGACATTGAAAGCAGGTGAAAAAAACCCCTTTTTTCATTTTTTTTGTCCTCTGTTTCCTCTGAATGCTCTGGCCTCATCACTTGTTTGTCTTGTCAGCAAAAAGAGCTCTCCATTAATGTTGCTTTGGTAAGACAAGGACACATTTCAGCAAAACCCCCAGAGCAAGGAATTTTGGGGTAACAAAAACCTGCCATTGAGGTGTAATAGAAGTCTGTACGAAAAAGATAAGGCATCAATTATTTAATGAGAAGGCCCCTGAATCATTCTTTAGTTTTTCCATTATTTCATATTGTAATTGTAATCAAAAGGATAGAATTTCATTCAAGAGCGAATGGGGCCAGATGATGACATTTCCGTCTAGTGGGGATTTCTGTGAATAAAGTTGAACTGAGACAGTGGGCTCGAGTGCTAGTGTAGATCAAGATGTCTTTCACATCCTGTCACTTCTCTAATCCCCAGCAATGAAAAAGATTAAACAAATCTAGTTTTTGTCAAACACTGGATTTTGTTAGTCGCTAAAAGTGAAATTATAAATGATCAGCTCTTTCAAAGCTGCATTAATCAGGTTGGGTTTATTTGCCCCTTTGGGACAGAACCCCAAAACAAACTAAAGATCATGCAAATTTGGTCTATTGTGGTCTTGTAAAGTTGACATGGCTAAGGTCTGTAGCAAAGGCTTTTTACACGCCCCGGAAACAACCGTGAGAATAAACCTGACTAAACCTGACTAATAGCCTGACTAACAAAGCAGTCGGTTGAAAGGTGCTAAAATGCTCTATAGCTGATGGGAAGTGAAGAGTTGGGTTCATTACTACAACCAAAAAACACCATCATACACAGTCATTTGGCCCATTGTTGATATAAAGGATGTTGATAGTGCGGCTTTAAAATGAGAGCTGGTCAAGTCTAAAACCTACCAAAACTAGTAGATTCTCATTCGTGTCCCGATCTTTTCATAAATTTGAGATCTGTTTTGCCTGATCTTTGAAATATTGTCCGTTGTCTGCTCCTGCTCCTTTTGACTCTTTATCTCACTACTCTGTCTCTTTTGGCCTTTAATAAAGAAGTTCAGATCTAGCTCTTGTTTTAGCTCAATGTAGGCTTGGGCTGGTTTCTTACTGTCCAGTGTGAACTCTAGCACAAACTCGCTGCTGCCGGCCGGGAAGTTGTGTCTCCAGCTGACGTTAGTGTAGTTACTGTTAGACTCCACCGTCACATTCCAGATCTCCCGCCCATGGCCCACTACACAAGGGGGAGGGGTCAGGGGTAAAGGGTTAAAGGTCAGGGGCAAAGGGCAGAGATTGCACAGTTACAACAACCATAAACAGGGCTCTATTTAGACCTATGCATGGTGCTAGCACTAAGGGAGTCTATCTACAAGAATGATCGTCCAGATCATGGTCTTCTCAAAACCCAAGTAAATGTAATATGCTCATGGACAGAAAATTCCCCCATGAGAAAATACCAGAGGATTTTTCAGTTCATGAAACATTTAATTGCAATGCTTAGTTCTGGTTCAGAATGGACTAAAAACTAAAAAGAAAAAGACGAGCTCTGCCAATATCACAACCCTCATCACTCTAAAGTGTTGAAGGGTACTTTCTCCAAGGCCTTTACACTTATCAACATCCATTCAATCATAAAGAAAAGTTTGGATTCTCACTTCCTGACCAGGAGGATAGTTGCTGGCTACATCCCAATATTCTGAAGTAATTCCCCACTCTTTGTACGGTAGGTACAGCACAGCTTATCGGAATGCAGCCCTGATGTAGTCTCCTGTTTGGTCAGGTGGGAGAAGACAATTGTCTTTTGATATCCATGAAGCCATTCATGGTCAACTAAAAACATTAGAAAGACAATAGAAACGATAGTGGGACAACAGCATGTACCCAACACATTCTGATCGGTACGCTTGAAGGTGACCAGCTCAGGAGGAGTTGTGGTGGTTGTGGTCGCCTCGGTTGTAGTGGCAGTAGTGGTAGAAGGAGTAGTAGTAGCAGTAGTAGTAGTAGAAGTCGGAGTTGTCGGAGTGGCAGAAGTTGAGGTACTAATGGTTGTAGGAGCGATGGTAGTAGGAGTAGGAGGAGCGAGAGGAGGAGGAGTAGGAGAGAAAGCTGAAGCCACGGACGCATCCGTAAGCTCGACTACAATGGAGGAGGAGGGAGAGAGCAGAGGGTTAAAGACAAGGCAGCAGGAACATCAAACAGGCACACACACACAGTGACACACACGGGAGAGAGAGTCCACACAAGCAGCATCATACGCTTCACTAAGGCACCATGAGTCAATAAATGATCACAGTATTCACTTGAGTGTTTTCCACTTCATCTCTGCTGGGATCCACACACACTTCATCACTGTCCTGCAGGGACCTAGCTTCCACTGCCACCAAGAGGACAGATGCTGACATTACAACATATCACTGGGTTTCCTTGAAAGAGCATGCTGTATTTAATAAGAGCTGGTTTGGAGAATGCCAAACTGTTTCATCAAGTATTTGTGTTGCATTTAAAGGGGCTCCCCACTGGTGAAATAAAATATATGTCAGTTTACTCATTATGGGAAGTACGACTCAGCCTGAGACAGAGAGAGTTGGTTAGATCTCTGGAGAAGCCACAAGAACTTGACTAGAATCGACTGGACTTTGTAATATCTGAGAGAACAACCCCTGATGATGTCATCTGGGGTTACCTCAACTTGGACTTTAAGACTATGTTACAAACATGGAGTTTGAAATTCGTGGGTCAAAGAAATATTTCGATATTGGTTGCATTATGGGAAATGTTCGATCCAGCATTTTCTCTCATAGGGACTAAAAGCCAATATATCGCAACCTCTGCTGCTTCCATTTTAACCCCTTTATTTTAAAATATGCCTCTCTCAGCTCCCCACATTTTATGGAAATGCAATTTAAATTGTCCAGAGTGCCCCTTTAAGTATTGCTCCTCTCCTGTATGGATAAAGAGGACCTCATGTAATACACTTGCAGACCTAGTTCTCGTCCTTTACAGACAACTATTTCACACACGCATCACTGATGGAAAAATACAACACATTTTATAGTTATGTCACATTTCATTCAGTGTCTGTCATTAAAGTAGCAGCTCTGATTACAGTTATTTTTTCTGTTTTGCAGTATTTTTATCATGCAGGTACAGGCTATTTGGAGGGTTGACTAGAAATGTCAGAGCAGTTGTGTATCAGACACCAATACTTTTTGAAAAACCAACCAAAATGTGTACAGTGGGAGCTTGGAAAAGTGTCAGATATGGAAAATGGCACTTACTCAGGTCTTTTTTACGTGCTGTCTGATTAAATAGTAACCAATTTAACTTATAATTTTCATAAATTGAAGACAAAAAATAATGCATCCAGCCCTGGTCTTCTCCATCCTGTGACTTTTGTGACACTATGGTGCCCTCTTGTGGGAGTCAGACTCCGCTCAGGTTGGGAACCAGCACATCCTTTTCCACTTTAAGTGCTGTTCACTCCTACACTACCATGAAGTTGAGGACATCTCCAACCAGTTAAAGGGCCCATTACTGATCTGATGGCCCCAACCCTAACACTTCCATCATATATCAGCCTCAAACACCCGGCCAGCATGCTTGTATCACCAAGCCGGAGGCCAAGCATGACCTCAGACCGCCATGCGATGGAAAGAGAAAGTACGACAGGATGATGAGAACATCAGCATGTTCAGGAGCCGTTACAGCCCTGTGAGGTAAGCCTATTCAGCCCAAAGCTCCAAACAGCCTTACCTGTAATCCTCAGTACTGGATGTAGAAACGGACCAAATGAACAGTAGCAGTGGACAAAGATGGCAGAGTGACGTGACTTTTGAGAAAAGCTCAGAAGCGAGGTGATCAAGCCGATGAGTGAGGGCGCAAGCCAACTGCTGATGTTTTGTTGGTGCCCAGCACACTCAACAAGACACATCATTCATCAAAATGTGACATGTTGATGCATCCTCCCATCCACACACGCACACTCCCTAAACAGCAGTGTCATCATGACATTGTATCCCATGACGATGACTGAAGAACAAAGCGCATTAGCTGCTACACAGGGCTAAGTTGCGTGTCATGGCAGACAGGAAGAGGGCGTCGAGAGATTGCATTGTACAGGTGCGCCATCAGGGATCGGTTCAGGAAGGTTAACGGTCAACATAAATACAAATGGCTGGAGGCAGGATTCTACAGCAGGTATCAGGGGGATTGTATAGTAAAATATGATGCCAAAGATTTTGAAATGGTGATGGTTCTGATACGTTTCTTTTTCAAAAAACTAACTGTGTGCATCATAGAGGGAACCCTGAGCATGTTGAGTGTTCTTCAATCCCTGACAGCACACAGCAGCAGGTAACCAGCAGCTTTACACACAGGGGGAGGATGGAGAGGTGATGACAGCAGTTCAGTCCAATAGCAACAACACATATCATTTCTGATTTGGGTTTTGATTTTGAGTTGCTTAAACAGACCCAGAAATGCATACCTTATTATTATTTTAGACTTTTTAAAGTGCGTTTGAACTAATCTAAATCGGAAACAATACATTGATCAATTATAAAATAACTATTACATGTGATTGAGTCATTTTTGACATCAACCTCCTCAAGTACGTCATGTCTACCGATCACCCAATCAGTTCGCAATCTTGAATTGGAAATAGTTTGAGAACCAACTAAAGGTCCAGCACTCATCTGAGCTTCTGTTGACATGTAAGCTAAACAGCAGTCATGATTCCATCATATAATATATCATATTACAGAAGTCTATACAATGATATATATTGTATAACTATTTAACTAGTGAGCCTGCACGTCAACATATCTATATCCATAACTCAGTCTAGTTTTGTCAAACATTTTACAATTTCAGGAAATCCTTCATTACTTAGTTTTGTAAATGTGGTCGTCATGGTGTTAATCCTCATTTAAGAACATCTGTCACTCAATAAAGTGATAGCAGGATTATTGATTGTGCCTTCAAGCTTTCATTGTTAATGTTAATGGTGAATGAAAAAGCCAATATCCAGTCATGGAATAGCTTCCTGTAGGGTACCATACACAGGCCTTGCACACAAAAAACAATATGATTATGTAAAAGTAGTTAAGTTCTCCCTCTATTGCCCACCGGAGTGAGCTGCAGGGGGTGGTAGTGCACTTCAGTGGATAATAGAAGGTGAAGGTGGACTGCACTGCTGCTCAGTGTTAGGATGGACAGATAGAGATATGGAGGGTGGGGGAAAGGTGGCAGGCACACTGCACGTCTCATTCATTACCTAGAGCTGTAGGATCAGTAAGGTTTTCTGCCAACAAAAAGAGAGGTGGAAACAGGAGACAGAGGAGAGGTGTAAGAAAGACACAGAGGGACAACAAGCACAAGACAGCAGCTGGAAGGTTCTCATTCACCACTGATGGTAGTCTGCTAAGGTTCAGAGTGTCTGCCTCCGTCAGACTTCTGTTTGGATCTATACCTTCTGCTGAAGAAACAGTCCTGATCAAAATTGCTCACAGTAACGTCTAATTAATGATGTGCTAACGTACTCTGCTAATGTTAGCTTCACAGGTTTTTAGTTAGAAAAGTACCTCTCCGGGTAACAAATATTACTATTACACCAATGTCTCCAAAATGTACCTCTGTTGTTGCTCACACCAAAGAACAAACCGGAATCCTATTCATAGTGTTCAAGCTTTCATTTCAGCTGATTGATAATCAATTGATTGATAAGTGTGGTATTTCAATGTTTAGCAAACAACACACAAAGGCTTTTAGTTTTGAGTAAGTCTAATGTATAACAGCGTGTAGATGTTTTCAAGTCAAACTTAGTGTTAAACATGGCTGGTCCATAGAGAGGTTACATGAGTTAGTGCTTTCTATAATTGTGCCACAAGTACCATTTTCTGTGTCTTGGCAATTGCAAAAAGCCGTGAAACAACCTTTCAGGTGATTCATTCATGACTGTAAAATGTTTGCAAATGTTGATAACTCCTCTGATCCAGCTGTGTATCAATGTGTGTGTATGTATGTGAGTCACCCTAACAGAGAGGCCTGTGTTCAAGGGCAACAATCTCATTCACTTTCTACTCCTATGCCTCCGTCTCTCACACACACAGTGATTCTCACCATGTAGACTCACTATGGAACCGACCTGGTTCTATGCAGAGAAAAAGGGCTAGTAATTGTGTAATTACACAGTAAAAGACACAATGCAGCAGAGTGAAGGTTCAGAGTTAGGAGACAACGTTGGACACACTGTGTTGAAGGGACAATTCCAGTAAGTGGTAAACAGGGTCAGAAATGATTTTGTTGAACTTCTAAATATCTAAATCTATTATCTACTTCAAGGTTAATTTCAACTTGATGAGTGTAGTGAAACGTGTTCAAGGATATGCATTAAATGTGTTGTAACTCTGTTGTGTTTTTCGTTCTGTACACTCTCTCTGATGTTTTTTCCTTTTTTTCCTCCAGTTAAAGTTTTTTTTGGGGGAGTTTTTCCTGTTCTGTTGTGAGGGTCTTGGGACAGAGGTTGTCGTATGTGTACAGATTGTAAAGCCCTCTGAAGTAAATTTGCGATTTGGGATTTTGGGCTATACAATCATAAATTCAATTGAATTGAATTGAATACGATTTGAATACGAGCCTCTCATCACTGTCCAACTTCCCTACTCTGTCTGTAGCTTTCAACCCCCATTGGTTCCTTCTGAAGACATTTAAAAAAAACTCACAAATACATAGTTTCATTTTTACAAAGGACTCAGTCCTTTTCTAAGACAGCTTGACACGATGGAGTTCTCCATATGAACGATTGAGTTCTATGACTGTGGATTAGATATATCTGGCTTTGGCCATTCATTATTGGTTTGGGTCTTTTCATGGGATTTGTCGACAATAAGAAAAATATAGACTACTGCCTTATCCTCACCATTTAAAATCAATGGCTAAAATATATACAGTAAGAAAAGTGGTGGGCTGATGGACTATTAAATATGAGGTGATATTTTGTGTCACTGGCTATAATGTAAACCTTGGTGAATTTTGGTGATTATGATGCCTCCTCACCCTCAACAAGATTTAAAAATATTTCTTTGGGACGCACTGAATGTGAGATCTTTTTTGGCAAATGAATTGTCAAATTGTCAAATGAAGAAAGACTCACCTTCATTGGCGAAGTGAGGGGACTCCTCAGCATAGACCTCCCCTGCTCCCACCTGGGTGAACGCTGACAGGAAGAACTTGTAGCGGGTGGATCGGTCCGGCAGGCGGAGTGTGAACTCTGTCACGTTAGGAGGGAGAGTCTCCAACTGGGCACGACCCACTCTGGAGCCATTGACTGCACACACACACACACACACACACACATTCACAGAAGAATGACAGAGAGGGACAGATGGGTTGGCTTCAGAATTATTCCCAATTAATCTGGGGGAGTCTGGTACTGCTGCAACTATAAACTTCCTCCTTACAGAAATTCCATCTGACTGGCAACATATGAGCAGCACTTTCACAATGCAGTGGCTGAATACAACAGACATTTGGAGTGCATTCACCTTCATTGGCAACAGGGTTAAACTGGTTTGGTTCAAGCCTTTGATTGTATTGTATTGCAGAGCTGCGTGGTGCAAATACAATTTACTCAAATAAAAACTATAAAACAAAGCAAATCCCTCAAAAGAAATATGAGCCCTAGTTATACTTTACTTTATTAATAGCAGTTCCGTTTATAATACTTTTTGGAGTCCATTTTGAGGAAGCAATCTACATGCACAGTAGATTGCTATCCCACCACTTGTTGTGTTGGGGCAATGCGGTCTGTCCGTGTGATCACAACAAATTGGTGCAACGCGGATGTCCGAGCACTGAATCTTCACGTACACCCTCTGATGACTACATTTACATCACCTGGATCCTTAAGGACCCTCACGGAACTTCGCACACTCACAAGTATAACATAGGCATTACAGTTCATAATGTTCAAGCAAATCATCACCAAGTTAAAAAATGCTTTCTGTCTGAAGGTTTGAAAGGTACCTTTGTGTGAATAGCTTTGGTTTGAGAGGATCAGAGCAGCTCACCTGTCTGGTACTTGAGCTGGTATCCAATCAGAATGCCATTGGGCTCCAGAGGTTTGTCCCATTCAAGGTGAATGGTGTCAAACGTTCTCCGGTTAATCCTGAAAAACTTCGGAGCATCTGGCACTACAAACACACAAAACAGTTGTACTATTGATTGTTCAACAACATGAATAGATATTAGAGATGAATTATGAGCTGTTTAACTTCCTAACAATAGCTCTAAGGAGCTTATAACACATCAGTAAGATCACTAATGAATTTGAATTGAGTGTTTTTATGCAGATAACCAATATACAGGACTGTCTCAGAAAATTAGAATATTGTGATAAAGTTCTTTATTTTGTGTAATGCAATTAAAAAAACAAAAATGTCATGCATTCTGGATTCATTACAAATCAACTGAAATATTGCAAGCCTTTTATTCTTTTAATATTGCTGATTATGGCTTACAGCTTAAGAAAACTCAAATATCCTATCTCTAAATATTAGAATATCATGAAAAAGTATACTAGTAGGGTATTCAACTAATCACTTGAATCGTCTAATTAACTCGAAACACCTGCAAGGGTTTCCTGAGCCTTGAAAAACACTCAGCTTGGTTCAGTAAACTAAATCACACGTATGGGGATTATCACAATATTCTAATTTTCTGAGACAGTCCTGTATATTTCTTGAACAAAGTAGAAGGATAATATTTAGATTTTTTGATGGTTTACATAGACTTCAGGACAGTTGAAATTATTTCTTGGGATGGTGGTAAAAAATAGTCTGGGGGCGTTGTCGACCAGCTGCTGAACAAAACAAAACAACTACAAAAACAATAATCGGCACACCTCTAAAAGTTATATTTGTTACCCTTTTCTTTCTGCTGATCTGATCTGTGACTCAAGACCCTGATACAATCGGAACCATGGTTTTTGTGAGCCATTGCACCCTTACTCTTAGATATATTAGTTTACGAGGGCCTTGTCCTCACCTCCCTCCTTGGTGGTGACCTCCACCGTGTTGCTGGGTGGACCCTCAAAGACGTTGTTGGCCACAACCAGGAACATCTTGTAATTCGAGTAGGGCACCAGGTCGCTGAGGATGCCTGACGGCTCGGCCACGATGCTGTAGAAACCTTTGGTCTTCTTCTCCTTACTAACCCCCAGACCCGGAACCAGACTGGACTCACGCCAGTAGTACAGCTGAAAAGTAGAAAAATGGGAAAGTGGTTAGTGGGAAACCAGTGCAGAAGAGGGCGACGAGATTAATTAAACCGGAGAAATAGTCAGCAAACTGAGGATCTATTTTCAGAATAGCTCTGCAGTCACTTCATTATCATTACAAAAAGTACACAGCTAGTCTCACTCTGTACTCCTTGAACTCTCCCTGCACAGAGCTCAGGTCCACGGGCTTCCAGTGCAAGTTGGCCTTGGTGCTGTCAACCTTTGACACCCTCAGGTCAGTGGGAGCGTCGGTGGGCTCTGAACACACAAAAAGGGACAAAGTATGTGTGAATAGTCGGAAAGGTTAAGCTCTGTTTATGCAGGAAGAAGAACAAATTGCTTTCAAATCAAAGAGAAAAGATTCACTGATGACATTGTGAGAGGTTTAATCTGGTACTGACTTTCCCAAACAAATACCCATTGGGTCTCTACTCACTGTCCTCTCCAGAGTATCCAACGACCACATTAGACTCAGGTCCGTGTCCAAACTCATTCCTGGCCTGGACTTTCATCTCGTAAGGCACGTAGGTCTCTGTGTTGTGGACGACATGTTTGGACCCAAGCGTGGACGTGTTACTCCACCTCTCTCCCAAATCCTTCCGTCTCCACCACAAGCTGTAGTGCAGGTTTGGCCCGTTCCTCTCCAGATCAAGCAGAGGCTGGAGAAAACAAGACAAGAAGCTGACTGTGAAACGCACACTGACTGAAAGTAAGATTTACTTTGGGTTTGTTTTCACTTGTAAGACATGAAAAGAACATAACACCCAACCATTCAATCAGAACTGCTGTTCTTCTCACTTACAAAATACTACTTAAACTACTGGTTTTATAAACAGTTCCATCTACGATCATGATTGATGTATTCATGAATTCAACAGGAATCTCATAAGTTGTAATGTCCTGCCTTGTACATGTCTTACCTCCCAGGTGATCTCCATATTGTCCTTCTTGGATCCCCATCCTCGTAGACCTCTGGGGATGGCATCTGGGGCTGGATGTAACATAACGAAATTCACTCAGATTGAACAACATCAACTGCAACTACTCCCATGTCCTCAGGCACAGAGTTGTGTTAACACCACCTGAGAAACCTGAAGCTTACTGGCCTTAACTTTAACTCTGCTACTTTTACTTTAAAGCAAGGGGCTACAAACTACACATCCAGCCCATGTAACACTCTCACAGGGCCCTCCCATGTGTTTACAATGTTTTCTTTCACTAGGTCGACAATTTAATACTTGTTTTTATAGTTCCTATTTTCATTGTCCCTTAAGTGTTTCCGATAAGATAAGATCAAATATGATAAGATGCGATAAAATAAGGTACGATGAGATAAGGCGTATCTATATATATATATATATATACATATATATTTATATATAACATATATATTTTGAGTAATTCATTTATTTTCTATCAGGGCTGCATGATTAGAGCATAATGATTGGCTATATATTTCAAATTTATGATGGAGTTTGTTTTTTCTACTTCCATGTTCCCGTGGCTCCAGCTAGGAGACAACAACCTGGCCCCCAGGTCATTCGAGTCCTACAGGCTGAACAGTTCCGCTACGTCTAATCAAATCTTTTCTCACAAGATGTAGGTAGGTTGTTGTGACCTGAAGACAGTCCTTCAGTCAACAAAGTCATAATCTTTAAGTAAAGTACCTGAAATGTTCTTGATGTGGTGGTACATAAACTACACGTGTGAGTGTGTGTGGTGCTCCTCACCAGCTCCACTGGTCTTGTACCGTGGCGAGGGCCGGCTGGGCTGACTCTGGCCCACTGCGTTGACGGCGATGACCCTGAACTGGTAGTTGACAAAGGGGGCGAGCTGCAGGATGACAGAGTTGAGGTCCCCGGGGTATGTGGACAGGTCCTGCCACCTGTCCGGCTCCCAGCGGTCCTCCTCAAATTGGACCAGGAATTCTGCCGAGATAACACAACTGGCGTGAGGATAGGCAGGCCATAAGATCGTGCGGGTTTCATGTAGTCCTTGAAGGCATTCAGCAGGTAGGAAGGTTGGTAGGGTCTCCTGCAGCTTCTAGTTTAATGACCCTGTTACATTCATTTTACAACCCTCCATTTCTGCATGCCTTCATTATCATTTCTTTCCTGAGCTCAGAGACCTGGGATGGAACCTCACCACCCTTTTATCACTCCTTTATCCACACAATCTCCCTTCAGGATGCACATTTCACTGCTCCAGGTGTGTCAGGATCAGATAGAACGCTTTCACATAAACAAATCAGGCCTGTGTATGAGAAATGTAGAGAGAAATGTGAGGATGCAAGAGTAATACAACCCCCTTCCAGGATGTCCAGGAAAATGAGAAGTGTGTGTGTGTGTGTGTGTGTGTGTGTGTGTGTATACTGACCCGTGACTGGGCTCCGGTGGTCGTTTCCGGGGATCCAGGTGAGGCGAACGCTGCGGGCTGCGGGGTCTGACAGATCCAGATCCATGGGAGGGTCTGAGCGGTCTGCAGAGAAACAGGGAATAACCTGATCTTAGACATGGAAAAACATGACATCTACACACAACCATAGGCATGCAGCAACACTCATACTGTACAATGTCATCTATCCTGGTCATCAGTCAGTCAACTTTCATTTAAGATACACTTTAATTAGATTGACAAACTACTTTATAACACCCGATAGTACCTTCATATCTCCTCCCAGTTCACTGTCTGAAAGTTTCAGAAAATGGTAAATACATCGCCCAGAGAAATTAGGACAAATGAGAAAAACTACTCTACTAATAATATCCACAAACAACTTAGAATGAGTGGGAATGTGGGAATGTGGTTCCAAACTGGAGAAAACATTGTCAGACTCAGTATGAGATGAAATGACTTGATGGGATGTTTTGTGGTGCATGTATGTAAAAATCCATTCGGCATTAAGAACTCCTCTAACACACACACAGAGACAGAATCATCATTGGCACATAATGAAATAATATCCATTATAACAGTGTTTTAATATAAATAGTGTCATACAGCAGAGGCACACATTTAGATGAGGAAGAGGACAAAAAGTAAAAGAATAAGAAGACAAAGTAAACGGAAGGAAAATGAGGACATGACAGAAAAGCAAAAGAGAGAATTCCACGCCGTGTGTTACCTGGAGGCAAGGCACTAGAGACTGAGGGGTTGAGGGAGGCTTCCTCTGTGGGGCGAGGTCAAGGACCAGGAAGTGGGTATAAGGGTTAGAGTATGCATGTTAGTCTACCAGCCAGTCAACAGCAGGGGAGCACAATGGTTAACAAGTCATTTAGTACACACTGTATTCATATTAATCAGCTTCACTAAGCTCCAGTTTGTATGACGCCATATTAAGGTCCTTGTTGGTAAAAACCAAAAAAAAAGTAAATACGGAGCCAGGTGAGAGAGGTAATATTCTCAGAGAAAACTCTGAGTCTTCAAGATTAAAGTGGTACATTTACCAGAAGAATGTCAGTAAAAATGTCAGTATATATGCCTTGCGAAGTCAATCGATAGGGTTATTTCACAAATAAAACAATGAGTTTTTTCCTCATAAAGGTGTGGTATTAATCTCAGAGAATCGCAGAGTATTTTTCTTGTAAATTGATGTCTTTAATCTCGGAATCTTTTCATTTTCAGAATATTGTCCACCTCCCCTGCTTCCGTTTTTTCTTTTTCTTTTTTGTCTTTCAATGGCCCTAACGGACAATCATGTTATCCTCATATTTACATTTGAGACTTTTGTATTCACAATTAGATTTGAGAATTAGCTAAAAAAATAGATTACCCTCTGGGAACCAGGAGGTCATTCAACAAAAAAAGTTTTGAGCCATTTGTCAATTGTGTCTGTCCTGACTCAAACTAAATGTACTGCTCAGGAGAGGAAATACTTTTTCAGAGGACGAGGCTTTGAAGATTACAAAACACGACTTAAAAAAATGGTCAAAAACAGAGGCGACTGTGACTTACTAATGAAAAGTCTCAAATGTCAAAACAGGATGTTCAAACTGAGTCCACAACATAGCTTCACTACAGCACCTTCTACACAGCACCATACAGGAGCATCTCCATACGCTGCATGCAAACAGTTGAATCAGTGGGAGTGAGTAGAGTTAAAGCTTAGCTAGGTTCGTAGCGCAGTAAACTGTTGCAACAATAAAACATGCAGGATTTCCATTTGAAGACATAGAGCTGAAAAATAGTAGAGTGTCAAGAGAAGACATTTACAGAAAATATCTACTGAGAAAATATAAAGAGCATTAATACAAAGCCAAAGGAAAAGCATATAGAGTGTGTGTGTGTGTGTGTGTGTGTGTGTGTGTGTGTGTGTGTGTGTGTGTGTGTGTGTGTGTGTGTGTCTAAGAGGTAAATAACTATAATTATGAAGTGCCGGTACTTGACAATTTTGAGAGACTGCCTTCTTCTCTTTCACTATATTTCAACAACACAGTCACCAGGGCGTGGTCATTGTACGTCTAGAACTTCAAACCATCGATACCGTCCCTCAGAGCAAGTGGCGTGATATACCAAGCAACTGTTACTGAAAGTTGGTATAAAAGTTACGCGGTTATTAAATAATGAATATAACAGGTAAACGAGTCCACTAAGAGCGGCAGGGACAGATGATGGACACAGGACTTCCACCCAGCAGAGGGCTGTTAGTGCCCTTTGTGAAACTAAAAGCAAACAAAGGCTTTACCCTTGTTACATCACATTTTCACGCTTGTTACATAATGTTACGTAAGAAAGTCTGCTAAGGTTGGTTATTTAGTTACGCTAGTGACTACGCTTGTCATGAAGCATTGTTGTGTTGTAATTGGAACACACACCATGTTATTTGTTCTAACCTTGAACATGTAGGCTCAACCTTTGTCCTTTGTCTTTTGCCTAAACCTAACAAATCGTTTCACAACGTTAACTAGGTGGCATTGTGCGTTTCTGTTTGAGCGATACGAGGCTGATATGAAACGTGTTCATGAAACATATTTTTCTGTTCTACGAATCTCTTGCTGAAATGTACAATGCCAACATTTTTCCTGGCAGATGTAGTTAGTAGTTTCTTTACACAAAATGGTTTTACATGCAAAATACATGAACTGATACTGTGTAATAGATTATCTATAATTAAATAAGCACTGTGGTTTATTTGGGCTCAGAGTAAATAAAACTCAATCTGAATCTGCCATTTGCTCCAGGTCTGTTCTATATGTGAGTGTACCTAACACCGTGAGGCGGGCTGAGGCTGAGTCCTGGTCTATCTCAGATTTGACAGTGCAGGTGTAGGTTCCCTCGTCCCCCTCGTTCACATTGGGGATGGTCAGCGACTCCTCGTCTTTCCTCAGCCTGGGAGACAAACACAGGGAAAGAATTCAGGTTTTTATTTGAGCTGACATCTGTATAAAATCAATCAGTCATTCAATTATAACTGACTAAAAAAGTGGTAATTCTCATTGTATGACACATTTTAGCTCTACTTCCTCTCTAAGACAAGTTATTGGTGTGTGTCATAACTCTGAGAACTACCCTGTCTCATACAAAATTACATTCCATACAACTAAACAGAATTTTCATTTCATGCATTGAATGTGACATGAAAAAATCAAATCTTATTTTTCACTTAATAACACATAAACCACAGACCAATGATCCATTGCTGTCCATTTCTTTTCAGAGGAAATGATAAACATTTACTGTTACAGTGTTTTGGCTTTACAGGTGCATGATGGGAGCACCAGAGATGTCTTTGTGTGCCGTTACCTCCAGCCCAGGTAGAGAGGCTTGTCGTCCTTGGTCCAGGCCACAGTGATGGGCAGGCTGGGATCAGACTTCACTTTACAGTCAAAGTGAGCCGTGGAGCCCCTGACGGCCGACCGGCGCTCCGGGGCTCGAACAATACGAGTCGGCTCTGAGCGGGAGTGAGGTTGAAGGGGAGAGCATACACAAACACACATTCTTTGTTAACTCGGACACTCAGATGCATCCAGGAAAAATCAGTGACAGGTGTGTGTGATGACTGACTTGTCAGAGTTGGATGGAACACACTCTTTTCCAAAATGCTCACACACATATGACAGCAAGGCCACTTTCAACATCTGTTATTCTACCAGAGCTCCTAAAACTTTATTTTTTCTGTTGAACAAATCTGCCCCGAGTGTACTTTCAGTGACTCGCAGTTGCATGCCTCACACCAACCAATCAGTTTAAATCCATGTCTGTCCAAAATGTCATCAATTCATCATTATATCCTGTTAGACACTTGTGTGAAATTGTCATGATTCGGATCTGAATTCTTGAGTAGTGACCCAAAACGTGTTTCGTGACCTTTGGAATCAGTTCTTCCTTGTGTACGGGTTGACTTTTGTGCCAAATTTGAGAAAATTCCCTCTGAGCATTCCTGAGATATCACGTCCACGAGAATGGACCGGACAGTACGTATGGATGGACGGACGTACAAATACGTTTTGTTTGAATGGATGTCATTATGCCTCCTGCCACTGCTGTCAACGGTGCAGAGACATAATGACATCCATACACAACTTCTTTGCATTGGCAAATCCATTTTGTAGTAAATGGGTTAGGGTTAGCGTGTACGTCCGTCCATCCACCCTCCATGTACAACAGCTGTGCAGAGTAAGAACATCCCACTTCCTAGATCGGGGGAACTGAACGTAATCTCGGCAGCAGATTCTTCTAACACATAATGAACTAACGGATGCTCTCTAACGATGAGGATCTCTACTTGCCATTGTACTTGACAAAACATACTGACGAATGAAAATGTATCTCACTGCCTTGACAGATGAATGCACCTGTTTAAATAGTTTTCAGTTCAGCTCTACCCTGAATGCTAGGATGGGAATATATATGCAGTTTGAATACAAATGTAACTGTTAGTAGTCAGAAGTTGAATTAAAGGCACGATCCAACAGTGCAGGCTGTTTGGCACGAGGAAAATAAATCATTTCACATCTTCCACACAAAGTGACATGCAATGGGAGCCCATGTAAAACGTCATAAACCCTGTTGGAGCTGATTGTTGCACAATGTATGCTGCACATGATGTAATAACAACTCATTTGGAGTTGAAACATTACTTTAAGTTTCAGTTTCGCTGTTCACAGCACACCCTGTACAACAGAGATGTAATGACTGACCTTTGACCTCAAGGCGGACCTGGTTCTCGGCCGTGCCCAGCATGCTGTTGGCCACACAGGTGTAGGTGCCCTCGTCCTCTGCTCGGGCCCGTTTGATCTCCAGGGTGCCGTTGATGTAAACGCGGTACTGACCTCCGTCCAGCCCACTGCCCTGTCCGTTCTTAAACCTGCAAGCACAGAAAGCATAGGGGAATATGAATGATAAAGTATAGCTGTATGAATGTTGTGCTCAAGAACACAGATGTGGCTTTACAGAGGTTGATGCCAAAACCAGTATTAGAGCTGTCGATGCTCACCATCGTAGCTCCGGCAGAGGAGAACCGAAGAAGGGACAGTCGAGGAAGGTGCGGTTGTTCTCGATGACTTTGATCAGCTGGTTTTTAGGGCCCAGCATCCTCGGAGGCATGTCTGCAAAAAGAGGGACAGAGGATGACGCCTTCACCACTACATCACTTACCAGCACTCTGCACGAGTCACAGCGTTTTTAATATTTGTGACAGTGTGACAGTCAGCTAACGTGCACCATAACTGGTACTGAAGCAGCTACATTGAATTCAGCCTTCTCATTTTATTATCTGTCTGCAACATGTTTAAATATCCTCTGTGTAAAAGGCTTACTAGATTAGAATTCATTTGCAATCAATTAAAAATTATAAATGTCAAATTTTAACTGGTTACAGTTGAATAGTAGTGTATTCACATACTTTAGGATAAGCATGTTTGCTTTTTTATCCAGAGTATTTCACAGTAATATTCATTATTAGTAGAAATTGAATCTGCTGACGTCCAGTACAGGGATGAGTCCATGATGTGTTTAGCATAACATGTACACATGGAAGCCTGCTAGATCAATCAAACCCTGATTATACAGAATGTAAAAAGTGTCAAGAGGCTATGAAAATGTGTGTGGATGACTATCGACTTGTGTTCATTCTAATCATTAAAGGAAAACATGCACAGGTTCAGTGGTGATGGAAATATTCTTAAACCAAATGGCCTTGCATTCATATTTCCACAGATAATTCATGGCTGTAGAGCAAGGCGAGGGCTAAGGCTTACAGACAGATGGGCAACACACCCACTGCTCTGTAAACATTTTTGAAATGGACTTCCTCCTCCGTATCTCACCGAGGACGCTGACGAAGGCGTTGGCCATCAGGTAGCCGTGCTGGTTGGAGGCGTTGCACTGGTAGACGGCGCTGCTTCCCATCTGCACCAAGCGGAACATGATGGTGTCACCGAGCACCTGTCTGCTGGGGCTGTGGGGAGTGCCTGAGGTCAGGGGAGAGGACAGAGACACATAGCAAGAATAAGGAACATTACAGAATTCATTTTACACGGATGTCTAGTGAAGACAATATTTGAATTTAATTTGATTTGATTTGAGTGGTTACTTTAGTAGTCTGCTACAGACTCCAGTAAATAAGAACAGTACCAGGTCCTCATTGTCTTTTTCATTTACTGAAATCTGGACATTCAGAACAGATTAGTCAGAAAAGCTGGTTGACATAAAGCCGTAGTATAGAGTGTAATCAGGCCACTATTATAACATAGACACTCATCATACCATACTGTTAAATATGTCCCACCACTCACACTCACAGAGCTTTTTAACAAGAACATCTTTAATAAGAACATCCATCAAGCCATCTTCTGAAAAACTGTGTTTAAATAGAGCCCAATAATCACAATATTATATCATGAATAGGAAACATTCAACAAAAAAAGAAAGAAAGATAAACAGAACGAAAGGAAAGAAAGAACGACAGACAGACAAAGAAAAAGAAAAAGATAAAGAATGAAAGAAAGATAGATAGAAAGAAAGAAAGAAAGACAGATGGATAGATAGAAAGAAAGAATATATAGAAAGGAATAGAGAAAGACAGATAGATAGAAAGAAAGAGAGAAAGACAGAAAGAGAGAAAGACCGATAGATAGTAAGAAAGAAAGACAGAATATGTACTTTCTATAGGCAGTCCGTTGACCAGCCACTGGATGTTGGGTTTGGGGTTGCCGTTGGCCCGACACACCAGAGGGCCGTTCTCCTCCGGAGCGAGCACCAGGTTGAAGGGTTTGTCGAGCCAATAAGGAGCCGCTGTGGAACACGGAGTCAGATGAGCACGACGGACTCAAACACAAACATCTGTAGAAACACATAACCAGTGTCACCTCCTCACCTTTGACCTGGACAAAGATGGAGTGGCGTATGCTGCCTAGATGGTTGTTAGCCATGCATACATACTCCCCAGCATCCTCCTCTGATACGTTGATGATCTTCAGGGTCTTGTTGTAGTTGTCAAACTTCACCTTTCTCCCTGGCAGGTCCCCACCCTTCTTAAACCATTTGATAGTGGGCGTCGGACTGTATAGGGACAAAGAGGGGAAATCCTCACTGTCATTCATTATTATTATTATTATTATTATTAAAAGGTTGGTCCCGCACTATTGGAACTTGATCAGGGAATATCAGCTGAACATACTATGGACTGACAAATTACAGCTCAAACCTCTTCAGTCCAACTACTGAGTAGACTTCAGAGGGACCAAAGGAACACATACTAAGTCAATACTCAGAGCCCAGTTGCACTGTTGGGGTTCTATAATGATCGAGGGTCACTGGTGCTGGACAGGAAGAACAAATTCAGCATCCAAGTTCTAAGAGTATTCTCCCTGTCATGCATCACAGAGGGGACATAGACTACATGGAGATTTGAATCATTTCATTCTTCTTCTATTTCAAATGTAAATCAAACATCTGGTGTCTGAATTATGCAGTTTGTATCTCTGATATGAGTGTGTGTGTGTGTGTGTGTGTGTGTGTGTGTGTGTGTGTGTGTGTGTGTGTGTGTGTGTGTGTGTGTGTGTGTGTGTGAGAGAGCTCACAGTCCAGCAGCGATACACTCCAGCAGCAGTTGCTCGTCCCGTAGCACCATCTTGGAGCTCTCAGTCCCTGAGGGTGAGAGGAAGGTCGGCGTGGACTCGGCTACTTTACGGCCTGCGGACGAGGAATGGGGGCGGGGTTAACACATAACCAGGAGCTGAACATCCTGTTTGCAGGTACTGCCACATGAATCTAGCAGGGCTAGATCAGGGCTTGGCTAAAGCAAGGAGCAGCATTGGACAGGAACTAGAGAGCCTTTAGAACAGAACCTTGGTATTGTTTGGAGTTGGCTTTTAGGTTGTGAGGCCTTTAATAATCCACACACACAGTACAGTGACTGGGGGGGATTAAACCTCTGGTTTCTATAAAATAATCGAGGGTTAGTTTGGCATCAGTGTTGCTTCAGCTTGTTTCTTTTCAACACAAATTGTGAACAAACCATTTGAGCATTAATTAATCAAACAGTCAGTTCAGCTAAGCAGTGCTGTCTTTGTATACTTCAACAACCAAACGCATGTAGCACTTTAATCAGGCACGTAGTTTAACGTGAACTCACCTTTCACATAAACTACACTCGTGACAAAACTAAGTGTGTCAAACATTATGTCACCTATCTTTTCATTGTTATACTCTGTATGTGGGTGTGCCATACAAGTGCATTTATTTCAACTGCTTTATATTCAGCTCTTCGTTAAACTACTTTAAGTGTTAGTTTAACTAACTTTAAGTGTACAAACTGATAATTCAACTGTCCAAAGGGCTTGAAGGTCAGCTGCTTTCTGCTCAAACACGTTTATTTCAAATAAACTCTCTTCAACTGCTTTCAGTGCTGTTAACATGTTAAGACCTTTTAAACTGTAAACCCTGATATTATCTGCAGCTGTAATTTTCAGCAAGCCCAACAAGAGAAGTTAGTCTCATCTCTGTATTATTGTTTATTAATGCACTTTACATTTAAATAATTCAAAGTTCATTTTGTGAAATGGAATTAAACCTGTAAAGCCTTTCTTTTACTTTCTTACACTTAATTCTCTCTCCTCCTCTCCTCTGTCTGTCCTTCTCCGGCTCTTAATCTGGAGTTCAAACTGAGAGTGAAAGTTGATGTCTGTAAACTGTGATGGATATTACAACAGACAGTTTAGGTCATAATTCCACATATCATTGCCTGACTGCCCATGTTTATTCCCCTGTGAAAATAAGATCCAAGTTGTAATAAAACAGAATTATTAAATCTGTCCAGCAATACTAGTTTAAATTGCATGAGTTTAGAGTTACACTTTGGTTTGGACACATTTGTGAGGATGACATTGTGCTTAGTGCTCCTAAAGTCTCGGGCCAACCTTGTATTACATCCACTGTATGCAGCATTGGTAATGTTGATTGACTGGTAATTATTTGAAACGACACCACCGAATAAACCAATTCAAACAACTGCTGCTTTTTAAACCTTATTACACAGACTGATTTTTCTGGCTCTTTCATCATTACTTAAGAGTTCTAGAGAGCACATTTCCAGTCGGATCCAATCCCAACACAAATGCTGCCAACAGTGTGGACATAGAATCCAGCCAGCACAGAGCTGCAGCATGCTGAGAAGTGTGTGGGATTAAATTAGCATTAGCCTCCTTTGTGATGCAGATCTGTGTGGGATTAAAGCATGTGTTAGCGGTTAGCTTGTCCAGTGGCTGTCGAAGGAGGATCTGCTATTGTTAGTGAAACTGGGAGGAGAAGAAGAATAAGAAGAGGAGGAAACATACAGAAGACATGATCAAGGTGATTATGTGCACACTCACTATAGTGACAGCTACGGCAATTCAGTGAGCTACCTGGAGATGTGGCTAACATGGCTAGCACCCTGCTGAGGAGAATGGCAGTGCTTCCCAGGATGCACTGCAGCTTTAGACTCAATCCCACTCACAAAAAAATTTGAGTTCTGTTTTTGCATCTGTAGGAGATTACAAATAAAATAGCTAGCATGTGTGCATGAGCGTGTGTGATAACGGCCTCGTGTGAGTGTTTTCGACAGCTGTTACAGACCCTCACTCCCCCACGCTCACTCAGAAATGCGTCTGAGTGCAGACTCACTTCCATACATATATGATTATTAATGACCACAGCGTAAATCTGGACTGAATATTCATCATGTGACCTAATCCCTCTCTGAGCTGGAGCCTCTTCGGGGTCCCACTGGGGCCTCGGAGCCGCCAGCCTGGTCTGACACTGGGAGCATCTTCTCCCATTAGGGACACATCAGCCCCCAGTTCAGCCACTGACACATATGTTGTCACTTTGGCTGATCTCTTCCCTCCAGCTATGGGCTCATTCAATATATGTATAGCATAATGAATATACTGTATGTGCAATACATATGAATTAAGAGTAATTTGTGTGTTAATTAATATATGTTTATTCATTACGTGTGATCGTTTAACACTGATTGAAAGGTGGAATAGACTGATTATGGACTAAATGACATGAATACTTATTTCTACTGTGTGAGTGCATATTAGGGTCAGAAAGATGTTGATAAGTCTTCTATTGGATGTGACATCTGGCCCAGTCAGTTCATTCTCCTCGCCGACGTTGAATTTGGTTTGATTCTTTATTTAATGAGCAGCTGACAAACACTACACCGATTGAACAGGAGCAATTCTATTCTGCTGCAACATATTACATTAATTCATCTCTGTCAGTTATATTTGACATAGAGTTTCAGTGAAAAGTTGGCATGTGGCAAGATGTGCAAAAGGGATTAACATATTTTATTCTCATGGAAACTACACTTAAAAACAAAACATGTTTGATCTCGGAGGACTTTTTTTGGGGGGGGACGTACTGCATCTAGACATAAATAGCAGAAGCTTCAATCTAAAACATATCTTAAAAACACAGTGTAAACTATGTCTTGCGAGGTCAGACTGTTTACCTCACTAGCTTTTGAGATTGAAATGTGAAGAACATCGACTGCTACAAGGTTTAATTCAATTATGGTCAATGCTTAGATAATAGATAATAATTAGATAATAGGATGACTCAACATGTCTTTAAAGTACTGAAACTCAATTATTGCAACACTGGTTTTACTGTGGTTTAAGCACAAATTCAACAATGTTTTTAGAGCTACCAGTATGTTTTTCTTGTTTGAAAATGGGAATAAAATAAAGTTAAATAAATAGTAAATAAAAAATAAATAAAAAGTTCCAATGACTGGTAAATGTGTTCAATCAGTTTAGTCCTGTCTCTTATAATGTGCGTTCCCGTACAGCAAAACTGCATTCTCAATAATGTTTATAGAGAAACCTATTTTTTAAACAGCCGATAAAATACCTACGCATTTTTTTTAACGTAGCTCAAATACATTTCTAATCAAGTCTGAAAAGGGTCAAACAAACATGGGACTTTCACCCAGGAGCCGCTGTGTGTGTTCCCAATAAATCCAAAAGTCAACATCAAATTATCTAAATTTATGTCCGTAATTTCAATAACGTAACTAACCTACATATTTTAAGCCAAACCGGGATGTTTGTGAAAAAACCAAACAAGTAGTTCTGTTGAGTTTTTTGTTTTGTTTCAATTTACAATGTTCACGAGTAAAGAACTGCCACTATAATTTGGGAGAAAATACGTTTTCCCTCAAAACATAATTGAGAATGCAGATTTCTTGAGGATGTATTTTTGGAGAGTTGATATGTAAGTGAATGGTAAAACTGACAATAATATATTATGGAGCCTACGTATAATAACATTTCAGTGACATTAAAACCAATGCTTACCAAGCCTCAAATATCGCTAAAAATAAACTTTCAGTTTTTAACTCACAATGGATAACAGAACAGAAAGAAGCAGTGGCAGAAAAAACTGACATCTGTAAATGAAGTCAGCCAAACCTTCCAGAACATATTGAATCCTATGGCCCCCAGACTGACCTGAGAACATTTGATTCATATGTAAGAAGCAACAATTCAAGAACATTCTAATATTGTTGCTCACAAGTCTCATATTCCAGTCTCCTGTCTAGGTTATGTGATATTAGTTCGATGTAATAAGGGAAATAGTTGTTTTGTTTATTTTTTTGAATGATCTAAATGTGGTTGAATTCACGTAGATGTTGTGATTTTTCTCTATTGATAAGGATCCAATAAAAAAATATATAATATCGGCAGCATAAGATAGATTTATACCTTAAAGAAGCACAACCAACACTCACTTCTCCTCCTGCAGCCACTTGGTGAATTCTACACATGTAGAGAGCAGTTAGGGGGTTAAATGTGTGTCGAAGGTCAGGCTGAGGTCAGTAATGACTTGAGCTTCACTGAGCTAGCAGGTTAGTGTGCTAGCCGTGTTACTGTGGGACTTGACTAAGGACAGGAAGTGACTCACCACCGTAGGGGTCAGTGGCATTGTAAGACGTGTCATTATACGGCTCCTCTGAAAACACACACACACACACACACACAGTGTCCACAGTGGCTCATCAGTCCAAACATGGGACACACTCACAGAACCACGACACACGGTCACATCAGAAGAAAGATATTTCATATTATATCAGATAACCCAATATTTATTGTCTTCTCTTCTCTGCAGTAACCTGAAAAACACTCATTAAAGGTTATGATTGAATGCTTCTCATGTCATGTCATGACATCACCTCTAGATGGGGACAAGTCATACTCCATTGGTTGGATTGGTGTGTGATCAGAACAGTCACAGCAGACAGTGAGAGAGAACAGAGAGAATAAATGACTACTTAACTCAAAGTCAGTATGGGATCTGCAAGTGTGTGTGTGTGTGCGTGCGTGCGTGCGTGCGTGTGTGCGTGTGTGTGTGTGTGTGTGTGTGTGTTGTTGTTGTTGACTCACTAGTCAGGACTTTAAGTGTGAAGGGGTTCTTCTGCTGGATGGTGTGTGTGAAGAGGAAGCGAGCGTTGCAGCTGTAGTCGGTGTGAGCGTCTTTGGTCAAGACGTTGGAGAAGTACAGGTCTCCGTTCAGACCCATGGACACCCTCTTATCCTGAGGGATCGGAGTCATCGCTGGAAGACAGAGAAGGTGACCAGAGGGAAGGACAGAGGGGAAACGGAAAGAGAGAGAGAATGAAACCACATGAACAAGCTGATCTGATAGATTCTTCAGCGTAAGTAGCAGCTAGTAGTCGCATGTTAACATTAACACTGAGGTGAAGACATGAGGATTTGCAGTTTTAATGTTAAACTTAAATATAAAGTTGAAGACTCTTCACCCTGGATAAGTAATGAAACAAGACTTCAGGACTAACACACATTATTGTTGGGAAAATCATAGATTGTCGTTAATTGTTTTCTGATGAGAACACATGGCTATTTTCTATCAATTTGCATTTCATTCTGAATATTTGGGATTTAATAATTTGCCATTTTGTAATCATATTTGGAAATGTATAATTTGCTATACACATTTAACATTGTGCAAACAGTCCAGCGCCTCTTAAAATCACCCTTTTTTATGGATATGGTTCGTGTAATTCATTTCAATCAAAAAAAAAAAGATGAATTTGACTGACATTATTATTATAATATTTTACTCAAATGTTCTGTATGTTCTGTTCTTTATACAAAACCTATGGGTTGAACTACAAATTTCAATTTGTAGTTCATGGAGTTTTGAAAGAGAGGGGCGTTCAGCAGGCATGCAGGGTCTGATGAAAAAAGTCAATTGCATTATGGGAAATGCAGCATCCAGTGTTTTTGTAGATTGATCCATACTATGAACTATAAGTCTGGTATCTCTGCCACTACTGCTTTGATTTTGATCTGCCTATTTCAAGTCTCACAACTTATACTAAAAAGTTCTTAATGCAGGCCTATATCAACTATAGCTGTTGCTATATATACTAATGCTACCATCACCATCTATCTCCCACATCCTGTATCAAAGAATCCAACCACTAGCCTGTAGATTGTTAGATGCATATATCTTTTTTCACATACAGTATAACTCAGTTCAGTGTCTGTTCTGGTGAGCTGATGTGTCATCCTACAGTAGCTACAGGCAAACGTTAACGCGCGGCCCACAAACACAGATGTCCAGACGGACCGTCATCCACACTCTAACTGCTCCAGCTGACGTGAGCCGCATGGTCGTCAAGAAAATGCCCCGGGACCAATCAGCAGCCGGGCCAGCAGTCCTCATCAGGCGTTGGCTTGTTAAAGTGTCTGGGCTGCATGACACGCTGATGAACTGTGGTTGATATGAGACACCAACAGCTGCACTATCTACGTCTGTAACTAGGGAGGAAATCTTTATTTTATTAAAAATAGTTTTGTAGCAATGTTCTTCTCAAACAATTTCCAGGTATTTTAGTAATTTCAAGTCATTCAGTCAATGTTGTTGGACTACGGTACTTTTTTCAGCGTTGCTGTTTGGCTGTAAAACGGCTTCTGGCCTCATGGAGGTCTGCACACACACACTCAGCAGTACTGCGGCGTAACCCACTTGGGAGAAGGACCGTACAGTGCAAAGAAGAGAGGTGAGGAAAGGATGCCAGACTGGCTCCAGACTATAAAATCTCCCTCCAACTGCTGAAAGAGAGAAGCTGAGAGAGAATGAGGAATAAAAGCCCAAATTAAAGCAGTATGCTCAGAGGTCACTGGAGACACACTGCTATGAAAAGAGGGACATCAAGCCTGTCTCTAGATGACCTGATAGACCTCTAGCCTTTCACATTAAAGGGACTAGGTTGCTGTTCTTTGCGGATGATAATTGACTTTTACTTGAGGCAGTAAACATGAGAATGATGCAGTCAGCCTGAAAGCTGATCAGGAACAATTCTTTTACACAAAGTTGTATTTTGTGGAAAATGGAAAGGTCATAAGTCACCTCTCATTCCCTCTAACTATAAAAGCCAAGATACAGTCGTCTTCTGCTGCACCATTGTAAAAAATATCGATAACATGTCAAAGTCTACCATAAGACTGCTGGTAGACGAATGTGGGAGTCATTGTTACTGGCTAATACAGTGATGTCAGTGAAGGAAAGTATTAGGACCGTATAAGGAAAATAGGAATAGAACCGACTCTCCCATTTTAATCAACGTAGCAGGATGGTCAGAGCGGCGGCCATTTTTATGTGTACCGTTGCCTTTGCGACCACTGTAGCGTAATAATCTCTGTATTACCTAAACCGACTTACAGCAAGTCACAGACTCTCTGATGATTTATCCACACACTGCTATCACCAGATGAGTGATAGTTTTGTCCGGCTCATTTTCTGAAAACAGTGTAGCATTAAAACATGGGTGTATTAGCAAACTAGCTCGCTAACTAGCGTACAGCTGGCTCGTCAACTAGCTTGATCATTACTCATTGCATGAGCCGAACAGCGTGCTGGTGGTCAGCGGTAGCGTTGAGTCTAACGGCCTTGGCCTCACAACCTGCTGCTCTGGGGAAGGACAAGCTACCTAGCAAACTAGCCACCCATTCGTTTCCAGAGCTGTTCAGAGCAAGCTGTTCTTTACAGCTCCACTGTGTGTGTAGTCACCATAACAATGAACAATAATCACTACTTTCTTTGTACTAGTGAAATGACCACGGAAAACAGTTCTACTCCTATTCTATTTCCATCATCAGCGACACACAGCTAAAACACACTACATGTAGAGAAATACACTCTGTGTACTTGTGTGTATACTTGTGTGTAATTGTTGCTCACCGCTGTTCATCCAGAAGGTGAAAGGAGGAGGTAGGCCTGGTGGAGGGTTGCAGGCTAGAACCAGCGGGGTGCCTTCAGTCACCTCTACCGGCTTCAGCACCTCTTTAGGCCACAGAGGAGCCTCTGGAGGACGGGGACAGGGGGGATGGGAGTAGATGGTGGAGGGAAAGGGGAGGAAGAAAAAGAGACAGAGATGTGAGAAATGATACATGACAAGAATTTCAGTCAAACTAAGGTGAGGGAGGAATAATAGGATTTTGTCCATCAGACTAAGTCTGCAAAGTCTCCTACGAACTGTTGCTATTCTTCACAAATGATTGTATTGTATTGTAGGGCTCTAATTGTGGTCGCCAGTTTATTTCAAGCAAGCACAGTCACATTGAAACAAGCATTTAATCACTTTGCTGTTGCATTTCTTCTTTTTTATGTGAGATACCATAATGCTGTCTTTGTCGCCTATGATATGTTAATGTACATTATGTCTAAATATTGTGTAATGACGTGTGTGTGTTCTTGTGTATTCTTACTGGAGACCTGGAGCAGGATTTTGTTTGACAGAGCCACTCCGAGGTCATTAGTGGCAAAACACTGGTACTCCCCCTCATAGTCCTCTGGTCGTCCTCCGCTACGGAAACCGATCTCCAGAGTTCCCGAGCGTTTTCGCATTGTCACCCTGGGATCTTTCCCAATGTTGAAAAACTTCCCGTTCCTTCGCCATGAGAACCTGAGCCAGAAGACAACGGATCAAAGGGTAGGTGTTATAACATTGTTGATCCCTGGAACTGAAGTTCATTCTACTGATGTCCTCTTTATGTAATGCTCATTTTGACTTTGATACAGTCTTTCTGGTGACAACCAACTTTTATTCCCTTGTCATCAGTCTTCTTACCCTAAAACCACATGTCACAGGACATTGATATGAGTCAGCAAACACTCCTGAAAGCTGACCCAATGGAAACTATCCATACCTTCTATTGCATTACAACCAACATATCCAACTACTATAAATATCTAAAAAAGGTTAAATAAGACTGGAGAAGTTCGTATTGGTTGAGTGAGTTAAGTGTTCTCAAGCAGTGAAAGGTTATAAAAACATTTCCTTCATGCAACTATACTCTCAAGCTAAAATAACTTTGACATCATACCAACCCGTTCTCACCCTCAACCCATCGAAACACCAATGCTTGGTCAGTTCCCCTCAGCGTCTGACACCGACGCACCGAGGGCCCCTTTAGCGTCTGTATGAGAACCACCAGGCTTTCAACTGACTAAACCCATCCATTGACCTTGTCTGAAGAGCGAGAAACTCAGTTTAGATTGGACAAACAAACACAGGACTCTCACCCAGGAGACTGCTGTTCATGTTCCGTGTTTACCAAAGTCACAATTGACTTACGTACTAAACCAACGGCAATAACCTCATCAAGTAGTTTTGAAGCATAGTGCCACTCCAAGTGTCAATATTTGGTGAGTTGGGAGTGAAGATATGTGGATTATACAGTTATTTCACATGTAAACCCTTCCAGCAGCTCAATCGTTCCTGGCAGGGTTTTAAATCTGCAGGAAAAGTTTTAACGCAGCAGAGTAGAAAAAGCTCAAATGAATGGCTGAATGATAACAGTTTCTGTTAAAAAGAATTTCAGGGTAGTGTAGCATATGATAGGACTCTAATGTGATGATGACTGATGGAATAAATCAATAATAAGGTGTATATAGTTGTATACTTGTTAATTTCACTTGTTTAGTGACCACATGGAAAAAGTTATCTAAGCATGAGGTACACCCGCTGGGCTACCAACAGCTTAACATGGACTCTTAATTGTTTTAACAACCGGTAAATGTGAAAGTCCTTTGCTTGTCGCGTGGTTGCCATCTTATGTTACTCAACTGCCCCATGACAGCAGCAGCACAAACATCCGCCACACTACACGATCTCCATGTGCTTGTACTGTAGCTTAATCCTGCTCCATGTGGTGTTTCCAGAGGGCTCCCTGATTAGTGAGGAACACTGATTTATGCTTACATAACCCGCCGCTATTTTTAGTAATAAGCGAGGATTTACAGAGGATGCTTCCTGTCCACTTCCAGTGGAGCTGGGCCTGTTTGAGGTGTAGCACAGCACTGAGCCTGAACAATGGGCCACTATTGAAGGTCTGGAGACCAGAGCTGTGTGTGTGTGTGTGTGTGTGTGTGTGTGTGTGTGCGTGTGTGTGTGTGTGTGTGTGTGTAGGTGTGTGTGTGTGTGTGTGTGTGTGTCGTGGCATGTGTTGAGTAGTGAGAGACTATGAGTGAATAAGTGAACGATCCCTTACGCTGAATGTTTCATGAGCATGAATAGTCAACTGAGTGCATTATTGGAGCACAAAGCCTGTCCTGGGAAGAGGAGAGCCAGTGTGTGTGCACGGGAGAGAGAGTGCCTTATTGTGAGGATGTGTAAGTGTTTGTGTTTTGTATGTGTGTGTGTGTGTGTGTGTGTGTGTGTGTGTGTGTGTGTGTGTGTGTGTGTGTGTGTATGCATGTGTGTCTTACGTAAAGCCAATCTGTCTCCAAATAAACAATGTACCACTGTCCTGAGCTGGTCATACCCCCACTGATGTAACCACTGGCGACCCAGTGTGTATGTGTGTGTGTGTGTGTGTGTGTGTGTGTGTGTGTGTGTGTGTGTGTGTGTGTGTGTCTGTGCGTGTGTGTGGAAAACAGAAGCAGAAAAGAGGGAGAAGTGAGAGGGAAAAAATCTGTGAATGAGAAAGATGAGAGCAAGAGAGAGAGAGAAAGAGAGAAGAACAATAAAGACTTATCCCTGGCTGATTGAGCTCTTTATCGATCTGCAATCACCCCTTCCTCCAGATTGGCTTTGGCAGAACAAATACTATTAACATACCACATTTGTCTCAGATGTGAAAGTACTTTGATGCCAGGTGTGTATGGAGAGAATAAAACATTGTATCAGACCACTTGAGACTTGGTGTCAACTGTGTTTGGATGACCACATTTTAACATTTAGTTAAAAGTTCAATTTAGTTTAATTTAGCAAACAAGGGCAGATTAGACTGTAGGAAAGAGAGAAGGGAGGAAACACAGCACATAGTTTTCCAGAAAACAACCACAAAAGAAAGTACGGTATGACAGGGAGAGCTGCTGGTACGTGGAGGCCTGACAGAGTGATGGAGGGAACGGAAGGACTATAGAAAGGGAATAGGATGGTCGGAGCAGCGGCCATTTTATGTGTAGTGTCACAATTGCAACATTGGTAACGTGTGAACTTGTGTATAAACATCCATTTAAACCAGGGGTGTCAAACTCATCTTCACTCTGGGCCACATCAGCATCACGGTCGCCCTCAAAGGACCGGATGTAAATGTCAGACTGTGTAAATGTAACTACTCCTAACATATTGGTAAATAACTGTCTCTGCATTTGATTATTGTTTATTCAAGTGTTAAAATATTGTACATGCAGTTATATAAATGTAAAAATATATTTAAGCACATTTCTGTTATTATAACTGTTATTATTACTTTTAATTTAGGGTTAAGACCCACATTACTCTATCAAACTATTAAAGAAAATATATAAGACAAATATCAAACACAGTTATTACAATAACTTTGTTCAAAGCTTAAAATCCTTTCAAGGGTGCGTTTGCACAATCCCACGTGAAGTGTTTCATGTGTCGTAAAGCCACGTTTAAAGTCTTCAATGTACTCACAATACATTTACATGTTAAATGTAGAGTAACCAGCCAAAGAGCTGCTTCTATGACTGTTAAGTATCTCATAACTTTGACTTTCTATCTCATAACTTTGACTTTCTATCTCATAATTTACCATAATTTACTAAATGAACATCATGATGTTTGGTTTGGCATAGAGAGACAGAGCAGCAAAAAGCACAACAGACCACAACAGGGTGAGGCTGTGGAGGGCAGGCAGACAGGTGTCACACTGAGTTTAAAGGGTTGTTAGAGGGCAAGAACAGAGCTTTGGGGTACGACACCATTCAACTGAAGGGGAAGAGCGTCAGTGAAAAAGAGAAGGTTGGCTAACGTGAAAGTGTTATTGTGTGTGTGTGTGTGACAGACGGACAGACAGGGAGGGGAAGGGAGTTGTAACATGTGAGTTGCACTTTGCATAACTCTCACTGGCAGAGAGACACAGGGCTAGATGGAGAGGGCAAGGAGACACCAAGGACAGGTCAGACTGGGGTGACAAAAAGCAGCAGAGGAGACAATAAAAGAGAGAACAGAGAAAGACAATGAGCCCGAGAGAAAGGAATGACTGGATAGATAGTGGGAAGGAGAGGAAGAGGAGGGTAGAGGAATGTTTCATGTTCGGCATCACGTGGATCCTCCCTGGACCGCTCTGTATAAGGCTGTGCTGCTTTTTCCCTGATTCCTCTCCAGCTGCGTCTGACTGGTGCACAAAGTTACTTCGGCAAGTTGACGCGTCAATCTCCCTGTTTTCTGAGTTACCTGCAACACCAGCTATTCTACGCCTGTTAACTTTGGCCTCTCCATTTCGGTTTCATTTCCATGAAACGGTGCCCCGTCGATTCTACACCTGGGGAATTATGGGGAGACTTTTTTAGGACAGGCTTTTCATTTTCTTTTTTAATGTTAGTTTTAATATCTGTCAAATGTACCTTAATTCACCTCCATTGTACTGGAGTGGAGGCACTTCAGCAGAGGGAAAACATTTATAAAATAAAGAATGTTATGTTCAGACTATGCAGTCTTGTAGTATTGAATCGTTATTCAAAGATACATTTTGAATATGTTTTTTACCTCCTTCTACTTATTATCTACTTGTGTCTCTATAACTGAATCTATTCCATAAAACTCCAAACAAAGAGCAGAGGATACATGTGTGTGAGCGTGTTGTGAGGGCAGTGTGTGTGTGTGTGTGTGTGGGTGGTGGGTGTGTGTGTGTGTACTGCTTACGTTGGCACTGGGTTGCCCTTGGCCTCACACTCGATGATGATGTTATCTCTGGGGTCGACAATGTAGTCCTTCACTGACTGTTTGACTATGGTGGGGGGCTGCTTCACTGTGGGGGGAGGGGACAGGCAGAGAGAAGGTTACAGGGATAATAAGGCTGTGCACAGATAATGCAACACACATACACACACAGCGTTATGTGCTCTTTAGACAACATGGGTTTTTAATAGTTCGATATAACGATTTACAGGAAGCTTTCCTAGAGATCAATAGACCAATTTCTTGTGTTACAGTATTATAATTCAAGAGGAAGGGAGGCCACTAGCATACCTGTTGAAACCCAGCTCATGTAAGCTGACAAAGCCATAGAAAATGGATTTAGTTTCCAATATGTCCAGTAGCAGCCATGAAAAACATATCTTTGGTTTGTGTGTAAATCATCATACACTGTAGCTTCAATGAAACATGTATGTGTCCGTAAAGTTGTCTCACCGTGTAGAGACAAAGTTTTACTAACTTTAAAGTGAAATAAGAGAAAATCTAAGGTTCAGTTATAAACTGATATCTGAATATGTGTGTTTTAAACCAATGATCGACATTACCATTTTCAAACGTAAAAAGCTACTTAATATTGAGCCATTTACCCAGAATCCTTTTCTTACCAGGATAGAAAAGGCTCTGGAGCTTTAAAGGATAAAACTGTTATTCTATAGTTTTCTTAATGTCAAAACAATGGATCACTATGAATAATTGTTGAAACACATAATCTTAAAAAGAGGGTTCAGTAATTTTCAGTCTCTGTTGTACTTTAACAAGAGGAAATAGTGCTTTTTCAGGGGGAATATGTTTAGCGGCGGATTAATACACATTTGTTGTTATGGTGAATATTTGTGTATTTGAGAACGGTGTCAATCCCACATTGATACACACAATTATTTTTCTTTATATGGGATTTGTTGACGTTAGAAAAGTTATGGATTATTATCTTACCTTTTAACCTTTTAATCTCCAATCATTTATCTTTTTGATTTATATATCTTTCATATATCAATTTGAACCTACTTTCCGTTCTTATAAAATAAATGAACAGACGATAGTTTCCACCTCCCCAACTGTGTTCAGTCTACTATACATATTTAATGGCTCATCAAACCCCTCAACATTACAGACACACCACGCAGCCAACATTTTTCTGCCCTTTTGCATTTCCAGCTCACTGAGCCCTGCAAGGCTGTGTCTCTAACTGTACACAAGTACACACACACACACACACACACACACACACACACACTGACACTGTACACACAACACAAGATAACAAGCTCTTCAGAAGGCCAGCCGCCTGCTGGATTAAAGGAGGGGCTTGATGCTCTGAAAGAAAGCTCTGTGGCTGATACACCAATGAATTCCTGTCTAACAGAGAGGACAGAGATCTGTAATTGAAGCTATTCCAACTAATCTCATCCACAACTGAAAAAGGAATATATCCCTCATGGCAACCATAAGAGTATTTAGTATGCCTGGTAGTGATAAAAGCCGGGCTATGAGAGATAATTGGTATGGAAATTACTCCTCAGCATCATAAGACTCACATTCTTTAAACCACCTCTGAGTTATGAATGCTGTACTGCTATTAAATAATACTGGTGTTCCCTTAGTGTATTTCAAATGCACATTATTTACTGTTTCTTCCAACCAATGATCTGTTTCACTATTTCAATTCATCATTCACTCTCATTCATTAACAAATGTTGAGGATTTGAAAGCATTTTTTTTTTAAATCACAAATGCAAAGTATGTGTTTACCAAAAAATAGATGAGAAGTAGAAGGGGCTTTCTCATTCAATGTAGCAGGATGGTCGGAGCGGCGGCCATTTATATGTGTACTGTTGCCATTGTGATAGTTGTAGCCAGCTAACTTTCATTTAAAGTAAACCAAGTTTTTGGACTCACTGAGATGAGGTTTTGCAGTAACGACTAAAACGAGCATTGGAGTAGAAAACTTACGAAGCACAGAGAGCAAGAGTTAGTAAAATAAACGTAATGCCTCATTTAAACACTGTTGCTACAGGAAAGCACATTGCCATATTAGTTACAACTTTGTTTGGCTCATTTTCTGAAACCAACTAAATAGCTGACTAGTTAGCTAGCTTGCTAGCTCCACCATGCTTTAGTGCTACGCTGGTTATAGAAAATGAGCTAAACAGCAGGCTGGTGGACAGTGTCGCAGTTAGCTAACTAGCCAGCCATCTGTCTCCGGAGCTACGTCCACTCTCTTCCCGACTAGCTGCGACAACACTTCCTCTGATGTGTGTTGTCACCGTAACAACAAACAACAAAAGATATTTTCTTTTGTATTAGTCAAAGGATCAAAAACTGTTTGATTTCCATTCTACCCCTATTCTTTTTCTATGAGTGTGTTTTACCTCGAGCAAGATAAAAAATAAACTGTTGCAAGCTAGGGGCTACAAGCTAGGAGCTGGTGGGACCAATGATTAGCAATGTTAAAAAGAAACACTTACGGTCTTGCAGGATCTTTGCTGTTAGTCCAATGTAAAGCCAAAGAAAGACAGAGAGAAGCATGGACAAATAGTAATGTGATTGTTAATCGTGTTAGACATATTAACATTTATAGAACTATGTTATAACATATTTGTCATGTTATGTTATGTTCAACTCAGTGGTTCCCAGCTGGCACAGGTGCATTCTCAATAAGCCGGTGGTTCAACTTTGTCAAAGAAAAACTTAAATTAGAAATTTAGTGAATTTTCCAAAAGTGAATTTATTTTGAAGTACCGTTTCTGTCCTCCTGGACTGCTAACCAACTGTACAGTACAGGTGAACACCAGTATACTCAACTTAGTTTTACCTACACTGAACACAAATGGAAAAAGAGTATTATAAAGTGAAGTACTGGCCTGAATTGAAACCCAACCGGAAAACCACTTTTCTTTTATCAGACCTATTCAAATATTTTGGAAAAAATATCTAGTAGACCGAACAAGTTGTTTTTATCTTGTGAAATCATACCTAATGGTTAGCATTGGATGGATGGAAATAAACAGAGTGGGTATTACGTTGGCCTACTGTGACCTGATGGTTGAACCCTTAGGCTGGACCAGTTGAGAACCACTGTTTCAGCTTCCAGTTATGCCGTGTAGAGTTAATGCTATAAAATCATTAGAGAGAGAACTGTGATCTGCAGAATGAAACACAGAAATGATGACTCACCTGTAAGGCGTTCCCGTATCAGCAAAGGGAGAGCAGTAAGGAGGAGACAGACAACACACAAGTTATGATTTAGATTATAACGCAGTGTCATAACTGTGTATTTCATTGAAAATAACGGATTAGTAACAGAATGGAAGCATAACCATAACTGCATATAAAGCTGCTGTATTCAGGAGGCCAACACATGAAGTCTTGAAAGGTCTGCACTGTACGTACTTTGTATTGATGTAGTTGTGGAAGGATTTGCAGACACTGTTGACATTATGATAAAACCAGGGAACGGTTCCTAAGGCAGCCCACTCATGTTTTCTAACTTAACCAACCGCACAAAATAAAAGTTACAGGAGAGACTACAGATGTCCTGTGCAGCTCTTTCTGGTTGGAGTGCTGCTTACTGCTGGTGACGAGGCAGTTTGTTTGCTTCAGACTTTCATTTCATTTCATCTCAGTGAGTGGGGCCATTACACATTTTTCTTAGGCAGCCAGATTGTGTACGTGATTACAATGTGTTTTGGTTTCTGCATCGCCAATGAAAGTGAGGAGTATACAGTGAGGTGTGCTGCACCCAATAATGGAATCATTTTCTGAAAATGTAATACAGACACCTAACCTGATCGAAAATGCAATGTTACCCAATGTAATGATTTGAGATATAACATAATAAAATGTTCTGACTGAAATGTAAAAAGGGATGCTTTTTTCTCGGAAATGTAAAGTTTGCAAATATATAAAATGTATAATACTGTTAATGTCATGTTTACTACTGAAAACACTGATTTCATGGTTGACATTGTATACTCTAGGCTTTAAATTTGAAATTTACAACAGATTGCATTGTTATCATGGAAAAATGCATTAAACTAAAATCCCTGTCATTGAAAAGAAGGCAAAACAGTCAATTCAATCTCCATGAAACGTTCTTTTCCATCTGAGTCAACGGGGATTCTTATTGAATGAAGTGTCTCCTCTTCCTCGCCTGATCTTATGAAATGTCTGCTTTCAAATCAATTTTGAAATGATGAAAAAGGTGACCTTAATACTTAAATTCAGTACAAACTTATTGACTTCTACTTTATTCCACCCCCATGGATTATGATGGGTGGATGAAATCATATATTTAGTTAGTTTTAAGGGGGGGCTCACCAAGAAAGCTTGAGAACCACTGCTTTAACTTATAATAAAAGTATAACGTTGATTTTCTAGCTACTTTTTACACTCCTGGTGATTTATATCCTGACTAGGCAAAGTTAGCATCACTTTGTGTTTGGTTCACAATAACGTAATAAGGTATAACATTATTGATAAAAGCGTTATTACATCAGTCAGGACATTTTATCCTCGATTGGTTGAGTTATTACGTTATTGGGTTTTATTACATTTTTGAACCATATTACATTTTTAGGAAAGTGATACATTACTACGAGGTGCTAACTGTGGTAAAGTGGATTCAATGTGTCAGAAAAGACTTTGAGTAATGTGGTATCATTTTGTCCCATTTGCTATATACATAAGTGCATACTGTATATAAAGTATAAATCTAGTTCATCCAGTCATTTTGTAATGAATGCTGGAAATGCTGGCTTCTTTAAATAAAGTGTTGTGCTGACGGACAGAACAGTCTGTTAAAAAGACCGGGACCTTACTCAGGGATCTTAGTGTGTAACGTGACCTTTTGTAGTAAGTAATGTAATGCAACACTAATTATTCAACTACAGACAAAGATCATAAGAATTTAAAAGAACATTTGACCAATTGCTGTAAATGTACTAAATACCTGTTTGTGTAGATATATATTTGTTATTATGTTTGCCTGACTGGTCTGCTTTTGATTTCTCCACTGACACACAGAAACACACACACACACACACACACACACACACACACACAAAGATGAAGCGACCCCTATCAGGAGCCTGACCTTGTGTTACAGATGAGCCCTGATAGAAGGGGTGTGCTGTGTGTGCACTAATGCATGCTCACATCCATGCTGCTATTCACTATTATGTCTTTGTCTTGTATATTTGATCCAGTTAATAATGATGACTGTGTTCTGTCCACTACAGTAGAACATTTTACTGAACTTAAATAGCACTCATTAATAGCCCTTTAGATATTATTATGTGTAAATGGAGTGTGTGTGTGTGAGTGTGTTAACGTGTGTTAACGTGTGTTGATGTGCGGAAAGCTCTCATCAATAAAGGTCAGGAGTGCAGTTTGCTGTGAAGCCGATAAGGAGGCATAAGGAAAAGAGGGGGATGGGGCTGCTCATCCTGTCTACTGAATGAAACCATCAACACTCTGGAGCATGTGGTGCCGTAGTTAGCTCTGACAGAAAGCCACAAGGGGAGAGCCATTAGGGGTTTGACATGCCATATAGCATCATTTGGAAATAGAGAAACGTGATGAGGTGCATTGCAAAGCTGAAAAATGGATCGCTGGTGGTTTTTGATATACGTTCAACGCCTAATCGTGCAATCGGAAGAACCATTTTAACATTGTTCTTGCTGCTGTGTACATCCAGAGCTACTGGAAAGCCATGAACCAAGTCATACTCCTTGTACACTATGTGTAAACATGCTTGATCTGAATATTTATTGTCATTCTACATTAGGTCGCACAAAGAAATGTATTTTATGATGGAGTACGGAGGAGAGAAGCTGCTCTGTAGTCCGGTGATATGACAGCAGATTCCTCTGTGTCGCTTCTGGTTCTGATTCTGCTGCTTGAAATCGTGGAACAGAACGTATCAAGTATTTTGAAAAACAGGTTAGTTACCTGAAGCACAGGCTTATAAATAATGCTTTTAATAAAGTACAGCAATAGGCACTTTGAAAACAACAGCACTTTATAAAACTATATTAGTTGCCACACCCTACTATGAGCTTATAACCTTGTTTTCCAGACCTATCCTCTTTGTCTGATCTCTTATTCTATGTGTATTTCTTTTCATCTAAGAGATTCCGTCACCTCCATTGTGCACCAAAGCCTATTATAAAAACATAACAAGAAACTAAGACGGTGTTCAACTCCAACAGTGTGTTTGCACATGAAATATCACACACCAGGTCATGCAGCAAACGTGAACACTGTGTATCATACTGAATTATGAATCTATGTAGAAGTGACCAACTGATTCTGTTTATTGTCATAAATAAATAAAATCCCTGACTGTCAGTTTATCACAGTGTGGAGAATACATTAAGGAGAGGTCACTGGGTCATAATGTATTATCCAAATGGTCTCTGTTGGGCAGGGTGTGTGCATGTGCGTGTGTGTGTATCAGATCAATAGGCCATCAGAAGTCCACAGTTGAAAGGTCAGGCTTATAAAAAAAAACAGAGGGAGATGGCGCCATAGGGGTGTCAGCATGCAGTTGTGTATGCAACATATAGGCCAGCTGTCCTTGGAGCTTTCAGTATCCAATCATTTGTCATCACACAATTGTGAAACATTCATCTTCGCTGGGTGTGTGTGTGTGTGTGTGTGTGTGTGTGTGTATGGTGAGAGGAAGAAAAGGCACGACTCCTCCCTTTCTCCTTTGTGCTTTTATTCCCAACTCCCCTCAGGATTGTATTTAACAGCAGAATCCAGTCAGGCTCCTGTCACTAGTCATAATGGACAGGTATGAGAGTATGTGTGACTGCATGTGTCCGTGTCGGGACTGTAACTGTATAATATATTAATATGTGCGTGTTGGATCGTTTGAATTTGGGAGCCACCCAAAGTGATACGCTATCACCAAGGGATCTGAAGCAGTCTATTCTCATGATAATCAAATGTTAATGGGATCACTGGGGCTCCAGCCGCACACTTATTGTTTACATTTTTAAAATGAATGCAAAGATATTTTAAAACCTTTGTCGGCATTAATTTATTTATATATTTTTTCCTCTAAATCACGTCAACATATTCAAGATTATTGTATGATAAGAAAACTGGTTTGAAAAATGTCATTAATTTGGTTTCTTTGGAGAAAACAAAGAAGTGAACTCTTTGAAAGAGGCCTTACTTAGAGCAAACAGCTAATACCCACTGTTTCATTATTAAAAGGGCCCATCTACACCCAGCAGTGCTTTCATGTGATAGCCAGCAGGTTGGCTGTTTTACATTTACCAGGACGACCTTGAGGAGTTGCTCCTGTGAGTTGGTGGACTTAAAAGAAACACAAAATCAATGTAGCCGGGATCACAATATCTTGACTTTTAGCCCCTGGTATAGGTCGAGCTCCAGAAACACTGGATCCTAGACTTCCCAACATACAACTTGATAGAGTACTTCCATGCCTGTCAAAACTCCACAGACTGTTTGTTCAGTGTTTAATGAGGCCTCACCAACTGCACGTCTAACCACAATCGAGGAAACCAATTAGAGGCTATAATGGGGCTTGATCCCTTCAGTGTCTGTCTGGTTTAAGGATATAGTATTCATTGGGATTAACGATGCTGATGCTGGTTTGGGTTTGCTGCAGTATCCTGCAGAGCTCCACTGACAACTGTGTTGCATAGAGGGCTGGCCCTCAATATTCGACTATTCGGATATTCGTTCGCTGTATAGGTTATGGTTTTCCAATTTTGGGATTTTGTTTCGTTTTTTGTCAATGTGTATGAGAGAGAGAGAGAGTCCGGGATACAGTCCCGGGTGAGCGGGGTGCAGCAGCACCTAGTTACACCGTGAATCCAGCTCAGAGCCCGGCTCTCCCTTTGCTCCCCGGCATCCTGACGCCAACAGTTTACTAGCTAATCGGTCACGGTTGGTGTTGCTCTCTCGGACAGATCAAAAATCTAAAAATGCTAAAATGGTTTGCTAAATATACCTGGACGACCTTTAATATACCTGGGTGGCCCGTTAAAGTAAAGCCTGTGTGTGGGAAGCACAGTGTGCTCAGAACACTGGCTGTTGATTAGTGCCTCAGCTCCAAAGCCCAACATGTTTTATTTTGAACAGCCCAAGCTAATTTTCTCTTTATTTCACATGGTGTTGGATTCATCTGACATTCTAAAGGTTTAAGGTCTCTCAACTGCACACTGACAGAAAAAGCTGCCACAGCATGACGATACATGTATCACTGGGCCTTGTCAAAATAAAGGTCAGGTTCAAAAACATTTGTTGAATTTGTTACAAGCGGTGTAAATCTGGGAATCCTGGTGGTCTAGTAGTTTAAAACACAGTGTAGTATGTTGTGTTCCCCTCTCTCCACCATGTGGAACAGCTCCATTGTTCTGTGTCAGCTTGTGTCAGCATTTTGAAGAGTTTGTAAAATTTGAGCTGCTTTGCAGAATCTGACACCAAATGGAATAATCAGTACTACCATTCTTGTTTGTTCAAAGTGCTGTTTTCCAGACAGCAGGTCAATGGGGCTGCAGCAGTCCGAGCAGCATTGAGCGCCTTTGTGAATGGTCATAGGTTTTGTTTGCCGTTTTGATCACCATTTGCTGTACCATATTGTGTTAAAACGGATCTGATGATTGCTGAGTGACTTACGGTCTTGTGGGACTTCAATAGGTGCTGCTTCGTGACACAGTAACAGCACTAATGACATGACAGCCAGGGCCATGTGGCCCCCTTGCCCCAACATCTCTTCCCCTCCGATTGGCCGGCCTCGTCCCTCACCTCTCCTGACTGGCAAGATGGTTCTCCTGACAGCCGAGGACCTGAGAGTACAGACACAGAGACAGAGACAGATGGCTAGGATGAAGACCGTATATCTACAGTATAAACCCTCTGTGTGTGTAGACGTGTACTGTACGCATCCTGGCATGAAAGTGTGTGTCGACTCTGGCCTACATTCACAGCTGAGTCCTTGTGTGGCTCCCGAGAGAGAGCAGCCTAGAAACAATGCCAAGGAGAAGCTCTGTAGCACTGATTCTTAACGTAGGATCAGGCTCCAATCACAAGCTGTTTCACAGTCAAATCTGGAACGGTTTCAATTATCTACCCAGAAACGATGCTGGAGAACAGATTATTGGAATTACACCAATTTGTTTGCTACTATGTTATAATCGTTTAACTTGAAGTTACAAAAGGGTATTGAAAGACTTCATAGGACTGGGAAATAGCTCTATATTACCATCAATCATCACCAAGATTTTTAGGCTCAAAGGTCTTATCTATATGAAAATTCACACAGGCAAAATGTGATTCTACAAAAACAAATACTACCGTTTCAACAAAAGTTATAAAGATGTATTTGTTTCCATCATTCGGTTTTGAACGCTTAGCTGCAGCTTGTGGTGCACACATACTGGGACTCACATGCACTAACATGTACTAAAGGCACACTCAACTTGGTGGTAACAGCACAGCACTACTAACGTCTTGACTAATCTTGTCAATTTGCTGCTGTCAAGCTGGAGGCCACAGATTGTATTAGGAATAGGGGGACGTATTCTTGGTAGACAGTTTTTTCCACAGGTCAGGGTTTCAAAAGCAACTTGTTGTGTGTTGTTATCACATCATCTAAAATGAGCTTTTCATTTAGTGTTTGAGAGATTCTGTGTTTTGGAGTGTGTTTATTTGATTACAAGCGTCACACTCACCTGTTCTTGTTTGTGCTATCTCAACTACACCCATGGCCTTTTGCCCAGTTTCTGGCCTCAGTACCTGGCAAAGATGGATTCATAAACCTGTATAGGAGCTTTAGAATGACCCTGATAACACGGACACTACGTCCATGCTTTTCTACACTCGGTGTTCTAAACTCTTCTTCCTGCCACATTATTCAGCAGCCAGCCCACAAGCCAGAGATTTCTAATTTACTCCACATGACAGCCAGGTCTGTGTACTGGCAGCAATAGCAGGACCACCTGCCCACTGTCAACCCCTGTCCCCCATGCTGCCATCTCCCACCAGGATCAATCCTTCACTCTGTTTCACATCACACCAGCACTCAAAGCTATGACAACAGGATACATTAAAAAAAAGAGATCAGGTGGGAGTGTGGGGGTGGGTATTTACCGTGAGGTTGCCATTTCAAATATCCAGGAAATTATGAGAAAATGAAGGCGGAGATTGTGACATAACACAAAGGACTGATGAGGACCTGTGGAGGACTATGACTGTTATTGAGTCAACTGTATGAATAAACATTAAATCCAAATTAAAATAAACAAAGTGTGAGCTGATGTTAACAATGTTTAGAGAGCATTGCTGTAAAGAGTCTCTTTGTTGACTTTGTTTGCTACTGTCACACTGCCTTCTAAGCCAACATGCATGTCAGCTCTGTGGAGTTCCACTGGAATTTCATGATAATCATACAAACTGTTTTGGTCACAAATTGATCCAAATGGTCAAAAAAATACACAATTTAGTGTATTATGGTAACTGTGAAAAGACAGACTGAGTTCACAACAGAAGGGACACAACAGCTTTTTGGCCTGAGGGCAGTAGTCAGATTTCATCCAAAACCTGCAAACACCTCCCGTGCACACTCACACACATTATGCACAAACCATCTGGGGGAATGTCAGTCCAACACTATCCAAATAACTAGCTCATCTGCCCCCGGGGAGCTGATACACCAGGCTGGCATGATGTGCCAATCCCACACTCAAAATGCAGGGATGCAGATGCACAGGGATGTACAGCACATGGTCACACATGGAGACACACCCCTACACACTCTCATTCCACTCAGCATATACACACACACACACACACACACACACACACACATGTATACATAAAGCACATATAACTGTGTAGTATCTCTGTTTATTACTGAACTCTTTAGAACACACACACACACACACACACACTCACACACACCAGAGAGGAAGAACAGCAGAGGGAAGGGATTAAAAGAAGAGCATGCCACACAGTCCAATATGAGCCTTAAGACAGAAATCTGCTTTGAATTGCAGATTTATTCCCAGAGAGAAATCAAGATAAGGAGAAGAGAAAGAGACAGAGAGGAGAGAGAGAATGGCAGTGAAAGCTCTGAAATAGGTCAGTGGTTCTTCCCACGTGTGGAAGCCTACACACTGCAGTGCATTATAAATGACAGCACACAGTGATACGCAGAGGCTGAGCACATAATAGGCAAGAAATAGGGTCAGTGAACGTCACATACTACTACACATTACCACACATGGAACCTCACAGCTGGAACATAGCAGCTATATCGCAGGCTGCAACAACCTGGGGCCCATTTTTCAAAACTGCTTTTACACTCTGATAACAAATGTTGGCACAAATCTTTAGCACGTGAATATTGCAATTATTTGTTTAAGCCCGAGAGCAGAGGTCTTCAACAGGGGTTCCGCGACCCCTAGGGGGTCCGCGGAGGTACTGCATGGGGGGTCGTGACATTTTTGGATGATTAGACCATTTTTCACATTTTTTTTATATTTAAAAAAATAGAGTTCCCCAAACATGAATGTGTCCATTATTGTAATAGTTCAGTGTTGTATGCAAGATAACAGCTATGTTTATGCATGGCAGTGGCACTAATAGGCCATCACTCATTTTCATTTCCACATTTGTGTTTGAAATAAAAACGTCACTTTGAATAGCTTGTATGTATGATTATCATGCAATTGACAGACAGTGTTGATGTTGGCATTGGTATCAGTTGACACGGTATGTTTCTAAATGTCAGTGACACGGCCCCCCTACTCACTGTAGCTTCACATGTTTAAAATAACAACATGAATATATCAACCTGTGTATTATTTAAATAGCTTAGTATTGAATGCACAATAAAGAGGTATGTTTATACATGGCACTAGGCCCAGTTTAATATAAAACACAATTTTATACAATATATATAGTCGGGGGTCCCTGCTCCATCTCTCCATGAGTTTGGGGGTCCTTGGCCTGAAAAGCGTTGAAGACCCCTGCTCTAGAGTTTAGATTACACATTTCCCTTCAAGCTAGGGTTGATAATGTTCTTCAAAAACTATTTTCTTCGGGTTTGTTGAAATTCACTTTAAATTCCGACAGCAATCCATAAATCAAAAACCCTCACACATAATAACCTGCTATTATCTATGGCTGTTTTAGGACTTCAAGAACTGCTCGTCCAATCATTTCATGACTGAAGCTCAGAAGACACCGTAATGTTACATAGAACGTAAAGATAAAAGTAGAACATTTTACACTTTTTAGGACAGCTTGCATTCAAACGTGCGCGTATTGTAGGGAGACACCACTCAGTAATGGTGACTTGTTTACTTTCTGCGCGACTGTATAAACTAAAATGTTGTAGTTTATGGTGGAATCTCAGAGACGAATTACCACCTCAACTGAACTGATCCTGGCACCAAGTATTCTTTTCTTTTCAAATCTTTTTAATGATTTTGCAAATACTCTAGACAGAGGTAGAACAGGACGACCCCCAAAAGTTGGGATATACAGGCACCAAGTATTCTTGACAGAGAAGTATTTTACAACAGCAAAACATTTTTTAGGGTCCTATACTGACGGAATAATCCTATATCCTCTGCGTAAAGACTGATTTGGGTGAAGTGTTTATTGCTCTTGTTCAATAATTAAATGGTTTTAATTATATTTAACATTTTAGTTGGTAAGGAAGTGACAGCATTAAGTGACAGATCAAGGTGTTTGATTATTGAAAACTGCATTTCGGACATAATAGTAGCAAACTGACCAAACTGTCCATTGGAGGTCGTTTCACATTTTCTAGCTGACATAGTTTGGTTTACACATTACCCCCCCCCACACACACACACACACACACACACACACACACACACACAAGGTGACCTAATAGACTAGCCAAAACTCAACCAGGCAGGTCAGAGTTACCTCAGTTCAACCTCAGGCACACATTATCATCACACACACAAACTGAGTACTTCTCCCAACGTTACATCAGCGGGTGCATCGTAGAAGCCATTGGATTCAATTCCGTCTGGTCTCTTCCTTCTGCGTCTTCTGCTACAGGCTCTAACAAAAACAGATTGGGCTGTTGCAGGCTATTTCTAAAATGACCATGTTAATTTGTACTATGAGTACAGTACAGTGTGTGTCAGTGAGCCCTGCTTAGTGACCTTCCATGAGTTTTGCCAGAAGCACGCTCAAAGTGCAAATCATGACACAGAACGATACAAATGTTAACCTACTTCTACAAGCTGCATTAATTTGCTAAATGAGGCTGTTAAGAAAAGCGTTCTTTAAATAGCATGACTTCATCCATTAGAAGTCGAGGAGAGAAGACACAGGAAATTACATTTCCCAGTCTTGTCATGTGGAGAATGTATCAATCCACCTAAAGATTCATTTTCTTATCATAGCCTTTACGTTTTAAATTTCTTAAGAGAGGGAACTTAAAATACCAGAGCTAATCAACTGCTTATCATCAAATCAACTGCGAAAGCAAGCATTTTAAAGATGTGGCTGACACTACAGTACAGTGAGAACACTACAGTACTGGAGATGTAGAATGTCTTCAAACACCATTTTATCTTATTATTTTATTGTCGTCTTTTCCCTTAGCCATGTGCAATTACATTCAGTTCATTGTTGTGCTTCCTCTTTGTTCATGCAGAGAAGCATTCATATTCAACACATCCCCAACACAGCACGCACAAACGCTCACATAGTCTTTGTCCCAACTGCCACATTGCCATTGTTCTAGTGACTGTGAGATTCCATTAGAGTCATTTTGGACGATGCTGAGTGCTAATGGTGCTTTTCTGGCACAAACAGAGTGGAAAGGGCTGAGGAGGTGAAATGACACTGCATTCATGTAGATTTTCAGTGTGCATTTGTTTCTATATGTGTAAACATGTCCCAAAACTGAGAGAATCCCTCCTTTGTGAGTAATTGTGCTTGGAGAGACTTGAAGAGCAGGTCTGTATCTTTATGTATGCATTAATGCTTGTGCTTGTGTGCATAACTTTGTATTAGCTTTGCTACTACTATGTCCTAAATGCAGTTTCCAACTCTCAAAAAATCAAACACTTTGATTCTGTCACTTAAAACTACAAAAAATTAAGCAAATTAGTAAAATCCTTACCAACTAAACTATGCGTTTTGCAAATGATTTAATTATTGGATAAGAGCACGATACACTTCACCCAAATCAGTCTTTACTCAGATGATGTGTGATTACTCCTAGAGGTCGCTCACTTATCCCTGAAATCATGCTGTACTGTTGTAAAATGCTTCTCTGTCCTTGAATACTTGACACAAGGATCAATTCATTTGTGGTGATGATTCGTCTCTGAGATTCCCACCATTGGATACAAAATGTGGCAAAGTTTTCTCTCTATACAGGAACCCAAGGAAGTACCAGAAGTACATCAGTTGCCATTGCTGCTCCCCACAATTTGCGCAGCTGTCCTAAGACATGCACAATGTTCTACCTTTACCTTTATGTTCTATAAAGTTACATTTGACGACAGGCAGTTCTAAGCTGCTTAAATTAGCTTAACATTGTGGAACAAGTAACGTTGGCTAAGTTAACCCTGCTTTGCTAGCATAGCTAACGTTAGTGTACTGAGACACGGTCTCTGGGCTGTGTTGGTCCCACAGAATAAATCAACTCAACTTAACTTGTCTTTTAGTGACGGCAGCTGTGTACTTGTAAAAGACTTTAATCAATCTTGCTGAAATACATACCCATCTGTGTTTATTATCTACTCCAACCGTTTACGTAAGTTGCTATGAGAAACTACGGAAGCATTCGTCTGAAAGTCATCTGTTAACACTGTTATAATGGCGGAACAAGCAAAGCGGTCGCCACATTCGTCTTTAACTGGAACAGCATGGCAGTGATAGAGATTTGCATAATTAACAAGAAATCCACTTTTTATTGTGACTTTAATTACATTTAATCCCACTTCTTATACATGATATATTCACTGCATATACTATGTGAAGTGAATGTAGGTCATACAGATCTATACTACTCTAGGTTAGAATGATGAAAAGGCAGATAAAAAGTAAGTCTGTGAGTGGATTTCTTTTTTCCCTGAACCCTCTTTCCCTCTTCCTGAAAAAGCTTTTCTCTAAATACAAATCCTGTCCATTTCTTCCCTTGATTTATCTCTCTGAGACAGTGGCAGAGCTGGAGGCATTAACACATTATCTGCCCGCTCAACCATTTCTCTGACCTCCATATATATTCCCAACACAGCATTACCAAATCTGTTCTTCACGTAGCCCAAAAATATCCCAACCATCACACACAATTACCCTCAGCCTCACAGCACCCTCATGGCTACTGCACACACCCAGATAAATACTGTATCTACCAGCAAGCCAGCCGTCAAGGTAAATCCCCCACTGGTACAAAAGCAACCGCTGCAATATGCACATAGAATTACGTCCTGTTATGTCATTTTTAGGTGGTCTGATTTTAGAAAAGATTCTTTTCTGATAAGTCAGAAGTTCTGTTGCAAGATTGGGTTGTTTCCACCCAGTTGGGCTACTTTTCTTTTAATTGGGCGGGTTGGCATTAAATGGCATCTCAAAGCCATTAACGTGGAGCGGACGTGAGTTATAAAACCCTCCAAAAGTGAGTCTACATTGATGCTGACTTCACCAGCTGACCTTACTGATCATGCACAACACTGTTTTGTGTTCATCATAGAAGCTCCTTAAAAATGTTTCCGTGCGACTACCTGTAAAAACATTTACACGTAAACTGATCAAAGTCACAAAGATGCTGATGCGAAACCATTGATACGAAAAGTTCTTGTTTCCACCATAGAGAGGGAAGTTGTAGTTCTCTGTGTGATAAACATGTGAGGTTTGGGCCTAGTGCCCTGGTTTGATTTGTGAGTAACTTTGTAGAGTTACTGTTTACTTTAGAGGACCGTAAAGACAGACACAGGAAGATGATCAAAGGGTCACACTGGGGGTTTGTTCCTGTCCTGGGGATGTTTAGGTTAATGTAAATGAATCTGACAATGAGATCAATGGAAAATGGGAGATCAGATCAACCAGCGTAAGACACCTTTGACCTGTCTAAAGGCGGAGACTGTTTCTGTTGTAGTGTATATAGTATGTGAAGGTTTGAACTGATGTTGAAGAATGCTTCCAGCAGACTCTGTGTGAAGAGCTGTGTTGGAGATTCTCTCTCTTGCAAGAGAATAAATGGAACAGGACAACTTTGAATGATTTGGAGACTTGGATTATTTTGATTTGCGAATAACACTCTCTTCTCCCGATTAACATAGAAATATTCTACGACAAAACCCTTTTTCTTGTAAATAGCACTGAATCTGCGTTTGTACTGTGTCCTCCTGTTTCTGCTCTATCCTTGAAGGCCAGGTTTAGTTAAGGACCTGTTGTTTGTTTCACTGAGTGTGAGCCAGCACTTTTAGTCGATAGATTATTTTTGCTTCAGTTTATTGTAAAACTTCACTGTTTTGTAGAAACCAATTATTTTCCTTGAACTGCAATACAGTGTTCAGACTGTGGACAGACGTTGGTCTGGAGGTTGTGAGGGAACAACCATGTTAACTCTAATGTAGCACTCCTAGTGCACTATAATGAGGGTTGTAATAGTTTGGGCTACATTTTATATGTTGTGGGCTGTTTCCACTAATGAATTGTGAGGATATATTCCCATAAATCTGAGTAGTATGATTGAGATTGAGAGGCTCAACTTGACAAGCAATGTCTGATAACTGTGGCCGACAAAACCAAATGTCATATCAGTTTATTGCAACTACGTTGAAACTTTTTTTCATATTTCCAATTATTATTTGATGTGTTCATAAAAGCTGTTCATACGTGTGAAAACATTTAATGTTACATTATCTAAGATACTTTTGTTCCTAATATTTATCAGTAGAATTGGTTACAATGATAAAGAACCACTTGTGTATATGTATATAGTTTATATAGATATACATATACAAAACTATTCCCAAATGACAAATTGGGAAACTTTTCAAGTCGCAGTTTATTCTTGTGAATTCTCACGTCTAACATGCAGCACTGATAGAACAGAAAGCAGACTTACGTTCACTGATGTGGACACTTGTCGTCCGTCTGTCCACACTCTGCTGTGACCTGTTAACAGACCTGATGAGACACAAAGACAACCAATAAACAATACAACAACCTCTAGAAGCCTCTTGAGCAGACAAATGACAACGTACAGTACATACATTTAAACAGAAAGGATCACAGCAGAGTTCAGCAGATATGGGGGCATTGTCCGCTATTCTATTATCCCAAACAGAAAACACATGTGCTCACTCTGACTGGACCCCTTGACAGGCTGTGGTGTAACGCTGAATGGGTTAGGTGTGAGAGACAGTTTGCAATAAAATAAGTCTAAGGAGAAGACTCAATGAGCTGTGCTGCTCATTAGCCTGTGTAAGTCTGAGTGCAGGAAGAAGCAGACAGCAGCACACACACACACACACACACACACACACACACACGCCTCAGGGCTGTCTGCAGCGTGTTGTTTCTTCAACTACGTTTGTGCTTTCAAGGAGCTCGTCTCTACGCCAGCCGCAGGATCACAGGATGCTCTTTCCCTCTTTCTTTTTGTCCTTGTTGTCTGTGTTGTTGCTTCTGCTGCTGGAAACACGCACACATACACAGAGACGCACACTAACCCACAGTCTGCAAACACTCACACATACACAGAGACACACACTAACCCACAGTCTGCCTGGAGGTCTGCATAAAAGCCTCTATGGGAATATTTCACACACACAAACACACAGTGTATCTCCAATACAGTTTGTGCTAAAGTGACAATGAAACCATACGTTACTGTGCAAACTACACTTTTCACACACAACAGCTGATTGCAGACTGCTAGCAGTAGCTCACTTCTTTATATCTCCACACCACATACTTTTGTAGTCTTTTGTAGCCCCAACTGAGTCAAGTGACACCACTTAAGGCAGTGGTTCTCAAACTGTGTGGCGCGCCCCTATAGTGGGTATTGCAGGTGGGGCACGAGGGGAAATGCAGAATTGTATTCATACCTGCAAACTTGTCGCTTTTCGGCGAAATTCGCCGTTTTGAATCAAAATATATCATATATAGTTTTTTTTTTTTTTTTTGGGGGGGGGGGGGGGGGTCAACTGGCCAGTCAGCGTTTCTCAGATTGGAGTGAGACGAGGAGAAAAGGTGATGTGGTGATCTTCACAGTCGTGTCGAGTCTTGGCCAATCAGCGTTAAGATGTCTACAGCGTCTTTCCCTCCGTTACAGTTTAAGTTCCCTTATGTTCCGTTACAGTTCAGACTTGCTGGGTTAAGTTAACGTCCACCGCATGCGGAACTCTGTGGGCTGTGAACGTTCATCATTATCGCGATTTAGGTTGAAAAAACGTAACGTGATGAAACATGCAGCCCCCCCCGTGTTCCGGTTCAGTTCACGCGGTCACTCGTTAACGTTAAACCGGAACACCGGCGGATCTGGTTGCAGGTTGTTTGTTTTAACTCAAAGTAGAATGAAAGGCCCAGATACTGATGAGATGATGAGGTCAAAGAGCTTCAGGGAGAGGAGGCTGTTAGTGCAGCGCAGCTTGATGCAGGGCTGAGATGTGAAGGAGCTGGGCCTGGATAAAGGTGGAGCTGGGCCTGGATAAAGGTGGAGCTGGGTCTGGATAAAGGCGGAGGTGGGCCTGGATAAAGGTGGAGCTGGGTCTGGATAAAGGTGGAGCTGGGTCTGGATAAAGGCGGAGGTGGGCCTGGATAAAGGTGGAGCTGGGCCTGGATAAAGGTGGAGCTGGGTCTGGATAAAGGCGGAGGTGGGCCTGGATAAAGGTGGAGCTGGGTCTGGATAAAGGTGGAGCTGGGTCTGGATAAAGGTGGAGCTGGGTCTGGATAAAGGTGGAGCTGGGCCTGGATAAAGGTGGAGCTGGGCCTGGATAAAGGTGGAGCTGGGTCTGGATAAAGGTGGAGCTGGGTCTGGATAAAGGTGGAGCTGGGTCTGGATAAAGGTGGAGCTGGGCCTGGATAAAGGTGGAGCTGGGCCTGGATAAAGGTGGAGCTGGGCCTGGATAAAGGTGGAGCTGGGTCTGGATAAAGGTGGAGCTGGGTCTGGATAAAGGTGGAGCTGGGTCTGGATAAAGGTGGAGCTGGGTCTGGATAAAGGCGGAGCTGGGCCTGGATAAAGGTGGAGCTGGGTCTGGATAAAGGCGGAGGTGGGCCTGGATAAAGGTGGAGCTGGGTCTGGATAAAGGTGGAGCTGGGTCTGGATAAAGGTGGAGCTGGGCCTGGATAAAGGTGGAGCTGGGTCTGGATAAAGGTGGAGCTGGGTCTGGATAAAGGCGGAGCTGGGCCTGGATAAAGGTGGAGCTGGGCCTGGATAAAGGTGGAGCTGGGTCTGGATAAAGGTGGAGCTGGGCCTGGATAAAGGTGGAGCTGGGCCTGGATAAAGGTGGAGCTGGGTCTGGATAAAGGTGGAGCTGGGTCTGGATAAAGGTGGAGCTGGGTCTGGGTAAAGGTGGAGGTCTAAACAGACGTGAGTACAGCTTCCTGCTGTCACAGTGTTTTAAACACATTGATAGACAGGGTATGCTGAATGCAGCCTCTGCTCCAAGGAGATGAAGTACAGCAACAAGGGCTCACTGTCCTCTCATCACACTGCAGACACTGTTCACTGTGATGACCACAGACAGAGGACCAACAGTCCCACGTGCAGTTAAATCACAGCTATTATTTTACTCTTGATAAGCTACCTTAGCCAGAGTAGATTATCATTTTCATTTAAATAATTGAACTGGATTGAATGCATATTAATTGCAAATAGAAGATTGGCCACAATCCTAACAGCTGTACAGTAACAGTGGAAGTTAATATGAAGCCGTACAGTAATGAAAACTAATGACTTTATTTGTACAGGCGATGGTTCTCACTACTCTTGCTATCTTTGTTTTTATATGACAAACTTTTAAAGGTTAATAATAATAGAGCTGAAATACTGATTAATAACTGAATAATAAATGAGTTTTGTGTTTAAATTAAATGTTTTATCACTTAATGTTCTTCTCAGCGTACACCAGAATGCTACATTTTAAAGCTCATATTTAAAATAAAATGCTCCAGGTATGTGTGAGCATATGGCGTCACAACATGTTATTTCAGTAAAAGTTCAACATGGACCGTTTTGTTACCACGTTGTTGGGGCGGTGGGGCATGAACACTTTTCTTCCTCCAAAGTGGGGCGTGACAGAAAAAGTTTGAGAAGTTAAGGGAACGTATCAGACTTTGCACAGCTTCCTCTGGAGAAGCAGCAGCACCCCCCAAGTCCTTTAAACAGGATTTGATGTGTGAAATTTACAGAGCAACCAATTTGGAATGATATCAGCAGGTATCAGAGGTTACCGTCACCATTGTCGGGCTTCAGATGGTCCAAACTGCCCGACCATGTTGTGAGGTTAGGTTTAATAACAAATGTACTAACATAAAGAACATATGTTACATAGCAAAAGTAGGTCAAAAAAAAGAAGTCAGTGTTAACATTTGTTTTCACATGGGACAGCATCCTCCAAGGTGATCGGCCCCCCACCACCACCGCCATCCCATAAGGACTTTGTCACTCTTTATACTACGTGACCTCTTCCTTTGCTTCTCTCATCATAACTATGGCCTCGTCTTCTTGTATTCATATTTCATTATATAAATCATCTATGTCATATGCACTCACTGTGTTGTAACTCTGTTATGTTGTTCATTCTGTACACATGACATCTATCACACTTCTGTCCATCCTGATAGAGGATCCTCCTCTGTTGCTCTCTCTAAGGTCTCTTCCTCTTTTCTCCCTGTTAAAGGTTTTTTGGGGGAGTTTTCCCTGTTCTGATGTGAGGGTTCTGGGACAGAGGATGCACACCAAATGACCATTCATGTCTGCGGCATGTCCGTCGCAAAGCATTCCAATAACAGCTGGAATTTAACCGTACAACAGAAACGAACATAGACAACAAGTTCAGCAACGCATGTAGTTCGTTATCCATGTTAAATCAACCACCGTTCACGTGATAGGGTCGTGACCAATCAGGGAAGGACACGTCGTGACTGATGAGACCCGATCAAGAATCCAACGTGGTGGTGTGTCATCGCTTTCAAAGGTCTTCTTTTCTGCCCATCCACACTAGAACACAACCCTGAGGTCTCATACTGAAACGGCTTTAACAGCATATTCCAATACAACACCTCCATTTGAAGGGTTCTAAAACACTGTAGTCGTGTGGACACGAGGCATAAATGCAGCAAAGGTTGTGTGTTTTGAAAGGTAAATGTAGTAGTGTGGATGTAGCCTCATTGTCTTTCTAGCTGACTGTTGATAGTCAGCACAGTTGAGTTTAAAAATTGGCATTGATGGATATGTGTAGTTTTTCTAACTCACCCCACTCTTCTCAGCTACATGCATCCTTTCTAATCCCCCAACATGCATTTCTTTGCTTTATGCCATGAAAGAAAGAAACAAAATATAAGGTCGCTGTGAGATTGAGCAGATAACAGCAGATTTCAGTCCCCAACACTGCACATCTACTGGATGTAACAATTACAAATAGTGTTTTTTTAAGTTTTTAAAGTGTCACTAAGTGGGTCCCAAACTCTAGCAGTCAGCTCAGTTGTTATCATGCAGACTAGTGCTGCTGCTGAACCTCTATCTCATTGGCTCTATGTCTCAGCCTTTGGTTCTCTGGCTAACACAAGTTTAGATGTTACTGAACATTAAAAGACAACAGCAGAATTGTCTCTGCTTGTATCCACTGAGGGCTGTTTGGGATCTATCTCAGTAACCTTGCGTAATGAAGACTTTACACATATGCCACTGCTTTGATGTGGATATGCTTAAAGATTACTTCATTTGCGATTAAATTATTGATATGGTATGAATCTACCATTCTACTCTGCTACATTATAAACAAGTATATTTAGAGTGGTTCAACTTTTTAAAATATAAATATTTATAAGCTACAGCTAAGTTACATCATCCTAACTCTTATGTGATGACTAAAGAGTTCATCAAATCTGTGTATAAGCAGAAGGCCTACACCCCCCTCTGAATACAGTATGGCACATATTGAACATCTGGGGGAGAAATGTTGAACTGGGTTAAGTGCGTTGCCAAAAGGCACAGAGGTAGTATGGCCTACTTGAGGAGACTGTGTAAGTGAGTAGGGCTGCGGTGCTGTGTGATACGACTGACATGCACAGCAGAGACTCTGCGTGTCATCGTGTTCTGCTCCAGCACTATCTTAGCTGGCTTGGGAACACACCTGAAGTTCTGAACCTAACCCAACGCTATTTTAGTAAAATAGTTTTAAATCATTTTACACTTGTAGCAGTTGATGATGTGCAGTTGACCTGCCTATCATGTTCTATCTACGATATGTTCTGCTGCTTTTCATTGGTTGACCAGCTTTATACAGTCTATCTACCCGAGCTCAGGTTGAGCTTGTTTCTGGTCTCCGTCCTCAGGACCCAATGATATCACTCAACAAACTCTATGCCACAATGTTTGCATGAAGCAACGCTTGTTAATTACATGAAATTAGTCCGAAAAAAAAACATTTAACTTTTGCAATCAACCGGCTGATTCACTGTATCATCTTAAATTCAATCCATCATGACTAATTTAAGCTCTAGACCTTTGATTGTAAACTGATGACGACTTGCTGTGAATCTGGTGTAGAGAAGCTGAAAGCACTGAGTAGCATTTGGTCTTAATGTGATTACAGACATTAGTCATGCTTTGTAAATCCATCCTCAGATCCCAACAGATGGGACTTGTGTTCAATTATCCCTGAGAGTTACATATTGTCTTACAACCCGAACATTCTTTGCAAATGGAATGTTGTCATCATGGATGCTGTATTCTGCACTCATCTCCAAAAGACATAAACATCACAAAACTGAAGACTGTGGGCATGAAATCAAACGTCTTGTCTTGTTTGTTACAAAACCGTGAAAGTTTCTGACATGCAACAATCCATGGTTTTAATTTCAAAAGTTTTCAAATGTTACATTTTGGAATATAATGAGGTTTACAATATTGTGTGTTCATTTTCCACATTATTTTCTACACGTTACATTTTCTGTATATACACTACCGTTCAAAAGTTTGGGGTCACCCAGACAATTGCATGTCAACTTTCAGTTTCTTCGCAATGTCTCTCATGGAATAGCTTCATTTCTAAGAACAAGAATAGACGACGAGTTTCACATGAAAGTTCTCTTTTTCTGGCCATGTTGAGAGTATAATCCAACCCACAAATGTGATGCTCCAGATACTCCTATGTAGATATTTCATTAAAAACCAGACGTTTCCACCTAGAATAGTCATTAACCACGTTAACAATGTATAGAGTGTATTTCTGATTAATTTAATGTTATCTTCATTGAAAGAAACAGTGCTTTTCTTTGAGAAATAAGGACATTTCTAAGTGACCCCAAACTTTTGAACGGTAGTGTAGTTGCAGCATTAACATTACCATTCCAGTAGCTCCTCTCTATGAACAATGAGTGTTAAGTCTGTATATTTTGTACAAATATTTGCAGGTTTCAAAATCCATATTTTGTGTCAATCACTTTTACACACTGACTCATTAACTTTCTTCTATCATGTTTTAAAATAATGTCTGCGGGTTTATTTACATCAGTCAAAAGCCAAATGATCCAAAATGGCATCTGACAAACATTCATTCCGCCTATCAGCACAAAGCACTTTATGACAAACTAAGTAAAAAATACAGGAAAGTGTGTGGCAGGGGATCGCAGAGCAGCTTGGAATTGGGGATGATTGCAAAACAAAGGATGTATGAAAGGTTGAATGGTTGTTGGAGTGTTCCTTAATAATGGAACAAGAGAAGAAGCCAGTGTGTCCAGCGGTCATCGAGGTGTGTGAAGTGAATAAAGAGACGACTGATGTTGTTGATCTCTCTATCATACACACCGCAGTGTAGCTCTCTCTGAGCTACTCTCAACAGCCTCATGGGACAATGAGGAGTGTGTGTGTGTGCGTGTGTGTGTGTGTGTGTGTGTGTGGCCACTTTGATGTCCAGTCTATCACCTGCTATTCCCTGATCTATAACAGGTCCAGCACTCACCAATTCACTAATGACTGTCCCAGAGGTGTGTGTGTGTGTGTGTGTGTGTGTGTGTGTGTGTGTGTGTGTGTGTTATGTACACATCCATACATGCATATTACACACAGACCCCCCCATACGCCTCCAGCTATGGCCTTTGAACCCATTATTGTGTGCCACACATACACACACACTCACACACACACACACACACATTGAGAGGCCATGGAAATAAAGAGCTCCTGCACACACTAGAAGGTTACGGTTCACAAGCTAAAGAGATTGTGAGGGAAATGTCCGTATGACAATGACATCACTTCCTTCGTACAGATGATCTTTAAAGGGGTTGGCATAACAACCACTCTCAGGAGCTCATGGGATAATTGGGAACAGTGTGGGAGGTGTTGGGATCATGTGTGTGTGTAACACCATTATACTTCTGAATCCAGATTCAATATTCAGGATGATTCAGTATAGATTGTTTCCCTCACTGGCAGCCACTGACTTCAGTTCATTTATGAAAATCAACAAGCAGAAACTGTATTTCTATAACATTATTCTTGTGTGGTGATGCAGTTGAAAGCGTGAACTCTGACTTGTGATGCATTCATGTGCTGGTGGTGAGCGGCTCTGAAGGCTGAGATATGAGAGCTGTGTGCTGGACAGCTCTGTGTGAGTGAGGATGAATCATAGAAGACATCCCATAAGCAACAAGCCTTCCTCCAGTTTTATGGGAATACTGATACAATCCAAGCATGTTATTACTCAGCAAATACAGAATACAATGTATACTGACTTCTGTCACTGTCAGTTGTACTTAGTTGTAGAAGCAGTAATATGTTAAAGTGGTGAGATCAAAGGCATTCCTGGGGTCTTTACTAAACGCTTGACCAAAAGAAAAAAGAAATCTTAACTCAAGGTTCCCTTATTGTCTTTATCTGGAGAGCTCAACAGCATCTCACAATCATTATTTCAACTCCAATCAGAACTTGAGATGCTTTATGCCGGAGTGTTCTCCATCCACTGAGGAAAACTGTGAGATGCATTTGAAAGCTCAGTAAACAGCTAGTAAGTGGACCTTGAGCATAAGATGTTTTTGTTTGTTTCCGAGGTCTAAAATGAACTTTCAATTGCAGTCTGAAGGCTGTTGCTGAGGCTTTGCCCTCCTGAGGTACATAATGGTGTGTGTGTACGTGTGTAATAATGGTGCCTGCATGGTACTATTTCAGAAAAGTCGCTGTTTAATTCCAACTCATTCTGTACAAGTAAACCTCTGCGATGTAAAGTCAGAGCTCACGGTTTGTGTGCTCACACTGTTCGTGTATCACAGAACATGAAATGGCCGGTCGGCCCCTGCGTACCATTGTAGACAATAGCCAAAAAAGATTGGTTTGAAAAGTCCACGGCAGGTAAAGGTTTGTTTAGACGCACCGTTTGCCACTTTGCACAGGCACAGTTAGAAAGAGGCATCGAACCGACTCGTGGCTCTGCTTCAATTGAGCCTGAGATGGCCGACCAAAGGTTGTGTACACTGCACAGCAAAAGACATCTGATCAAGCTGACATTCAGTCCGTCTCTAAAATCTAAAGTCGTACAGTGTGTGCCCAGCATTTCACAGAAGGGATTTATGGGCATGACAGTGTTTAAGGTATTGTAATTTGGCACAAATGATCGATATAAGCCAGTAAATGACATTTATAAAACCTCACCTCTACAACACATGCTTTAGTTCACTTTAGAACGTTCAGGCTCGATCCAGCATTGAAGACTGTCCCCTCCCACTATCCCATTATCTATAGACATGTATGGACACATTATGTATGTATGTGTGAAATGAACCCTACTTTCCTTGACAAAACACTGCTCAATTAACCCTCCCCTCCGTCCCTCTATGGAAGCAGAGCAGGGACAAAACACAGCCGTGTCAGATTGCAAACCCAGCCCTCTGCACCGAGCGCCACCCCCAGGGAAGGTAAGATGGCCTCCATGAGGATGGAGGATGAGGGGAGGGTGCGGGGTGAGCGTGTGGTTGCCAGGCGATAATGTGTGTATATGAGGATGTCATGCTCGGCAGGAGCTGCGGCTCGATGTTGCAGAATGACCTACTTTTAATCGACAGAGAAAGAGCGGATGGAAAGAGACGGTGTGGGTGAGGAGACAGAGTGGGGATGCAGCGAGAGGACGAGCACGTTCACTGGTTCTGGACAGAAAAGAAAAAAGCAGGAGGGGAAGACAGGGATGGACAGAGAGAAAGACTGGTGATAAAGAATGAAAAGGATGTCCCAGAGGGTCAAGCAAGAGAGGAGAGATGAAAAGAAAGAAACAGCAGAGGAGGGAGAGAGGACGGGTTGATTGACTGGTCAAATATATGGACTGAAGCTGATATTTGTGCTTTGATCAAAATATCTACAGATTTTTTTTTCTGTCGAGGTGGGAAAAGTAAAAAAGGACATTACCATCAGTATCCTAATGATACTTCTGTACTCTACAAAGAGCGTGGACATGCTGCATTTGGTGGCATCGATTGGTTACAGATGTAAAGGGATTACTTGCAGTCATTCCAATAATAATTCATCTACACAAAGTCTCAAAACACTACAATACCAGCCATACCAGACATACAGATCATATGATGATTGACGCACAAGCAGACATCTTATCTCTCAACCAGCAGCTGTCTGACTGAACTAGACCACATATAGTTCCTTTCCAACGAGCCATCAACAGGGGCTCTCCATAACCTGCACTTCCAGGAACCATGTTGGAACCAGTAACCGGGCTTTGATACAAGAATGTAGTATCACTTCCACTGCGTGTAATGGTGAAATAAGCACCCTGTCTCCTTTTATATTTATAGAACAAGAAAACATCACCTTCAACACAGGAGATCTCTGTGGTTTCTGTTTACCTTGAACACAATGTTTCCCTGACCTTATTTTAACTCAGATCTTTCCCTAAACCTAAGCTAACCCTAACCGTAGAGTTGTCCCACCATAAAGCAGATTTACTTAACAGTGATTTGTAACATTTTTGGGTTTTTTTAATCTGGAGGACGCAACGGTTAAGTTAAGGAGCAAACCTTTCTCCCAGCGGACATAGTGACCTGTTAAACACAGGTGTAATTACTGACACTCCTCGTGGTTGCATTCCATTCAGGTGTTTCACTTCCGGGGCTGTGCTACTCTTTTAAAAAAAAAAAAGACCAATATGAACTCCGTACATGTTTTCCATGATGCTAACAAGGTAAAGTAGGTTTATGAGAATTTACAGAGAAAAACACATCATGTCCAGCCATCCAAAGCCTCTGCAGCTCATACTGTCTGAACAGGAAATACGAGAGGAGTGGGGGCACCCCAATCAGTTCATTACCCCTTGTCAGTTTCTACCCATCACACCCGCAAAGACAGGATAGGGGCAGGCAGGGAGGGAGGGGGAGGCTGGAGGAGGAGAGACGAGAGGGAGATCAGCAAATAAGCCCAGAGAATAGAAACAGAGAGACAGAGAAGAGAGGAAGAGGAGAGGAGGAAGAAAGAAACATAAATGATTGCAGAACTGACATTTATTACAGTAGTTCAATACCACTGAATCAATGAAAACAAGATAACATATTCCATTTGACAAAAACTACACATATAACACATATAATTGTCCCTTAGTCCCAGTTTAAGACTAAGGCTCTGCATTGAGGGCCCCTCAAATAGTGTGAGTGCTCTTAACATTTTTTGAGACGATTCAACAGTTAGGTCTATTCATGTCAAACTTCAGCTCAAACCATAGACTGTACATAAGAAGTGGACGTTGTCATCATGACTTCCCCGACTGCCATTTTGAAGCCTTGAGTTTGATCATTTTTTCCGTCGCCATCTTGGTTTTTTGAACGAAAGTTGCCATATTTGGAATGTGGAGGAGTGACGTAGAGACGCCGGGTACAGTTCTGGTAGCAGCAGCGACCTGTCAATCACAGTAGCCCCACCTAAAGCATACTCCTCTTTAAGGTCTGTTTGACTCTAAATGGACCATCATTTACTAAATGAACATCATGCTGTATTGAAGAAGACTTGAAACTAGAGATTGAGACCATAAACTCATGTTTACAATGTTTACTGAGGTAATAAATCGAAGTAAGTAATAAATAAGAAGTAGAGTCATTTTCTCATAGACTTCTATACAACCAGAGGAGTCGCCCCCTGGTGGTAAGTAGAGAGAGGGCTTCACTTGGCAGAATCTGAGGTTGCTGCCTGGCTCAAATGCAATAAAGGACTGTAACCACCATGAGCTGTTTGCAGCCAGGCTTTCTGACAGTTTGATTTTTTTGGTGTGTGTCTACAGGACTTAACAAAGAACCCTCATCCACACGTGGTCTGAAATATTGAAGAGCTCCCGCTGACATCCAAATCACACTAAAGACGTCCCCTCTCACCTTTGGCACGACATCACGTATTCATGACATACAAAGAGGCTATTTAGTGATCCCTGCAGGCACAATGTTTTCCAGTCAAAAGCCACGCCCACCCACTGGGAGCTGGCAGCCACCCAAATATGTTCAGCGACACTGTAAAAGGCTTCCCTATATAGGAACCAAAAGTCTACCTCTCTGTTCTGATGTATACTTACTTGAACCATGTGTTTATATGCTGTTGTAATCATATTTCTGTGTTTCTTTAATGTGACCATTAACATGTTTTATTTTTCCATATGCAATGATGCTCTTTGTATTGTCCAGTATTTAGCTTTGAATCCACACAACCAGGCCATCAGACAGTGAATCAGTGAGGGTGCACTGATGAGAGGGCTGCAGCCAGCTGCAGGTTAAATAAATGTTCGGCGGCTCTGAGGGCTCAGCCAGAGGCTCATGCAGGACTGCTGCAGCTCTGCTCCACTGGAAATGGCTTATTAACGCTGAATCCTCACCGCAGCCTGTGTTTGTGTGTGTGTGTGTGTGTGTGTGTGTGTGTGTGTGTGTGTGTGTGTGTGTGTGTGTGTGTGTGTGTGTGTGTGCGTGTGCGTGTGCGTGTGCGTGTGCATGTGTGCTTCCTGCTGCTTTCTGCTGAGGAGTCAAAGACAGCGAGGACAGAATTGTCCGTGCCCAACCAGGACACCGCTGCACACTGCATGTAGAGGCTGACACTGATATTGCCTGACAAATGATTTCTATGATCATGGTGAGTCTAGACTGGTCTGTGCTAAACAGAGCAGGTCAGCGTAAATAAAATGTCTCAATGAATAACATCATATTGTAGCATACAGGAGTTTAGATATTTTTCCACACATGTTTACAGCTGGAATTCTGAGCTATCTGATCACAGTCCTGTAGTTTGTTTCCAGCTGATACCTGGATGTATTTTCTACTTTGATATTTTTCTACAAAACTCTGGATCACGTTCAGTGACAACCTTCATGAACATTCAATGCCAGCTTTGATTTTATTTATTTCTCCACAAATTCCTTCATAGCAGCTACAGTGTAGTTAGCATTTGGGTAAGGTTAGGGAAAAATAAAGCCAACATTACTTGTTGGTCTCAGATGGAACACCTGCTCCTGTCTCTGGTGTGAAACTAATAATACTAATAATCTCTACTCGCCGGAGCCCCGGCGTCGGCCATCAGACCTCTGGAGCTTGTCCAGAAAGCTGCAGCTCGCCTGGTGTTCAATCGCCCCAAGTTCGCCCACACAACTTCCCTTCTCCGTTCTCTACACTGGCTCCCTGTAAGAGCTCGCATCCAGTTTCAGACTCTGGTGCTAGCCTACAGGGCAGTGAAAGGAACAGCTCCTTCCTATCTCCAGGCCATGGTCAAGCCCTACACCCCCGCCCGACCACTTTGCTTTGCTGCTTTGGGGTGATTGGTTGCCTCGTCGCTCAGAGGTCCCTGCAGCCGATCGACCCGGTCACGGCTGTTTTCTGTCCTGGCCCCACAGTGGTGGAATGAACTCCCCACTGACGTCAGGACAGCAGAGTCGCTGCCCATCTTTCAGCGCAGGCTGAAAACTCACCTCTTCAAGAAGTGCTAACCTTAGCCTTCCACTTAGCACTTATTGTATTCGTATTAGTTTGTTGCACTTATTGTATTCGTATTAGTAGTTCTCTTGAATACCGATGTTGAATACACTTATTGTAAGTCGCTTTGGATAAAAGCGTCTGCTAAATGACTGTAATGTAATGTAATATCCTTACTTTGTTAACATAATCGGACAGGCCGCGCATCCCTTTTAGTGCATGTTAGTGCATGTGAGCGTGCTCAACTGGCAGCTCTCACGGTTACAGCTGAAAACACCGTCCTGACCAACGTCATCGTCATGGAAGCGTTGCGCCATCCCTCTGGTTTCCCCTCAGGTAAACACGGTTAGCTCTGTCAGCGCTATAACTCAATCATTGATATTCTCTACAGTCTGACCAAAATTCAACAAGATATGATCGTCACTTGATTAACTTACATGCAAATTCAGTTCACTACAATTGTTTTCATTATTTGTTAATCTTCTAATGATTCTATTTGAATAATTGCTTCAGATATTCAAAGTACAATAAACACTACTGTGTACTAATATAAGTAAGTAAGTAAAGTATCAACAAATTGCTGCTTCGGAGGTAAAACATGCATAAATAATTACTCCAAAGAGTCTTGCAGGCCCTCACATGTATAGCAATACAAGAATGTGTGTGTGTGTGTGTGTGTGTGTGTGTTTGGGTCCAGAGTAAATGTTCCTTTGTGCCAGCCAGAATAAATGAAAGGGTACAGTCTGCCCCCCTCCCCTCTCTCTCTCTCTCTCTTTCTCTCTCTCTATAGTTCTCTCTCGCCTCCACTCCACCATCTTGTTTTAAATTACCTCCCTCTCTCCTAGTTTGGCCTCCTTCTCCACTCCTTTATTCTCATCTCTGGCAATCCTTTGTTCCCTCTGCCGACGTGATCTCATTTTATTTGATTGTTGTTTGTCTCCATCTAATGCTAAACTCACTCTTCACTCTTCAACTTATTTCACCTCTCCATCCTTTTTATTGTATCACTTCTATCCCTTCTGGTCCATGTGCACTCTACTCCACTTCTCACTCCTTCCCCTCTTTCTCTCATTCCTCCCTTTTTCCATCCATCCATGCATCCATCCATCCATCCATCCATGCATCCTATCTCTTCCTCCATGCCTCCATTACCACGCCACCTCATTAGCACATCTGGATCTCACTTTATGCTCCTCCTCCAACCACTGGCCCCTCCAGCAACCACCCCCCCCCCCCCTACATCGCCCTCCCTCCCTCCCTCCTCCTTTTTCAACTTCCTCTTTTCTCCTCTCCTCCAGCTCCATTCCTTCTCGTCCAATGAGAAAACTCCCCGGTCACCATGGCTCCTTAGCAACAGCCCCACAAGGGGTAGGAGAAGGGATGGATGTGGAGGAGGAAGGGGGAGGGAGATATGATGGGGGGGCAAGAAGGGATGAAGATGATGAGGAGGAGGTGAATGTGTAGACCAACCCCAGTGGGAGTGTGAGGCTGGAGGTGTGTTTGCCATTATCAAAGCATTGCATCTGAGTGTGTGTGTGTGTGTGTGTGTGTGTGTGTGTGTGTGTGTGTTTGGAGGGGAAGAACCCACAGCCCTGAAAGGGATGGAGTTAAAGTGCAACCACTGTGTTTTATCTGAGTGTGTGTGTTTGTTTGAATGCAACAAAGGCTGAATTCACAGAGCAAAGAAAAAGACAACAACATATCATCCAGAAGGCATCATTTCAAAGTGTTGGATCACAAAAAATTCTTCTCAATAAAAAGCCAATGTTTCTCATTTATATTCTAATTAATAAAAAAGACGGGTATGAAGAGCCAGCAGACTGCATTGTAAGCTCCCAAGTGACTTAATGAAAGAGGGAATGAATAAACATGAATCGAGCGCGGTGTTGTCTGGATTCTAGACACTCATAAGGTGCATGTAGTATGAATACGTCCTTTCATCCATTACTAACCTTAACCTTTCCCTCCATATGGGAAACACTCTGTAAGTCACTTTCAGCTAAATCTCACAGATCTGAATCTGTGCTTGGCTGACTGTTCATTTGGACAGAAGGTGACAGTCATCACGGCATAAAGCTATAGGCTAATGTGGAAGTATCACAATACAATCAATAACTCAAATACAACGCAATAATCTATCTATCTATCTCTCTATGTATGTATGTATATATATATATATATATATACATATACAGTATATATGGGCCACGTTTAAGTTGAAGGTTCGAGGTCCACGAATAGTATGAAGTATTTTGGAGGTAGAAACAGCTTCAGGTTAATTTCTGTATGTCATTACAAAAAAACATTATGCTAATACTGCATAAACATATCAATTCTCATTTCCGCAACAAGACAAGCCATTACATCACACAGTGTGTGCTGTACGTTAATGTGATGTGTTTCCTCAGTGGACAACTGAGGTCATGTGTAGGGCTTCCATTAATATGTCATGAAGAGGCTTCATGACATCCCTTTCATATCTGGGACAGTTCCTCTGTAAATGTTCCACAGGTCAAAGGTCAGGTTCACCCTGTTACTGATTTCTCCTCATCCTTACTGTGACTGTGGACAGAACTTGTTTCATTTTCTCTAAAAATGCAATGGAGTGAAGTGTTAGCTTTACTGTCTGTATTATCTTGGCATTAAAAATGTACTGACTGTGTCCTTCTATTGATCGACGCCTAACGCCTACATTTACATTTATGCTGTATTTCTGCCTAAATGATGTCATTTTGAGTGTTGATGGAGCAGCTGCAGAGTTAGCACCAATCAATCAGAACTACTTTCAGGAAACCAGCATGAATTTTGACTTTTTACAAAAGGGAAATCACGATGTAGTTATTTAGGCTTTGATCCATTTGATCCGTGTATTGCCATTAAATCATGGTACAATTCATTTATTTTGGGCTCATACCATTGAAGTAAACCACACATCGGCTTGTATCTAGCAAGCCGATGTGTGACTTGCTAGATACAGTGAATGGAGCTCGGTGAGATTCACCTATAATGTTAACACAGACAAGACGGCCTTGGTTTTTCCGACGTATCTGAGACGATCACAACACTTGGTGATCCTGCGGTGAAACTGGCGCGTTAACTCGATTAATTGGTGTAAACACAGCCTCACTGCTATGTGTTGTCAGACCGGTGGCCACACTAAGATGAGGCTTGATTGTGCACCGTTTCAGAATTTGGAATTTTGTATTGCTCCGTTTTTTATATTTTGCTTTTGTTGATTGGACAGTTAAGTACCCACAATGCAATTCATTGTGACTAGTGGTGTAAAGGACCACTGTTGATCTGTGATCCGTACGGATTCAGCACGCATGTGAACCGCAGATTATTTATGCAGCTACCTTAACCATCACAGTGAGAAATAAAGTTTAATGAGGATTGTTTTCCTCGATATTAGAGATGAATTATGATCTGTTCTTTTCATTAATACTTTTCTTGACAAGATTTGTTTTATCCCATAAAAATACAATCTTTTATTTCCTAATCATTTGAATTGTGTGTTTTAATGAAGAAAAAAACACTCTAAATGACTATGACGAAGTAAAAGGATAAGATTACATTTTTTGATGGTTTACAGACTTCAGAGCAGTTGAAATTATTTTTGTTACAGTGGCAAAAATAAAAGTAGTCTGGAGTCTTGTGGACCAACTGCTATAATCAAACAACAAAGGGATCTGTATCTGACAATATGGATCATCAATGATCAGGAAATAAAATCTTCCATCTGATCCGTGATACGATCCAAACCATGAGCTTTATGATCCGTTGCACCACTTACAGTTATGACACTGGTTACTGTTGCCTAACATTAGTGGGGGGTTGTGTTGTGTTTGGACAGAATATGTATTTTACTGAGTTTCATATATATTTTCAGTGGACTTGTAGTTAGCTTCAGAGCTGTTCTATGTGTGAGCTACCAGGCCTAGTTTACCAGCATGGGCCCCTCTGCCTTGAGGTCACAGTGATTAAAGTAATTCTGCAATTAGTTGGTCTGTCCTGCACACACACACACACACACACACACACACACACACACACACACACTCACACACAATTGTCCTTTCCAATTCCTCTGCCATAATTAGACCATTACCAAAATTCATTTTCTCAGGTTTCTGTCTCCTCCTCTCCACTCTTTTTCTCCTCCAGCTGTAAAATGACATTAAGTCCATTATGGGATGTGTGTGTGTCCACTTCCTGTACAGGGACACAGTGAACAGACCCCTCCCTGTCTTCCATCTACGTCTCCCCATTCATTCATTATGTAGGATGATATTACATCTGTCCCGTCCATCTCTTCCTGTTAGAAACACAGCTGCTGTCCTGTTATTAGGTTATGTCTGTATGATATATAATAAACACAATATCTCAACTTCATAGACAAGAACCACATGTCCTCTTTGTTTCAGCCCATCACAGTTCTAGACACACCAACAGCTCAGTGCGAGTGTTTGTGTGTTTGTGAAATGAAGTGCACGTGTGCGCATGCACGTTAGAACGCTGTGAGGAAAGCCCCCACCCGAGGGAACCTTGGTGTTAAAATGACTGACATGTGAGTGTGTGAGTGTGTGTGTGTAGTGATTACTGCTCTGGTGGAGTGGTTAAAAGATGTGACAGAGTGTGTCTTCTTTGCATGTAGTGTGAGTGTGAGTGTGTGTGGACACACATTTAAGGGGATTAGGCGGGTAGATGGTGTGTGTGTGTGTGTGTGTGTGTGTGTGAGGGTGCACGCTTTTGTGAGCGTTTTATTTAGCTGAGTCCGTAAGAGCTTGTGTGTGTGTGTGTGTGTGTGTGGGTGTGTGGGTGTGTGGGTGTGTGTGTGTGTGTGTGTGTGTGTGTGTGTGTGTGTGTGTGTGTGTGTGTGTGTGTGTGTGTGTGTGCTTATAAAATAGTGCAAGGACTGGTTGAGTGTTTGGAGCTGCTGACAAATCTAATTAACACTTTGGAGATATCTATCAGGTACAAAATATGCACAAAACACACACACACACACATCCGTTAGAGGAGACATGTGGGCTTCAAATGTGGTTTCACAGAGAGCATGTTGCCTACACAAAGCACTGAGTATTGAATACAGAATCAAGTAAATAAATAACTAGATTTATAGTAACAGTACAAAAACCTGTAGGAGCAGCACGAGAAAAACAACAGAGACGACTATACAACAAAGAAAGATACGTTCAATTTATCATTTTGGGAAAAGCCAGTTAAAACAAGAGGGTTTTCAAAAAGGTCAAGGGGCGATAAGGATTTAAGCCGATCCTAAAGTTAACAAGAAGTCTAAATGTATATAATTCATATTTTGTAGATATCTTACCTGTAGTACTTTTTATCAATGTAGATTGCTTTAACTGTTGAGTTTCTCAAATGTATTTTGTTGGCGCTTTGAGCACCGTAAGCTGAATGCCATGGAGTCCCATTATATTGAGAGAAGCAGACATCTGTACAGACTACATGTGGTCACTCACACCAAAACAATCTACATTGATAAACAGCAAGAGGGAAATATGTATTTTTAATTTCAGGGTGAACTGTCCCTTTAAAAATACGTTCCAACTAGCTCTCATGTCCAAGCCAATAGCAGAGTGCCTCTATGCTTTTCTTCTTCATCCTTTTTCAGCACAAAAACACAATCACTGTGATGTCAACAAAATCACAAAATGATCAAATATTATGATCACAATGCCGTCTTACAAAACGTACATGAATAGAGGATACTGACTATCAGCTGTCTGTTCAGACCTACATCACTGTGTTCCAGTAGCTTTCCCTGAAATGTGTGGTCAACTGTTTCCACATGTATTCACTGGAGACGGTTTCTGCCAAAGCTCTGTTTGAGTTTGAAAACCGCCAGCTTATTGTGGATGGAGAGACATGTTTTCAAATGTTGCCCACTAAATGGAGGTAGTCCTGTGTGGCATATTGTGCCTTGTTTTCATGAAATGTATCTCTCCAGATTCTTGACCTGGAGTAGAGCTAGGCTGACTAAAGGCCGTTCACAGGTTGCCTCTAAAAACACCTGGAAAATGTCAGCCGTGCTGCTTTCATCCTTTTATCCAAGGTGCTTGAGGTTTCGCTCCTGCTGTTACTAAGGAACCAAAACCTGGGATGACGATGAGGATAAAGTTGCGGTTTCCTGCACCGTAAATCCCTCACAGTAGCTTTATTGCTCCACTTGTCTGTCAGTTTGACCTTTCAACCGGATGTTGTGAAGTAAAGATGAAGCAAGTAAAATAGTCTGTGAGACAGCTCGGTAGCCCTGCACTAAAATGTTTATTGACTTTGATATTTACATAATTCAATCTTGCTAATGTACTTTGTTATCTGAAGCATCTTTCTATGTAACAAACACAACAGAAATGAGAAGTGGAGATCAAGGAATAGAAATAAATCCCTTCAGATTGATGGATGGATAAAATAGTGCTGAAGCATGAATCCTCTCCCTCCACATGTCATATCTTTGTAACTGGGCAGGTTCGTATCAAACAGGCTGTCCCAGCAGCAGCACTGGTCACAAATTAAAGGAACCATTTCACGACTGAGTGGAGCAATGACCAACGGCAAGCTGAGCCCCGAGTCCTGGCCAATCAAGAGAGTCATCGAGTGGAAAAACACACAAGAACAAGTCACCCCCCGAATTACATTTTCAGATTGAGGGCAGCCATCGCACCGTTTGCTCTGATGGATTTATGACACATATTAAAAAGAGCTGCTGTACTCTTCCATTATTTACAGCGGTGATCTTCAAGTTCCCTGATGGAGGATAGTCTCAGTCTTTGGTTGGAGGCACATCACTAACGTGTGTCCCTGAGTCGTTAGAGTCATGGTGGCTTTCACTGCTGCTAACCCCCCAGGCCTGTGTGTGCAGTGGTTATGCAGCGGTTATCCTGAATTATGAGCACCACTGTTTACAATCTCACTCGATCTATATAATCCTCTGCTCTTGTGTTTCACAGAGCGCGAGGTTTAGCGTCTCCACACCCACGGAGCTGAGCAGAGGTGGAGCAGGTGAAGCTAAGGTAACGGTTACAGACAGGCTCTGTGGTGAACGACACGCCAACGGGCAGACGGATTCTGTTTTTTTGTGATTTTAGCTGAGCAGAGAGAAAGACCAGAGAATATTTGGACACATCTCGCCGTATTTTATGTCCTGATATGGAGCACTGTGCCGGACTACATAGCTTGTCAGCAGCCGGTCAGGAGGTCCTGTATTTGCTCCTGGTGTTCCGTTTTGGTAGAAGGACGTAACGGGAGTAACGGGCAACGCAGCTTCAGAAGTCACCTGTGATCTAAGTGATTTGCGGATCTAATTCATGCCAATGTGAAGAATTTGTGAGGATTTTGACAAGTGACTGATGAACATCTGGAAAAGAAATTGATAAATATATATAAAAAAACTTTAAAGTCTTAAATTTGAGAACAGACTTTGGTGTGATGGTAGGTGGTAAAATGACTCCATGAATTCATTTCTTGGGTTACTCTACCTAATTTCTTAAAATATGGATTTTAGTAATATAGCAAAACACTAATATTTAAATCCATGTGTGGCAGCTTAATGATAAGACTTTACAGTATATGTCTTTACTTTAATCCCTGTGTTGTTTCTTTGGGTAAACTATAATTAAAAGTCAGCTCATCATAAATGATCCCTTCAACAGCTTTTAGATGCCTGTATCATTACTTCCTTAAAGTAAAGGACTTCATGTTGACAGAGTTTTCTGATTTTAAAATAAAATAAAAATGTGAATCCAGATACGCCTGCTAGTTTAGCATATCATCACTGAAAATACGTTCAAGCACACATTTAAATGGATCTCCAAATCTTCACCAAAAAATACAAGCCAGTCCCGTTCACTTACATTTTTAATCTGCAGGGTTTCTTCCTCATAACTCCTCCTACATGGTCACTCCTCCTCTGCCTGTGTTGTCTCACATGTGTGTGTGAGACAACACCTGACCTCACAGGACACACTGTCCAAACCCTCTTTGTACCACAGTGGTGTTTGTAGGTTACCAACTCTTGTTCCAGAGCGTTTGTGTTTTACAGTGTGTCCCAGTGTAACAGACAGACCTGTCCCCAGGACTTATATCAAGCACACACACACACACACACACACACACACACAGATGGCTGCCTGTGCACTGATATAGGTTAAGTACCTAGCTCACGGGCTCAACATCTGGAGTCCCACCTGGACTCAGGCCGGCTGGGTCTTGACCTTCTTTAGCATCTTCTTCACTTTGCAGTTTTTTGGAATCACTGACTTTATTTCAGTGCGTAATATATCCATGTTCTCCTGTTGTCAGTATATGTGTTTCCTGATGGTGACATAACAAAACGTAAGAGGAAAAGATCACTAAAGACTTATTAGGTGATTCATAAAGTGAGAATATTTCTACTTGAAACAATAAAAAAGGTTACAGCAGCAGAGTAAAGACCTGTAATCAAAAGCCTCTTCTATTGTGTTCATATGATACATGATGACAGTCAGCATAGAAGATAACCTTCCTCTCTTTGCTTCCTGCTTAACTCAACACACAGACAGAATATTTCATGACAGGAACTTGGTTTCTGCTGCATGCAATGTTTTCTTTTTTTTATGTGAATATTCTGCTGATGAGGGCTTATCCGATGCTATCAGCTACACAAACTTGCACACGTATGGGACACACACACACACACACACACACACACACACACACACTTTGAGCCAACAGATTATCTTGACATGGCAGAAGAGGAGTCATCTACAGCTAAATCTCTAGTTACGTAAATCTAACAGTTCAAGCAGCAGCAATGGAGAAGAAATAAAGAGAGGATAGATGAGGACCGATGAAATATGGTTCTATCATTCTACTGTTGTGTATATAGAACCATCTGTTCTCTAATGACTCAGTGCTTGTTTTATGCTGATGAAAATGGATAAAAACTGCTCATGTGCCACTGCTCTTGGCTGTATTCTGTCACTTGCTGTTTTATTAAGACATCACAGCGTTGAATATCATTTGATCTCAAAGTATGGGGAAAAGTTTTTCAATATTGATTTAGAATTAAAAAGATGCACAAACTGTGTGTTATTGAACATTAGCTTAAGATCCGTGAGGCCGTGATTATGCAACCTGGTGTCACTCCCAACTCGTTAAATATAGTTGCTTGGTCAGTGGGCCTCAGGTCTGATACAAACACACAGACGCACATTTTAATGTCCGTTTGAGAAGAACCTTTGAAGTGCGGGTGATACAAACACAGGACTATCACCCAGGAGACTTTGCATGTAACGTGTGAATACTGACCTGTGTAAGACTGGCGCTACTTAGAGTGTCATAAAGTGAAGCTTCTGTATGTGATGTAAGTGTGATGAAAGGTCTTATGCTATCATATACTGACAGGGACCCAATGCAGTGATTGCAATCTAATATATGGTCTTCTGATAAGTGTTCATGCAGTGTTTAAATGTAGAATGGAGGTGATATGTGTCTCAAAAGGATCTTTACAGATTATTGTCAGCGATAGATTAATGTTGTTTGTATGGTTATGAATCCTGCTGCTACAATGAGGTAAAAGGTCTTCGTGTTGCAACTAATGCAACTCATTTTCCCAAAAAATAGTCTGAACCCCAAAGATAAGCCATTCAGAATGATACAGCATCTAACCACGAGCATAAGACAGAGTGGGAGTCAAAGGCTTGTTCTTGACTTCACCCTGCACCAGATGAAGGTGATACTACCAAAGCACTGCACATCGACACCGAATGTAACTGCCTAATGCCTCATTCTGGTGTATAAACATGCTAAGTAGGAGGCAGGGCTGCAGCTGAGAGGCTGGTTTCTGATGTGATCTGTGTTTTTCCACAGAAAATATAATAATGTCTCTAAATGACTGTGGTAATGATTTGCTGATGTCAAATCCACATCCTGTTCTCTGCTGCCCAGCAACGATTGGCATCAGACACATGGCCTCGAGCATTGCTCTTTCTAGAAAAATAAAAAGCCATGTTAATGTGGGTAGATCACAGAGTGACAATTTGTTCTGATCTTTTCCCTTTGGCCATGAAGAGAGGGGGAGGAGAGAGAGAGCGAGAGAAAGGGGGAAGGGATGGTTAGTGTGAAACCTCTCGGTCAAATATTTGCAGAGAAAGGTCCATCGCTGTCCATTAGGGTCCCTCTCTCTTTTTCTCTCTCTCCTTCTTTCTCTCTGTTTTTCTGGGTGCATTAACCTCCTCTTCACAATGCTGCCAAACAAAGAAGGACTGTATTTGTGTACGTGCATACATGTGAGGGTGTGCGTGTGCGTTTGGTGCTCTGGTACTACTGTCCACCCTCCTGCATCCCTCAACAAACACTTCTCCATAACACACACACACACACACACACACACACACACACACACACACACACATACACACCTGCACATGATAAAAAAAAAAACACTTGAATGCATTAATGTACTAATCCTCCCATCAGTTATCTGCCACACACAAAAACACACATGTAATCACACACACACACACACACACACACACACACACACACACACACACACACTCATGTACCCATGAGTGATACGAGTGATGAATGTGTGTAATGTGTTCAGTGTTTAAATCCTCCTACAGGGAAAACAAACAGCATGTTCAGACTGCCCTGCGTCACTACAGACACTTAGGCCTCCCACACACACACACGCACACACACACTCACACACACAGTGCCTAAAGTACTGTTAGATGTATAGACAAGTTGTACTGGAGAAGAGCAGCACAACATACTGAATCATTTCTAATAAATAGAAGCATACCTTCATCATTGATCTGACATTTGACCTCAGTGGAGGTCAAATGTCAGCGTAATGCTGCCATAGTGCCACTGAGCCAAACAATACTAACAACACGGAGATACAAAGTGTTCACACCAGAGACTTTCTACACTCAACATCATTAATACATGAATGTCTGTTAAGGCAGAGACTTTATACTAAGTTGTACAGAAGGACACAGCTGATATGTTCATAGGGGAACCAGATCAATACAGCGATAGAATCCTGGTCTCCACTGGAGCTCAAAAAGAGGAAATGATTGGCCGTGAAGTGTATTAATCCTTTGATGGCAAGTTATTCTACTTGATCAAGACCTAATGTATAATATGTTAAGGAGGAGATGTGATGTTTGCTGTAAAATATTATGTATATCCTATGATAACATAAATAACATTCAAGATAGATGATGAGAGAGCAAAGCAAGACTACTTGTATGTTTTCTCCACAACTGCACGGCCACACATTTGGGAGAAATATGCCAACATTTCCAGAATAGCTTGCATGTTTTTCCAGATTAAAAATCAGAAAATGACAGGCCATCGAGGGGTGTGTTCAACCCAATCGGGTGCAGGAAGATTACATGTTTGTGTCTAAATGAGTTATACAGCAGGTTAGAGATGAGCTAATTCATTCAAGACCTGTCTATTGAGCCTTGCCAGACCACACTAGGTCAAATAAAAACTGGTGCCAGGCTACAGACTGTAGTGCAGAGCTTGAGAAAGTTGGGTCAAAATGAGCTAAAAAATATAAAATATAAATGATGATACTTGGATGGAATCTTTAGCAAAACGGACAATATTACCTAAATCAGTCAACAACGTCAATTAAAAATCCAGTCGCCATTGCAAATCCACGGATACGTTGAGTCTCGACATTGCTGAACCAAAAATACGTTTCATATCAACATTTCAAGACAACGTTACAGTGTTTAACTGCTCGTGGCATTTTTGTCGTTTCAAAAGAGCATTTTCAGCTATTAATAGGTTTACACAAAACAAAACTGCTTGGCTAGGTTCAGTAAAAGATCATGGTTTGGGTTCAGATTAGTACTTTACTTTTGGTTTCACACGGGACACTAACAGCAGTCTCCTGGGTGAAAGTCCTGCAGACTTGTGCAGACTTTGATCAAACCTATTTGTGATACGTCAAAAACAAATGTAATCCAAGAGAATGTACGCTCTATCAAAACATAATTGGCAATGTAGTTATGTTGCACAGGAACGTAACTTTTAGGAGACCAGGCTGCAATTAATACTATAGATTACTAACATTAGGACCATACTAATATGAGACACCCAACAACTGGCATCAGCGGTGATGAGAACTCCAGTATGGCCGACAGTGGCCCCATCACATCACATCACATCACATCACATCACATCACATCACATAAGTAGATTTTCATCTAAAATCTAGAGATGAAGAACAAATAGAACTGAAAGAGACAGAAATGCAGACAGGTTGCAGCTTTAAGAGTAATCGTGACCAATGAGGAAACATCCACAAGACATAATCCATAATTTTCCAATCAACCGTGGCAGACTGACCGATCAGTGTGTGTGTGTGTGTGTGTGTGTGTGTGTGTGTGTGTGTGTGTGTGTGTGTGTGTGTGTGTGTGTGTAATTTATTTTCCTACAGCCCAAATGATCACTGTAACAGCCAATAGAGGTAAAGATAAGATGATGTAGGTGAAATATTCAACATCTTTTTCCACTGAAACATTTAAAATAATGAAAGAGTGACATAACTGATTGCTACAGTACATATACTTTACCATCCACAATAACAGTCACTCTCGTAATTAAGAATGAATTAAAGTTTCACAACTGCATTCACTCACACACAGAGAGCAGCTAGAGTACAAGCAGAGCGTTTTCTCTTTGATAGTTAGTGAGGAGATGAAAACAGCTGTGAGCAGTGAGGGCTTTAAACACACAGTAAAGTACACACACTGTATTCTGTTTGATCCACGTGCTGTCTGTGAACAGGACTTCTCAACAAACAAGTGTCTTTGACTGTGACTTCCTCATCAATTGGCTAAACTCCACTTCTGTCCAGAAAATAAAAAGTAAAACTGGAAGGAGGTTAGTATATTCTGCCCTCCACACACACACACACAGACACACACACACACACACACAGTGTACAGACATATAGCGATACCTCTGTCAGTGCAGCTCTTGTGTCCAGGTGTACAGCAGTGCAGGGTGACTGTGTTGTATCTCCGTCCCCATCAATCCTTCAGCATCCGAGAAACCAAAGAGAAAACAACAAACACAAAGACTGAGTGTCTGTCAGTCTGGTCCAGCACGGAGACACAAAGACAGTGGATGTAATAACTGTAGAAATGAAGGAAAACACTACAATCTCTCCTTCTCTTTCTCTCAGTCTATTTCTTTCCTTCTCACTCTCTCTATCCCTTTCTTTCCCTCTCTCTTTGCTCCCGCTGTTTCTCGGTGCGTGGACACTATCTCTCTCTCTCTCTCTCTCTCTCTCTCTCTCTCTCTCTCTCTCTCTCTCACACACTGATTCTCCATCTGTCACCGCCCCCTCTCCTTCACCCCTCCCACCTCATACATTATTAATGAGCCTCAGACCAAACACACACACACACACACACTCCACTGCTGTCAAACACACTCACACACGTTGCAAGCTACGCACAACTGTCCCACACACACATGCATGTCAAATACTGCGGACAGCCTTTAAGCAGCCCACCGTTGTGTCTAGATGAGATCACACAGGCTCGTTTCTTCTTGGTTTCAGAAGAAATGTGGAGCCATTTGTTGGGTTTTCAATGGTGAATTAAACAGAACCATAAATAAAATCTACTTCATGTTAATGGTGTGATTGGATAAGTTCAGGTTCAGGTTAGAGAAAACATCATGGATGGTGTTCAAATAATAACGACAACGTAACGTGACGATGTAACTAGAACAAATAAATGAATAACAGCTCTTTCACACAGCGTATGGACAGCGGTCTCCTGGGTGAAAGTCCTGTGTTTGTTTGGCCCGTCCACCATCCATCCCACTCACCCCTAGTGGACTTTCTTGGGTGTTATACAACTTTTAATAAAAGACGCTTGATTTACTACGTTACTTGTTCTGACTGAATCCAAAGACGTCCACATTGAACGTATCCATGTTTTCGGAAACGTAGGGTGGCAAAAATGTTTTTTAGTATAATAATTAGTATAATAATAATAGCAAGCATTTCAGGTGCTTTTCAACGGCAACAAGCTAAATCACTGTTGCTGTATATCAACAGTGAGATAAGACGTAGGTACAGTAAGTGATGATTTCATAACTAATCATTTATCAATTAAGACACCATAACACACAGCTTCAAAAGAAAAAAAATCTTTTCATACATCTTGACAATCTTGTAACCATGACAATAAAAACTTTCTATGTAATTCTTTTTTGGAGCATTCTTTCCTTGCGGACAGAAATGAACAGTCATTTGTATTGTCTTTTGTTTTCTTAAAGACACAGATCTGAAATAAAACATACAAACCCCCCCCCCCCCCCCCCCCCCCCACACACACACACACACACACACACACACACACCCACACACACACACACACACACACACACACACGTACATGTAACCTATAAAAGCTCAAACACACACGTCAGCCAGGCATGAACTCATTCACACGCAAAACACACACAGGTCGCGGAGAAGACAGGGCCGATCATGCATGAATGCAGAGCACGCATGCACACACTCACACACACACCAATCTCACACACACAAACACATATTTGTCCATGCATGCAGTGCAGGCGAAGAAGCCCCCTTCAGCTGGAGGCTATCTGAGTTCTCTCATGGACGAGACATGGCTGGAAGTCAGAGAAAAGTGTGTGTGTGTATCTGTGTGTGGGTGAAAGCAAAAGGGACGGAACCAGTATTATACAACGCTACCTTTGTAAAAGTACGATGTAAAGGAACCCCAAAGCCAGATGAGAAGATTTATTTCTAGATTTAGGGCAGAGTGCAAACCTGGCAACCCCACTGTGAGGATAGGAGCTTTACGATGTTGCGTGCAGTCACTTCCTCCAGTAGAGAGTCACGTTGCTAGAGGATGACACTGCATGGACCACTTAAAACCCAACATCCCCCGTTTGAATCCGGCAGTGGACCTTTGTTATACCTGATAAAACAACACAAAGATGTACTGTGTATTGTATAGTTTTACTTTTTGCTACCAGGCTTTTTGCAAAGCTAAGAAGAAAACTTATGTCCAGTGTATGTTACATACGGGCATAGCTCTTTATTTTCGATGCACATGGCACAACTTGATTTGTCGTTAACATAGGATGATGAAAGTGTAAGCGGTCCTGCACAAACAGGTGAAAAAGGGGGATGTCAATCAAGCACTATAATAACATTTATCAGTCACACAAAATCATTCCAAAATAAAAAGAGTTTCTTTAATTAGCAAATTCAAAATGTGTTATTGTACGAAATGTGAGAGGAAATCTAGAGAGGGAGACAGGAGGTCAGCGGTGGGGGGGGGGGATTAGGGCCTTCAGGGCATGTTAAAGAGCCCCCCCCCTGCAGTTTAAGCAGGCCTGAGGCCTGGTGAAACAGAGGAAGACAGAGAGATTTTCAGTTGTATGTATCTATGTGGTGTGTGTGTGTGTGTGTGCGTATCTAAGTTCGACCTCCTGACCTCGGCGAGCATTTTCAGCTCCCTTCTGTCTCCAGCCCCCCCCCCCCCCCCCAAAAAACAATCAATAACCCCCCCAACCCGCCGCCGCTAGCTGTGACATGCAAATGACCCTCGCATATAATTAAAAGATATGCCTGACAACAATAGGATAACCTCAACCTCCCCTGAGCGTTTCCTTAAGACGTGCGCCAAGACGTTTACACACACACACACACACACACACACACACACACAGAGGGTGCACAAACAAAAACAAAGTGCCCAGATGGACTCAAGTCAGTTGACCTCTGCTCAGATCTGCAACAGACAAGCAAACAGACAAACAGACACCAAGATAAGTGCACTTCAGCCCCCCTCATGCTTAACACACACACACACACACCTCATCCTGTTACTACCTCAAAACTGAAGCTTGCAGCTTAGAGTTATACTCGTGTCCAATAACTTCCACTTGTTTAATGTAGCATAATGATGAAGACTGAGGTCAGCATACTGAGGAAAGTTAGATGTGTCTCTGAAAGCGCTGCATGTCATCATATAGCTATGATTGATCAATGATATCTTCCCTCTACATATGAACATCCATGAATGATTATTGTATCTATTGTATCTAAAACACAAAACTATAACATGAGACTTCTATCCACTGATGAGGACAGATAGATGCAGATAAAAGCAAAATGCAGACGTTGAACTTAGATAGTTTTGTCAAAAGTGAAGAATGACCTGTTTTACTTAAAAACATTAAATCAAGTTGTAGACCTGAGAAGATTATTGAACAAATAAAAGAGAGCAAGCTTTGCATCACCACAAACTTTGAAGATTCCATTATTAGGCCCACGCGCTAATACGTACGTGTAAAACATAAACAGAGCTTTGAAATAAAAAAATGTAAATGCTGTCTCACTTTAACAGTTAGCAATCAGAGAATTACAACGTGATATCAAATGTTTGATTTTTGAGGTTTTTATATCATTCTGTAGCTTCCCAGTTGTGTTTCTTATATATTTTCAAATCCGAACATTCAAATGTTGGTGGATTATACGTACGTTTTAGCGTCAAAATGCTATTTTTCCAAGCCCAAGTAAGTGAAGTGCTTTTGTGTTTTTACATCTGCAGTAGGGTTACTACTGCGTTCATTTGTCTATGGTGTCGTTTCTATGAAATGGTCGATGTTGTTCCCTTTGATGTGAATCATTTTTGAATGGCTCGTGCTCTTCAGTGTGTGGTGGAATACGTGTTTTAGCGCTGCAGTGTTGCTGGATTGATGTGTCATGCTTTGTTGTCATATAAACATATGTGACTGGTTCTTGTGAGTTTGTTCTTGTCATTGTGTTAATTACGTTGATTTTTGTCACGGTTGGACTTTGCCTTGTGTGTGTGTGTGTGTGTGTGTCTCCTGATCGTGCACATTCTCTTCACCTGTGCCCAGTCACCTGCCCCTGGCTTTTCCCTCGGCCAACTCCACTCATCTCAACTCACCTGCCTGCAATCTTCTCATCACCCCTCACATATTTACACTCCCCTGCTTGCCCTGTTCCAGTTGTCAGATTGTGATTTGTTCTTTGTTCTTCATGTTTCGGCCTTGTCCCTCCCCGTAAACTCACCGTGGCTCCAGTGTTTATCCCTCGTGTTGACCCTCTCCGTCCCATGGTTTGTGACTTTGCCTTTTTATTCAGTTTGGGTTTTTTCCCGCTCCCTGTTGGAGTTGTTTTTAGTTCCTGTTCTTGACTGCTTGGTGCCAGTAAAGAACCTTACATTCCTCACCTCACCTTGTTTCCTGTGTCTGCGCCTGAGTCTCTGCTCTACCCCGAAACCCTCACAGACAACCGTGAACCCTCACAGATTTTGACTATATGCATTGTTCGTTAATGACGAAGCATCCCGTCATGCGCGTATTCATGTATCTGTTTTTCTTTTACAAAGCAAGAATTATGGTCTGGAGAAATGGGGATTGTGTGGCGATTGCTTTAGCCCTGTTTCTCCTCTGCGGGGAGAGTTTTCAGCGTGTGTGCTGCTGTTGGTATTCCTGCTAAGCTAATTTAGCATAGTGTGCCTCACAGAACACACGAGCCTCAGCAGAGTACAATGTTGTTCTTCCATGGTGGGCGTGTCAGACAGCACGGTGGGTGGGTTGCCGGGTTGAGCGCAGTGGCTCCACAGAAAGAACATTATATTTCCCACAATTTAAGCTTCTGCATTTTCCAAATGCAGTAGTATTGTTCGGTTCGTAAGTCTCGTACTGAATGGTTTAATACGTGTATTGTTACACCCCTAGAAACAAATAATAACCTGTGGCGTCATAATGAGGTTATTAGGAGGTGGTTCAACTGTAGTAGGACAGCACTGGAGGCCCAGGTATAAGATGCACGGCCTGCCACCGCCTTATTGATTGGCTTACTGTGGTAACCTGCGTCAATGCTTATTGCGGCTGAGTGGGCTATTAGAAAAAACTGGAAAGAAATAGCAGATGGATTCCACCTTTTCAATAAATAAAAAGCTTTGTAGAGAACTGTAAAGTGCTACTTTGGTATCACACTGGAACTCGTATTGAACTATACTGATATACTATACTATACTATACTATACTATACTATATGAGGACAACTTCATAGCTAGACCATAACTGGAATCATTACAGTTCATGCCACGAGGTTCATGCGTTAATTAACTCTTCATGCTGACCCCTAAACACACAGTACAGCCATGTCCTGTGGTTATTGAACCGGGTGTTGGGGGCAGATCTCACCCTGGGCACTGGGAGACTCTAGATTTCCAATCAAATGACGACAAAATAGCACACACACACACACACACACACACACACACACAATAACTAACAGAGTATGAGTCAGTAGGAACCAGTGCTTCGAGGGTCACAAGTCATGAAGCTGGAAAAACACTCAGTGTGTCCTCTACCTGCATACAGAAAAATAACATTAATTGCAATCTGAAATGTCATCCATCTACACACACCATTTGTTAGGTGTGCATGGGTGTGTGTGTTCTTCAAATACGGAAAATTCCATTACTTCCCATTCTCATGTTAGGATTTGTGTGTTTTAGTACAGACCTAATCTATGGTAGGCAGATACAGTATGTGGGCTACTATCAATGCGGCTTTGTCCGGTGGATGGATGATTGTGGATTGAGCCAAACATTGTGGAGGAACAGACTGCGACTATTGTACAAACAGCGTCCCCCTCCCTTTCCCTCTCAAATAACACACAGCAACATCACACTGTGGCACAGCAGATGAGGCCCACAAGAAGCCCTCCTGTGCGTCACATCTAGAAGTTTTTACATGAGGGCAAGTTACAGAGTCCAGACATCACACAATAACTCAGGCCTGTGGCATAGCCACCACATGTCTTAACTAGGCATTTAATATATCGTTTTTACCTTGATGCAAAAGATTTGTTGAATAATAACGTGAAAAGGATTTGCTCATTATAAGAAGAAACAGCAATTTTAATTTGTCATGTGGTGTCAATACGTTATTTGAAGTTGTAAGAATGATTAATTATGCTTTTTTTCTTTCTAACCAGTTGTATGTTCATCTAGCCACAATAAACCTGAAAAAGGAACCCGCTGTTTGTGTGTGAGGTCTGATGTTCATATCTGAACTGGCATGATTTTATACCACCATATGTGGAAGCACAAACATTCAAACCAGAACAGCCATACCTCTGACACACACACACACACACACACATGGGCGGTCACACATGAACAGCCCCCTTCATCAGTATCAGGTAGCTGGCTAATTGAACTGTTTAAAAATGTATAGTGACAGAGACATACGGGAGAGAGGGAAGGAGGAGGAGCACGGAGATTGAAAATAACTTTAGTATTCAGAGAAACAAAAACACACACAGAGACGTTGAAAAGCAAGAGAGCAAGATAGTTCTTCAACCCCTTTAACTGCAACATGTGAGAACACCCTGAACCTTCCCACAATCCTCTTTTGTTTACTTCACTCTGATCAAGCGGCCGGCAGACGAGTTTAGGATGGGAGCCAAAAGTGTGTGCATGTGCGTGCGTGTGTGTGTGTGTGTGTGTGTGTGTGTGTGTGTGTGCGTGCATGCATTACAGCGAGAGTGCTCGACGTGTCATTTCATGTCATATAACTATTAGGGCCATTGTGATATTTCATATGAATATCAAAATATTTTAAGCATAAATAAGAAAAAAAGTTGTTGTACAATATGAGAAAACATTTGTAATATTAAAACTTTATTCTTTTTCGTAGTAAACCTTTGAGAGCCGTCTGTCAGTTTATGTCGATTGAGGGAGTGATAATAAGTTTATTTTGAAGTTTCTCTCATAATGATCATACATTTAGAGCAGAGAAATGAAATGAAACCAGTTCTATGGAGTATGAACCCACAGCTGGACATGTTGGACAGCAGTGGCTGAAGCACAGCGCGGACTTCATGGCATCAGAAAATGATTAAAACCAGGTGAACGATACAAATGTAGCATCACAAGCCAAAACACGTACTGTAGCTGAGCTGTTTTTGCTAACCTATATGATTTTTAGCCAGCTGGGACCACTGACCTCCAGAAAGGGTTTTGGTCGACAGGCTTAGCCCAGGACGGAGCAGCCTGCGTGGGGCCGGCAGAGTAGAACGCTGACCTCTCTGCTGGAGGCGGCATGGATGAAGCCGTCCATCCACCTCCAGGACCCAGCTGGGTAAAACCACATGACTGGGAGGGCCAGCTAAGGGACACGTGACGCCTACAAAGTTCCAGTACAGCAAAAACTCTATGGTTATTTCCACATTTAGGAGGAGAATCTCTGAAGGCTAACTTTAAAGGGTCAAACTAAAGTTGTTTTAGTTCTTAACTGTCCTTACGCTTATGATTTAACATTTAAATCACTGAATTCAAGGCTTACTGAATTCGACTGTCCAGTGGGCTCAGAAAAGAAACACAGACATCAAATTCAGCTGTTTAATGGTTCATACTAACTCGTGTATGCATGGTTTAAGTGATAATGGTGGGATGTTTTAATTAAAGGGCCGCTTCTCCCCCTCATGCCAGTAACACCATGTCCTTCACAGAGAACAGAAACAGCTCGAGGGTGTGTGTGTCTGTTAGATGGGGGGGGTCAATGACGGTCAAAACACTTCTGAACAAGATGTGCCCCAGCTCTCTAAAGGAAAATGAAATCAACACAGAATTGTAAGCAAAAGTAAAAGCGAGCCAGAGAGGACAGAGCAGTCAATATCATGATGTTTGTGCGGACTCTATTTTTTTAAAAGCAGGGGGGGAGCAGCTGTTGCAGACAGAAGAGAGAGGGAGGCTGGTTGTCTTGAGGTAAACAAGACCCACACCGGTAATTGAGCAACCGTTGCTATGGCTACATTGATGCTGAATATCCGCCCATACTCAACCCTAGACACAAAAACACAGTTTATCTCACTGAGACTCTGAACAGCATCAAACTAATATGAAGCTGTACACAGTATGATACAAACTGTGCTTCATTTACAGGGAAATGAAACAGTAAAATGCATTTCAGTCAGTTTTTGTAAAGGAAAGAAGAAGCTGAGCGTTTACTTCCTACATTCATCACCTCATCTCATTACTCCCTGTAAGAGCATTTACATATTCTGTAGTAGCTGAGCAACACACTTTAGCTTCAGTGAATAATTCAACTTTCTACTGAATGCTAATAAACAGAAAGGCTTCATACCTGGTGGCTTCAGTCTTCTTTCAGCAAAGTCAGCAGCTTTAGCTGTCTCAGTCTGAATGCTGCTACTTCTTTTGTTTCTACTCTACATATATTTGTTAAATGGTAACCATGCTCCCCAGTATTTTTTTTATGAATTAGTATATTATTTGGCAATAATTTTGTCGAACAACTAATTTAGTTTCATGGGTTTAGACCTATGGCCTTAAAGATGTCGTATCTCCAGGATATTATTTTTAAATAGTTTTCCAGATCGATAGCCGAACCTCGTTAACCAGCGCACTAACAGGTTCAATCCATCACTGATCACCAGGTGCAGTGCATGCGCAGAACAGGCAACCGATTCACCCATCTGGGATACTCAGCAGCCACATTGTTGGCTGTATTGTCATGGACACATACAGTCACTCTCCCAGTAAGGCCTGGGAGGTAGTCAGCTGTGTAACGGCCGGCAAACTCTGTCAGGACGTGCCAGGCTGTTGTGGCTGTGTATGGTTCTTCCACATGCTACTGAGGCTCCTGTTTGTTAAATTAATACATTGTTAAATTGTTAAATTAAAAATATGTCTTGTTTCAATCATCCAATCCACCAAACAACACCAAACACGAGTCAATGGCAGAATAAGCTGTTTGGCATTGGCAGAGAAGATTTGGCACATTTTTCATGGGCACAACCCACATACTCAGCTCTGCTGCTCATCCCACAAATGCAAGTTCCTTACAAATGTGGCCCCGTTTAAAAGGGAAATAAACAGGCTTTCCAACGGTATAAGATTTATTGCCAAGAAGCATTGTTACAACAGAGAAATAATCTATCAAACACAAATATCCTTACTTTTTGTGCTATGTTTATTTTAGATTTGCTTTTTAAGCTTTAATTAATGACTGTTCATTACCCAATCATTAATGTTTTGGTTGTCATTCTACAGTTCACTGTCCCAAATAAGTTAGACCAGCCTCTGGGTTTGTTAAAAAAGCGTAGCTGCTACTTTAACTTTCCCTGTCCTACTTTGTTGTCAGAATGCTGCCATCTCAGTAGATACCAGCCATAGGAATGATTAACTCCACAAATAAAAGCTCAGTGGTAATAAAGCGTGGGGCATTTTTTAACTCTTTCTCTATACTGTATTTACGTCACATATTCCAATGACTGTGTTTCATAATTTGTCCTAATGTTAATGTATATTACATTTTTCTTAATATTGTTCTGTAATTAAAACAATAATAATAGAAACTATGTGTTTTTGTAGCGAGGTTGCAGGCTGCAGCTTCTTGCTTTTTAAATAAAATAAAAAAGAGTTAGTGTCCGTCCCTCTTGTTGTGTTTCTTTAACCAGCAAATCAAAGATGTGGTGAGTGTCAGTAAGTTGACGCTGGAATTCAGACAACATAGAAAGTCATGAAAAGGATTGAGAAGTGAAACAATGAGGGGGCAGGGGACAAGTGAGCCCAGAGCAGACACAGTGACAGCAGGACGTGTGTGTGTGTGTGTGTGTGTGTGTGTGTGTGTGTGTGTGTGTGTGTGTGTGTGTGTGTGTGTGTGTGTGTGTGTGTGCGTGTGTGTGTGTGTGTGTGTCCAGCAGGCTTTAAACACTTCTTCCCTGATTGTCCAGTCAAATAAAGGTTGTTGCGCGCCAAGCCTATTGTCCATACACTGACCCCCCCCAAAGAAAACCCTGCCTAGCCACCATGCCTCACACACACACACAAACACCCACGCACGCACACTTCAATCCCCATGTCTTTGTCTCCTGCAACAGGAGGTGTGGTCGGTTTTCTGCAGTTAATGAGTTGGCAGGGCCACAAGGGCCAAGCGGTGGCACGGGTCATACATTCATTTAGCCCTTTAAGCCTCCTTAGCCCACTCCCCCCCACATACACACACACATATACATATACTGTACAGAAACGCACACAGATAATACATAGCACAGGCATACACTATGGATATTGCTGCTGGTGAAGTAAGCACAAATTGTACGTACACACGAAAAAAACATTTCCACTTTCTGAACTCACAATGCTCAAACACACACACACACACATATAGTCCTGGCGTCTGGTGACACAATAGCTTCTGGTAGCAGCTGGTCAGCAATAGCCATAGAAGTCACACACACACACATTGACACACATGCAAACATGCAATATGTACAAGCCCCTGCATGTCTAATGACGTGCCAAGACGACACAAGAACAAGAGAAGACAACTTGACTGGCCATCTGTGACATGGAGGCCATGTGGAACATCTGCCCAAATCAATAACACACTCACTCCCACACACAAGGAAGTATGCATGAGTGATCACACGCACCCATGCAGGCATGTGTGTTGACAAAACACGTAAATCTATTTTTCTGTCTCTTGCTGAAAATAAATCCACGAAAAGATTTTTAATATTTCTAAACACGCAGTTGCTCATTTTCTAGAATACAGAGCCTTTCAAGTGTAAAGAGTAAAAAATAATAATAATTTGTGCACATAAATAATGAATTCAGGCCCATTAATGAATATCAGTTCAATGTAATGGAAGGAGCAGAATGTAGAGGCTGTATGCTGGTCATTTAAGGAGCATTCAGAGTGTCACCAGCGGCTGTGCAGCTGTGATATGAATTGTCTGCAAATACTAAATACATTCCTTGATATTAATATCATTAGGCTATTAAATCCATTATATTTGCCTCTGTCCCCTGGACACATTTTCATACAGTTGTGATGCTACCATGAACACAATTTAAGCAATACTAGCCAGCTGTGGCTACGATCACACGCACAGATACCACTGTGTAGCCTCGAATGCAACATAAACTGGCTGCCTCGTGTAGCATCATGTTATCTAATGTCAGGGGGCAACTTCCTGTTCTGAAAAATGAAGCCACAGGTCTTCAACCTGCATTATCTCTAGTGTCCATCAGGGGGCGACTCCTCTGGTTGTATAGAAGTCTATGAGAAAATGACTCTACTTCTCTCTTGATTTATTACCTCAGTAAAAGTTGTAAACATGAGTTTATGGTCTCAATCTCTAGTTTCAAGTCTTCTTCAATACAGCATGATGTTCATTTAGTAAATGATGGTCCATGGTCCAGAGTCAAATTGACCATAAAGCAGGAAATGCTTTAGGGCGGGGCTACCTTGTGATTGACAGTTATCTACTAGATCCGTAGTTGGCGTCTCTGTCACTTTCCAATATTTCCAATAAAATACGGTCACTTCTGTTCACTAATTGCAAAAAGTCAAGATGGCGAAGACCAAAACGCCAAACTCAAGACTTCAAAACGGTAGTCCACAAACAAATGGGTGACATCCCGGTGACTATGTCCACTTCCTTCTTACATACTGTCTATGTTTGACGTGCATCATTGACACACACACACACACTGGATGCGCTGCAGAGACAGAAGTAGTGGTCTATTTCCTTTCTGGAGCACTTGGTGTATCCAGACACATCACCATACGTTAACCCATGATGTGTGGGCTCACATAGAAAACGATGAGGACAATTTAATCAAACCTCTTGGGTTTAATGCAGTAAATATGATTTGGTTCTAAATGGGGCTTTATTCCAGTATATATTTTCATTCTTAAACAACATTGTGTTATCTTTGATATGATTTCTCAACATACTAAAAATAATAAAGTAATTTGGTAGTAAAGTCAAGTCATGATTAGTATGGCGTACTAGCAGACAGTAAAAACCACTAATCAGTCACATGAGTGCATAGAGATCTCTGTCTTTAAAGAAAATGCTCAATTCCGTTGACAGATTGTTGCATTAGTATTCCCTGTGTCAGAAGCCTGATTTTATATCAAAGAACGTGAATATGAATCATTTTAATTTCCTCACATTGTTTTTGCATAGAAATGAACACATATGCAGTGACTGCACACACAATCAGCAATCACACATGCAAACCCTGTAGAGGTATCTGTAAGTGGGCTGCTGCTTATAAAGACATCAGGATTTGGTGAGGGGGAATTGGATCACACACACACACACACACACACACACACACAAACCTCCCCCACTTCTGGGAAACACCTGCAGCCATGCTCGTTATTCTGGGGAACAGAGCACATGTGCCAGAACACAGTTCACACATCCCTTAACCAATTAGATTAGAGACTGCTCACACACACACGCACACGCACAGGCACACACACACCTCCTCTGACACTGCTTGTCAGTTTTAAAGAAACATGCATCTAAACCTTAAGCCTCCAGTCTCACTCCATTCATTAGAACTTAATTAGCACATCAACGAGAAGCAGCTGTGGGACACAAAGACACACAAATGTGACTGGATTTGGAAAATACAACTTTTTGTGTCCAAAATGTAGAAAATGCATCCTCTGGTGAGCAAGAATGTGCTCATTAGAGTTCATAGCCTGTTACATGTTGATGTTTCTCACATAAAGGTGGATATTTCAGCCTGATGGTTAAGATACAAAGTTAAGGTCCGGGCGTCACCAAAAACACTATTAATGATCCTCTGGGGACTATGAGAAAGCACAGCAAATCTCAATTTACTCTGGTCAGTAGATGTTGAGTTCTATTTCATCCTTACTGACCGCCAGAGGCAGTGCTTCACACTGGATATCTTCTGTCTCGCGCATGCGCAGGTCGAGTATTTATATCAACAAAGTCACCTGTGACCTCGGATGACCCCCCGTCGTCTATAAGTTCCGGTGTCATCCTGAGATCAGTCCTTTTTCATCTTCTCGCTACGCAGGCTAGCTACCATGGTAGCATAAGCTTAAACAAATATGTGTCTACGATCAAGACATATTGGAGCTTGTCGGTGTAGCCTTGTGACCACCGGTCGGAAATGCGGATCTCTCGCCCTCCAAAGGCTGCGACAATCTGTCCCTCTTAATAGGGAGTGGCGTTTCCCGCCGTTCGGACTATCGAGCCCCGGACTGGTGGACGCCCCTATTATCGGTCATCACAGGGTAGGAAATTGACATATTTTTTAGGGGGCAATCTTTGCCCCCACTGACTGAAATCCAGGGGCATTTAAAAACTTGTGAAATAACATTTGACAAAACGTTTTTTCAGCTCAACGTGGGGGCGAGCTGCATGCCCTGTCGGTGAAAGAATCATGTCTGAGGTGGAACTCAGAGGGCTTGGGTGTCACTTTGTGGCCTAATGCAGCATTTCTCCCAAGGGTGCTAACACGCTCACATATCAACCAGCCTATCCAGCTCACGCAGTTTGACCCTCCCATCAGGAGAGGAGAGGTCAAGGCTGCGGTGCCCAGTGCGGGCCCTCAGAGCTTATGTGGAAGCCACCGCCTGCATACAGCGGTCAGAGCAGCTCTTTGTCAGTTATGGTGAGCCTAAGAAGGGCTGTGCTCCTTCTAAAGAAAAGAAAAACAGCGCCTATCCCACTGGATAGTGGAGGCCATTGCCTATACATACAAGGCGAACGACCGCGCTCGGCCATCCGGGGTGAAGGGCCACTCTACCAAAAGTGTCTCCACGTCAGGGGCAACACTGAGAGGTGTGCCTGTGGAGGATCTATGTGCTGCGGCCTCATGGGCATCACCAAGCACATTCACCAAACACTACAGAGTGAACGTTGCCACCCCTCACCCACTGGGGAGGGTTCTTTGGCCAATTTTCTCTGCCGGAGCTATACGAGGTAGTTATGGTGATTCCTCGTGACTCTGTTGATATAAGTCATCCAGTGTTAAACACTGCCTCTGGCGGTCAGTAAGGATGAAATAGAACGAAGGTGACGAATGTAACTACGGTTCTATGAATCCTGGATGACCGCCAGAGTTCTTGGTCACTCGGAATCCTGTGAACTCGTGGAAGTTTCTGTAGGACTGATCTCAGGATGACACCGGAACTTATAGACGACAGGGGTCATCCGAGGTCACAGGTGACTTTGTCGATATAAATACTCGACCTGCGCAGGCGCGAGACAGAAGGTATCCAGTGTTAAGCACTGCCTCTGGCGGTCGTCCAGGATTCATAGAACCGTAGTTACATTCGTAACCTTCGTTGTCAAAGGTCTTGTTCAGACTGCCAGCTCAATTTTTTTAAAAAATTTGATTTTTGCAAATCGGATCCAAACCACATATGAAGGTGACAGATTTCTACAGATGTGTCTTAAATTGGATTTGAAAGTGCAGAGCAGAATCCATGCTGCTATATGGAGCACTGTGGAGGACAACATGGAAGAGAACAGTTTGTGGATAGAAAGAAATTGTTTGCTGGCATTTCCGCTTTCACTTTTCACAGCTTCCCCCTCACAATACAATATATACCAGCCTCCTCCATCGCCGATGGCTGGGTATCGTTTAAAAGATTACCATGCGTAGCAAAACCAGTAACTTTAAAGTAAAACTGATACTGAGTACTATATTTCGATACCCATCATGTGAATGGAACTGTGTGTGTGTGCGTGTGTGTGTGTGTGTGTGTGTGTGTGTGTGTGTGTGTGTGTGTGTGTGTGTGTGTGTGTGTGTGTGTGTGTGTGTGTGTGTGTGTGTGTGTGTGTGTTTTTCTAAGTCTGGACAGAAAATGGATCGACTGCAGGTCGACTGCAAATCGATACAGCATAGTATCGCGATATTTTGCGTGGCGATATTGTATCGATACACGGAAGCCAAGTATCGATCTTTTATTATATAAACTATAAACTTTTTTGTACTAGGAAAATGAAATCAATTGCTTTTTCAGTCCACTAGATGGCGCCGAGTTGTTTTCTGGTGAGGTCAGCAGAGGTCCAGGGTCAGCTTGATTGGTAGGAAGTTGGTCAAAACAAAGATGGAGACATCGGAGAAAGAAATCAGAAATGCGCCGTCCGTGTCGGACGTTTCTGCGGACGTTTGCCACCGTGCTTCTGTTGAAAAAGCCAGCTACGTGCCACACTCTCCCCATGAGCCTGGCTGCTGTTGGCAGATTTAACGCCTGTTGTGAGGCCAGATTGAGCGGGTGAGCGAAACACTTCACATGCAGGTATCCCGCTAACTGAACGGCAACGCCCATGTTAGAACCATTGTCGGTTACAACCACCAGGTTTTTGTCGGCAATCCCCCATTCTTATGCTGCATTTTTTGTTCAAGTTGCATTGTTAATACCTGTAATAGTACAGCTGTCCTCACACGTTTGCATTCGGTTAAGTTGGACTATGTAGACTGTAATACAAACAGTTCAGTTTGTCAGGTGCATGCAATATTCATGACAGGTTTTTATGACATTGTTAGTCAGTCTGTCTGCTTGACATTCCCATTTTGCGCAAATAAAAATGATTGAAGTGAGATGAACAGACTGAAAACTTTATCTTATTAGATAAAACATAATTTGCAGTTGAAAAAAGGTAATACATTGCAATATATCACAATATATGTTATCGCAATACTCAGCATATCGCAGTATCGTGATAATATCGTATCGCGGGACCTCTGGTGATTCACACCCCTAATACTTACTCACACGGATGACTTTGAATTGAGTAGTTATGATCCACTCATACCAGTGGCGGGCCGTGCATTTTATACCTGGGCCTTCTGTGCTGTCCTACTACAGTTGAATTACCTCCTAATAACCTCATTATGACACATCAATCCAGCAAACCTGCAGCGGATCCACGCATTCCACCACACAAGAGCACGAGCCATTCAAATACTATTCATAAAAACGACACAACGACGTCGGGCCGCGGTTGTGTAGACGTTTCCCTGTGAAAGTGTCGCTGAGTTGTAGATCCACTCAAGTCTCTCCAAAAGTTTTCAAATGCTATGCTTTCCTCAGGTTAGCGTAGCATAGCTCCAAACCCAGCCATAAAATGTGCAACGCTTCTCCGACGCTGTCAGTAAGAAACACCGTTCATACAAATCCTCTTCCTGCTGAGTCAGGGCTGCCAGCTGTGGCGTTGACTGACCATTTCTTACGATGTCCAGCTTTTCCTGAAATGTCTTTCTTGAGAAAGGCTTTGTCAGTAACTCCGCCACTAAATCCGTTTCTCCTCCTTATTCAGCCGTTGAGTGCTAAAAAAACAAAGCTAGGTAAAAAAATAAAATAAACTACACCAATCAAAACCCTAAAAATGTTGTAATTTCTTTCAATTTGAACTCTTAATCCTCCAACTAAGTTCTGCTGGCAAGTTAAGTTTCGTTTTCCAATAGTCACGTGCTCGCCCACTGACCAATCACATCACACACTGCACCTCACTCCTGCAAAGTGAGCTGGAGTAATGCTGATGTAGTTGTAGGCCTGCAGGCCGCTCTGGCGCGTCAAAGAATCTCAAACTAAAGATCTGATTGGTTGAAGACTATGACAATCAACAATATCGTCATATATAATATGGGGAAAATATTTTTATAAATTATGATACATGTAGTGTATTTAAGAAAAATGATAAAATTATAAAATAGCTTTAACTTTGTGGTTCTGCTTAGGCCAGCAGAGAAGGCTTTGCAGGCCCTGAAGGCTTACCACTGACTCATACCCACCTAGTAATGTAGTCTTCTCTAAATTCAGAGCAATTTTAAAGTCGAAGAAGACCAGATCAGCAGACAGCAAAGTCTGAACATGAATGGACTCAGGAGGATGACGATGCGAGAAAGAAGAAAAGAAAAGGCAGGAAAACTGGAAAGAAAAGATAGTGGACACTAGAACTGCCTGTGTGTGTGTGTGTGCGCGCGTGCGTGCGTGCGCGTGTGCGTGTGTAGGTGGTTGGGTGACCTATATGTGTCAGTGCAGTGTGTAGGAGACCCCTGGGCTTTGGTTATATTTGGTCATCACACATGGTAACTCAACCAGTCAGGACACACACACACACACACACACACACACACACACTAGAGTCAGTGACAGGATTATTGCCATCATGTCACTGGTATATTGATCTTGAATACAACTGGCTAAATGAATCCTCCACTAGTTCAAACTGCAGATTAGTCCAAAAGCGTTAACGCTCTACTGAAATGAATCATTCTCACTTCATTTAGTCAGTCAAGTTACACGTTTGACAATTATCTGCTTGAAAAAAGACAAATGACAATTGCAAAAATTCCATCCTCAAAAATCAAAGCCCAACCATATTTACTATACTGCAAGAAATATGACTTCAGTCAGCCTTGCGACAACATCCCATAATGAGATACGCCAAATCTGTGGTCGGATGAGGATTAAAATAGATTGGTTTTGAATCAATGTTCCACTATTGTCAAATAAATGATGACCATCAGTCATTAGTCCTTGCATCTGATCTTTGAACAGAAAAAAAAAAGGGGTAGTTCTGTTCAAGTTTTCCTCGACTTTTCACCAAATTCTAACTCTGAGTCATTGAGACAGGAATTAGGCCATGCTTCATTTTACTACCAGTAATACCTAATTGAAATAGTTCTCACCATTATCTAACCGCCAACTATGACCACATAGCTCACTGATTGGTCCTACAAGCATTTTGTAATTTATTCAAGTGCTATACAGATTTGACAGAAAAACTCTCAGCTTCATATATTAGCAACAATAATTGCACAATAAGGTGTCCTGGTATAATAATTGAGGATGAGGAAGAAATAATTCCACAACACAAAGAGTCCAATATTATCTGTGTAACGACACCTTGGAGCACTATCACAACTAACCAAAGGGATACAGAAAGTTTCATCTATTTATTTAATTTAATGTAGTAAGGATTAACTGGTACAGTAGTGTGACCCATCAGCACGTTACTATAGTTAGCTGACCATACCTCATTTAGAATGCTTGTAGGTTCCCTGATTTGTAGTAGGAGACACCTGCCGGCCACAAAATAGGCCTCTGTGGGAGTATTGTAGCATCATTATATTGACTTCTCTTGAGGGTTACATACAGTGTTGCTCAAATGCGAGTTATACCAAATGAGGTAGTTAGATGCACCATGGTAGAGCTGCACATCACATAACTGCATTACATGTGTTCCTCTGAATGGCATTAGGTGAAAGATGAGTCTAAAGGAGCTGACCTCCATCACTTACACACTGTTAACCTGTCAACACTGGGCCATGACTGTGTGTGTGTGTGTGTGTGTGTGTGTGTGTGTGTGTGTGTGTGTGTGTGTGTGTGTGTGTGTGTGTGTGTGTGTGTGCGTGTGTGTTGAAGGTCACAAACTTAAATGATTGTATGGCTTTAATGTCCTTGACTCCTCTCTAATCTCTACCTTGACATTCAATTTTAACCTGCCATGCTCCAATGCCCTCGGATTACTGTACACACAGACCTGCAGCATGACAAGCACACACACACACACACACACACACACACACACACACACACACACCCAAGAAGCAGATTACTTTGTCCGTGCATTAGAGGTGCAGTCGAGCGTGGAGTGTAGGAATGTATCTTACTTTCCTTACCATGCAGTGTGTGTATGCAGTACAAATAAACAGTGTCAATGTTCTCAGAGACATAGAGCACAATTTCAGTTTTATATGAGTTTTTCTTATGAGCTCTGATTGGTTTGTTTCTAAAGGTTACCACATCATCTTTCCATATTGGCTGAAGTCAAGTGTTTTCCACAAATCCACAGCATGCTTAAATAGCTTAATACAAATGTATGTGTTGAAGCCACAAAGTAGTGCATACACATCATAGAATTAAATCAGGTGTGTGCACACTGATCAGAGGATCCCAACAAAAGATTCATTAAGTACAGCTACGACAGTTCTTGGTCAACTGGAGTATCACCCAATGAAGACGTGAAGTCAAAACATCAACAGATTGATACGAGAATTGACTTATTGGTAATTGGACTTTGTATATGTAGCGCTCTACAGTTTGCCTCTCATTCGCTCATTCGCACACACACACACACACACACACACACACTCACACCAAGGCCAGTACTATGTAAGGCACTGGTCTAACCATCGGGAGCAATCGGCGTTCAGTGTCTTACTCAAGGAAACTTGGACATGTGACAGAAGGAGTCGGGGATCAAACCACCAACCCTGTGATTAATGCACCCACATGGTGGGGCAACTGTCAGAGGATCGGCGATTCGATCCCCGGCTCCACTAGTCGCATGTCGATGTGTCCTTGAGCAAGACCCTTAACCCCAGCAATTGCTCCTGTAGCTGTGCCTACGGTGTAGAAATGTGATAGAATCTGAATTGTAAGTTGCTTTGGATAAAAGCGTCTGCTAAATGACTGTAATGTAATGTTGCCTTACCTTGAAGGCACTATAGAAACCAGGGCATGTTTTAAAGAATGACTTTAAGACAGATACATTTTGATTACAAACTAAGAGATACAGACAGGGGACAAAGAACCAACCAGTGAGCGTTGTTTCACAAAGAGCCTCCAGAACAACTTTATATTCTGTGTGCGGAACTCGACTGGCGGGATGAACAGCGTGTTTCCAAAGACATTCCCTATTTTAGAGCGTTGGTTATGTTCTCTAACATTTTGCTCCAAAAGCTCTGGACGTCATGTTCATATTCATCACTCTATTCAGTGAGCCCTCGTGGCCAGTATGGAAACATCTGCATCCAGAATGTTTCTCCACTTTATTCTATTTTTCCTTCCGTTTGTCATACATCTGTCTATAAAGTATCTGAAAATTTAATTCCTAATAATTGGTAGTCATATTGGACCAAATCACGATAGTGATTCTAAATTGATCTATTACTAAAAAATACTACACTGTACTGTGCAAGCAAGCTGGTAAGGTTACAAGGTTACAAAGTTACGGTGTCTGTAGGCAGCAGGACTAGATTTTGGTATTGTAAGCATTCTGTAAGCAGTCCGTTTGTAGTCCGAGTTGACCAATCACGTTTGAGCAGGCTTTGTTTGAATGCAAGTAAACAGTACTTGTCGAGAACAAAAGGGAATACATTGGCTGAAATGCAACCTGGGAACCCACAGCTATCAACTGATGATTATTTAGCTTTGTTTTAGTTTAAAGTTATCTTATTAAATGGCTACTCCACTGGCTACACCGGAACACCAGAAATATTGTCCGTTGTCTGAGGCTGAACCGTCGTCAAAGCGACAGTCGATGGGTCCAGAGATTGGCAGACTGGTGACTGAACGTTCCAGCCGGACCATTTATAGCATACCCACCCTTTTCTCTTTAACACTTCAAGATGTATATTTAATCCAGAGCCTCTGACCTTCAACATTATGGCCGTGAACTTTAGCGAGGTTTACCACAATACAACTGTACCATGCTCTTATAAGGAGCCACTTTCACACATCAGTGTTTGTTGTCCTCATGCATGCTTTCACTCCATTTCATCTTGTATCCATTCGTGTCTGTCTGTGAATTTTAACATCCCAATCATCATTCAACCAAACACAATTCTGCATAGCCATTTTTCTCAGGATGGCGACCTTTGAGGTGATTGACCTTCCCCACTGACTAGGGCCGGGGCCCGTCCAATCAAATCAAATAGTGCATGGCCTGGGCTGACCTAATTAAGCGCATTGAGCTCACGAGGTCCAGGGGATAATTGGTGGAGGAGGACCACGGGAACAGACGGTTGACCTCCGCAAAACTCATCTGCTTTCATCTCTCATCTCTTCCTACATTCATCTTCCACTGCCTCGCTTCTCTTTCCTCTCTCCCTCACTTTATTGTGTCATTCATGTGTACACGCTTCTCTATATCAGTAGAGTAAAATAATTTGGGATGTGAGCATTTTGCATACTTTTAAGGCCATTTATATGCAATTTACCAAACTGATTTATTGGGACAGTTCTGTTCAGCACAAACCAAATATTTGATAACATGAACCGCATTTATACCCATGAAAACCTGGTATTTATTTTTTATTTTTTTGTTTGTTTATTATACTATATTTATCCCGGTAAGGGGGAAATTTGTCTCTGCATTTGACCCATCCCTATATATAGGGAGCAGTGGGCTGCCTATGACAGGCGCCCGGGGAGTTAACTTTCAGCTTTGTGGCCTTAATATACAATGACTGCAAACATTTTGTATGCTGAACATGTGTGAGAAAATCAATGGGCATTTTACGCATGTGTTTCAGCTCTCACCACCCAGACTCCATCTAAGTCAGCTGTTTGGGAGAAGACTGAGATGGAACTGCAAGAGTGAGAGCGGTTAGACTCAGTTCACCATAAATTAATCCCCAGCAAATGCAGTTCAGACAGAACAACTGGTTTTCTGAGTGTTTGCTGGGAAACCGTTCGAGATGAGGACTCACCACTCAGGTCTGACTCACCCTGACGGTCAGCCTGGGGAGATTGGATGACGACTGCATTTTAAATTTGAGGTGAACAGTTCCTGTAAGACTATTTTCATCCTGAACACAAGACTGAAACAGAATCACAGCATATGACTGCATCAGTCAAGACCTCTAGAATCCCATGTAAGAGCTGCATGCATTCATCACTGTTTGTGGTAATAAATGAATTTACACAGATCATACAAAGTAGAAGGATTGTAGTAAGAACGTTTGTAGTTTTCTTTTGGTCATTTCGTTTTTAGTTGACTCAGATTTTTTGAGCCGATTAGTCTTTTTTTCATACTGAATGACTTATTTCAAAAAACGTATGAGCACATCTCTGGTAAACACAAGATTTAAAGTGGTGCTTTACTGTGATTCTTTGTGGACAAAGTGTCGATTAAATAATAAATCGATTAGTCGACAAAATCGTATAAGTGCTAGTCTTCTAAGAATTTCAGGGTCAGCCCTAAAATGAGTTAACATGCCATCGGACACAGTACAATCAAAGAACAAGATAAGATAATGATAAAATAAAGATAATATGATTAAAGTTTAATAATCCAAAAGATAAAACGATGATAAAACCCTCAAATGTGTAGTTAAGTGTAGTGTTCTATTGACCATACCTCGCCTTTACGAACGTATTATCGGAAAAAATAGACCTGAAGCGGTCGCTGTTGCGTGTGGGAGACACAGCTGAGACGGAAGCCTGCATGACAGCGTATCTGTTCCCTCATACATGCGAGTGAAAAGCGTGTCTGAATACACTCGCAGCCAGAACACAGGGCTAGTTTGTTGGGAAAAAAATGAAGCTAGTCTGAGCAGAGAGAGCCACGATGTATCCATAGATCATCAGTGATCTCCAGAAAGTGCACAGCAGAAACCAACACGCCTAAATGAATGACAAAATATATAAAATGCAAAGCAATGACCATTTAGCAGTAAGGGAGAACATAAAACACAAGAATTACCAATGTGAGCATGTAACCCAGAGTCCATTCACGCAGATTGCCATGACAGCTCAGTGCCTGAGGCCAGACGGAACGTCTGTCACTCACAGCATTGATACACTCCCTGTGCACACATGAATACAAAATGAAGGCTTCATGAACAACACGAAGAGGGCTCACATCAGCGCCGATAGACCAGGCTGACAGATTAGTCATCTGATTAGTTGCTCAGTGAATGAACCAGCCCACCTTCAAATTAGCTCAATGGCCTCAATACTGTGGAGGCACTTCAGTAATTATGCACAAGGCTTAAACTGGGATTAAGACCTTAATTAATCATGGAATTATTGTTTGGCCTCTATGTAAAGCGTGGTGATTATGGGGAACATGGTGGTCTTGGTTCAGATCAGATGTTTTTAGTAGCAGTAATCTAAATAAGAGTCTCCACGGTTCTTTATTAAGGCCTGTTTTTGTGCTGAAGTTCTCCATAGGAAAACCACGTATGCTGGGACTGAGAGGAGTCACAGGAATGAAAGACAGATGCTTTCACTGGAGCCCGTCTGACGTTTTTTCTAATCATCACAATGCAAGTAGTGAGAAATTGCAGTACAGAAATGTCAAAGAAAGATGTAAAAACAGTGCAAGCTCAAGTTTAATTGTATAACTGTAAAATATCACACTCAGTACATATCATGGTTATTAATTCTTATCAAAAACAAATCTGAGAAATCTTTTGGGATTTTTTTAAACATTGATATCAGCCTCATAAAACATAGTACCAGTGGTGCTAATTCATTTTAACGCATTAAATAGTTTTCTACTGGTATGGAAAGAAAGCTCATTTGCAGTAGGGAGAATCCTATATTTACATTTCAGTTTGCAATATTGCTTGACTACTAAAAGATGCTTCCTCTTTGACTTCATTGACACACTGCCAGCTTAAACTAATTAACATGTTTTTGGTCACTGTTTCCAGCACGGTACTGAATCACACAGAGTAAATGTTTGTGATGTCACGTTGGTTTAACGTCTGTCTTTCCTAAAAGATTAGTTTAAATATCAGGGCTTAAGTTCATGTCTCCCTCTCTGTCTGATAAATGTGCAAAATAAGTAGTCTGGTTCCAGACAGCTGAATCGCCCAATAGACTCCAGTTTGTGTAGAGATTCTGGGGTCACTGATATCCTTTTCCCCCAGTTCCAGAACCAATGTACCACTCAGAGCTTGTCTAGGTTAAGAACAGGGATTGGCACACTATGGGAATATCGAAGAAGACGCCAAAAGCAGAAACAGCTAATCAGTCATGTGACTTAAATGGTCATTGCATCAGATATTATTTGGCAAAGGCGTTTTCATAATCTATTAAACACATCAACCCTTTTATGACAAAGGCAACCAGGTGACCAGTCAGAACACAGATGGGTTACCACGACGCAAAGTATCAAAGTTGAAAACAAAATGGAAATGGAAATACAGAATGGCGAAAAAGAGCCACCAGCAGCCCCTCCCACCCTATAGAAAATGCCTAAAATTAGTGTGAAGTCAAGCTGAATGAATGAAATGGAAATTCTGACTGATTAGGCTATAAAATCAGTTTGTGGTGAACAAAGACACCAATTTTCTTCAGCTAATCGTCCGCCGTATTTGAACCAAACACACAATACGTGTAAAAGAGAGCTAACATTTCCCAGCTTCACCACAACTGAGACATTAAGAGGTATTCATACCGCAGAACAAACATGTTAAATATGTGAATGAAGTCTCAAAAAAATGTAATCCTGTACGGGCAATTATTGCTGCAAATAGTGAGCAGCAGAAATTTCAATCATTTTCACTGCCTTGGAGCGATCACACGCCTGCTTTAAAAATGTACAATAGCATGACTCTCCACAGCTGAGCACAAAGTAATCTGAGCGGCATTCAAGCCCCTTTTCTAAAGAAGCAACCTTGAAATGAGTTGTGGAACAGCTGCAAAGCAGGAAGACTATCAGACCAATCGATGGATGTCATTTTCTCACCACAACTGACATTGACTCTAATAATGGGTCATTTAGGCTTCAAATCAAAGCAGGCAGACATGTCATTTGGTTTGGTTAAGGGTTTTATTATACAGCCTGGAAACTAAGACATGGCATACAGATACACACACACACACACACACACACACACACACACACATACACAGTACACATATTCCCCAAAATGTATAAATGGGTACTATTTGAACCATAACTGCATCTTCCTCTTCATGTTGCTCCACAGATGGAGATTTGTTGAATTTGGCAGTTTTTTTCTATTAAAATATGAGTGAAACCAGAAACCAAACCTGACCACTCACTCTGAAAACAACACACCACATCACATGTGTACAGTGTGAGCAGCAGCAACAGCCTCGGGTCCCTGCTTATGGGATCCAGCAGAACATAAGGAGGTCTTCATGATCACAAGCATGCTTAAAGGAAAATAAAAAGGTGATAAATGAATGCACAGGGCTGCATTGATGTGGACCATCAAGATTAAAACATGTCGCACATCTTCTCTCCAGTACACTGCACTTCCTCCATCCATCTTGCCTTCACCCACATGGTGTCTAAAGTTGTTTGAGTTTCCTTATATACAGTTGCTGGTTCTTCTTTGTCTCTGTTCTCTACTGCCATTTTTTATTTTTATGTTTCAACAATATCAATTGTTGTCTCCCAGCGGAGCAGTGCGGTGAAGCTCTGCTCCTTGCCGGAGGATGAGATGCTTCTGCCGGAGTCTGAGCTGTCTGTCCACCAGTGGTGGGCCATCAGGGCCTGCAAAGCCTTCTCTGCTGGCCTAAACAGAATCACAAAGTTATAGCTATTTTATAATTTAATAATTTGTCTTAAATACACTACATGTATTATAATTTATACAAATATTTTTCCCATTATCTTATTTTCTCATTGCACAGCTACTGTCATCAGTTGCTCTGCTTCCAGTGCAGCTTGTTTTAAGTAGAGCTTTTATCCAATCAGATTTCACCTCTGTGTCTCTAGTAAGAAGAGAGGCCCGAGACCTGCAGAAGCACAAGTGAATCCCTTTGCAGTTTAAGTGAATGGGGACGATATTGTTGATTGTCATAGTGTTCAACCAATCAGATCTTTAGTTTGACATGTTGGGCGTATTCTTTGACATGTCAGAGCCTTCTAGCTGGCCTAGCCATACGTGATTGGTCAGTGGGCTAGCGTGACATGTTGGGCGGTGACAATCCCAATATCTGCTGCCTCTGTGGAGCGGACATATTCAGCCTCAAACGCATTAAAACGTATTCAAGAAATACAACTGGGGAGGCTCGACTGTCTTCACTGGTGTCCATGAATCGAGAAGGACTTCTTACTGGAACTAAAACGCACGGATGTACTGAACAACCATGAGATTAAACTCTTTGTTAACAAAGAAAGAAGGAACATCAGCTCTGGTAAGTCAAATGCTTTTGTTTTTTACATCTGCAGTAGCTTTAAGATGCTTGTTTATATATTATTATTTGTAAAACGTGTTTTTATGAAGATAGATTTTTGTTTGGTTTAATATGTGATAGGAACCATCGATACGTCCAATGTTGCTCTGGGGACACATTTAGCCGGTGCCAGTGTTGGCAACTTGGCGACTGTCTCGCTAAATCTGGCGACTTTCCAAACCCTCATGGCAACTTTTTTTGTCAAAAGCTACTAGCGACACATCTAGCAACTTGTTCTGGTGTTATTATAGACTTTTCTGGTGTTTAGACTCTGACGTTACAGCACGTACATTCTGCACTCTTGTGAACGAGCAGCGGGTGCTGCCGTGAGCCCCTCCGCTGCCGCCCCAAAACACTCACAGACGGGTACTCTCACAGAAGACACACTCTATCTATAGGTGTTGGCTTAATTTTTGCACGAAACAAATAATAACCGTAGCTGTGTTTCAGCTGCAGGACAGCAGTGAAGGCCCAGGTATAAAATGCACGGCCCGCCACTGCTGTCCACAGTGGACCAGTCTCTGCCGGAGTCTGAGCTAAAGGAGTTTCTAGTGAACCTGCATGATTTTATAACTATGTATAAAAGGACCAAGTCAATATTTCAGAATGACGTGTTGCCCAGAGAAGCTTGTTCCAGCCTTCATTCTACTGTTTACCGCTCAATGGTCATGACAGAGTCAATCAATGTGATAACTTCACTCATAGTCCTTTAAAAACGCTGTGGAGTGCTGTCTGATGACAAGGTATTGCTCAAACTGAACTTCCTGGATCATATTTCATCTTGTATTTATGACTCTTCTTTCGGTCGTAACGACCACAGACTCTCTTCTTTGGAACTCTCCAACCTTTTAAATCCTTTACTTCTGTCGTTGACTTTTATACATACAGCAATGAGGTATATGACATGACCATCAACCAGCACAACACCATCTTCTTGATGTCTGTTACCGCTCATATCACATATCACCTGCCCCTTTTCACTTTTCACCAACTGTTTCCATTAACCTCCCTCTGGCGTCCATATCTCATCTCTTCCCCAATCTGTTTCTTTTTTACAAATCATCCCCCTTCCCCCCTCATTTCATCATCTCCCTGTCTTGTATTCATTTAATCCAACACCTCCTCCTCTCTCTCTTGATTTGGTCATTTTTCCTCGCTCTTTCAGCTCTCCTCTATGTCTCTCGATCACTGCCCCCCCCCCCCCCCCCATCTTCCTCAGCCCTCCGTCCCTTCTGTCCGCTGCTGCTGTCTTTCTTAACCCACTTTCAGGGCAAAACAATGGACACAATGGGGAGTGAGCCCCTGAGGCGATGGGAGGGGATGTAGATCGCAGGGCCAGTACAAGTATCAAAAGACTGCTCCCCACCGAGAGAGAGACACAGAGACAGAGAGGGAGCACTATTGCCCATCTGCTGAGGGGGGAGGGGGGGTGTAGAGGGTGGCGACAGACAGCAGAGAGAGAGTGAGCACTTCCTGGTTCAACAACTTGGTTTAGGGAATCATATCTCTGGCCATGCATTCTATTGGTTAACAGCGTTCAACCAACCACAGTTCATGTCCGTTCCAGCCTTGGCCCAGTTGCCCCCAAAGATCTCTATGTGAGTTCTCAGACAAACTTAATGTCTTGTCCAACAAAATCTAGACATTAAACCTACATGAGTTCTTATTGGGGCGACTGTGGCTCAGTGGTTTCAATCACAAGATTGGCGGTTCGATCCCCGGCTCTGCTAGTCCATGTCTGTGTCCTTGGGCGAGAACCTCTTGGACCCGAGCGAGCCCCGTTTGGGGTTCAGAGCGAGATATTTAATCGAAGAGAGCGTCGTAAAAATCAAAGTTCATAAAGAAATTTAAAAAAGAAATTACATTTTTTTATTTTATTTTATCGAAAAAAGTCTCCTTAATTCAATCATCTAAACCATTTTACACACTGCAAACACCATTATAAACTATTCTACTAACTAACTAAGAAGATCCGCCACAATATCATGCATTTTACGGCAGAGCCGGCGAGCCAACTACTCAGAGAATGCTTCGTAAACCGGGGCCATTGCTTCTCCCTTAGCATATCACTAGCATTTCTGGCAGCTCTGAAGAACCAGAAATAGCAGACAAGTGGCAAAGAATTGTGAAGGGCTACATGACTGGGCCTTATGGTAGTCCTTCCTTCTTATTTCCACATAATGCATAGGTAAAGCTTTTCAAAATACTCTGAATACTTAAATATTAGTGTGGGCAGCTATTACAATTTGAATTGCGATTAATCGCATTATGTGCAAAATTCAATAATGAATTAAAAAGTAATGTATTGCACACTTTTATTTAAAAAGTACTGCTATATGAACAAAAGTGCAATAACATTTGGTCTGCAAACACTTTCAACAAATAAGGTTTGTTTTAACAGCAGTATTTCCTTTACACACTGGCAGAACGCTGGAGACTGTGCTCTATGTAGGGGACGTGTTCAAAAGGCAGACGTCTCGCAGCAGCGATCATAATTCTTGCGCGATCTGTGCTAAGTGGGCCGACTTTATTTGGAACATTCCACTGCTGAGCAACATGAATTAAATGTTCCGCGCTCGTTTCAGCAAAACGTCTATCTGTTCATGACAGTCAGAGCACGTGAACGCAGCTCCCGTTCATCAATATAATGCACTGTAACTCCGAGGTGATTATGGTTACCCAGCGATGTCCGTAGTCTTCAGTGAGAACAACAGTTGGTGCACATTGTTATGCCGTCGCTTTTGTAGTCTCTCCTTTTCATAAAACTTGTGTATCCTCCATGTGATGGTGCGTCTTGAGGGAGGCCCATACGTGCCGTCATTCATTGCGATCCTAAGAACGTTCCTCAGACATCATCTTCAATACTGATCGGCCTGCAGTTGGTATCCACTTAGCATGGCATTTGTTAGCTTGTCTTGCTTTTGTCTACTATACTTCTCCCACACGCTGCTTCAAAGTGGTCTGCCAAGCCTCCCTCCACCATTGCCTAAAAATAATAATATATATATATAGCGTTAACTTGCCCAGCCCTAAATAAACATATAATATTCTCAGCCCCTTATGATGATAGAGCTCCAAGCATACTTGCTCATACCTTTATGGCACATATTCCATCTGTCGCAGCGGCGTCAAAAGACGAGATAAAACATATTTCAGTCAGACTAACATTGGCTGTCGTAGTAGGCCCTGTGTTTTCATATACCCTTTCAGAAGCACTTCGTTGGATTGTTGAATAACTGCAAATGCATTTCTTCACCTATTCGATGACTTCAGTGTGGATTTCTACAGTCTCAAACAGGCCGATGTAATAGTGTACTCAAGCATACTCTAGCTTGGGTGTTCCTCCTGCAGTGAAAACCCAAGGCACTGTAAGCGATAACAATTTCCGTCTCCAATAGACAGCGATCCTACGCAGTAGTCACTGCCTCCCAAAGTTAGTTTGTATTAGAGAAGTAGGAAAGCGTGTCGGAGGCAGCGTCTATTTCTAAACATTCTTTACTTTCGTTATTAGGCCACTTTAAACCTACTTATTATATAACCTAAATTACTTGACCTCTTAAAAACAGTGGACAAACTCCACGATCTTGTCTCCTTAAGAGAAGGATGTAGATCTGATTTTAAGATCGGACTTGCCGTGTTATATTGGAACTATATCTCGTTCTTCTACAACTATACAGAAAACGTCAGTCACTCTCGTAGCTCCTTCTGTCGGTTTGGGGGAATTTAAAACGATCAATGGTTCGCAGACAGCTAGCATAAACGGGCTTTTATTGCGCACTGTTAAGAATCCCGGAAATCCAACCTTCCATCAAAGTTCCAGTTTCATTTAAGATGTGCAGATCCCTCAGTATGTAGCCTGCTCTGAAACTCCTTCATTCGCAGAGACTCCTGTTCAACGGCTTAATAAAGAGCATCCAGGAAGCAACGATAAGCGTCTCCCCTTTTCATAGCTTTAGCGCACAAACTGATGTTTCAATTAAGGCGGGGGTGTTTGGGATAGATTCATGACTGGAGACTACTTTTTTTCACGGCTTTATGGGTTCCTCCCGTGTGGTCAATTCGCAACCAGCTCGGACTCTTCGATCCTTTGCATGATCTTACTATTTCAAACATCATCATAGATGCTCGCATTTACTCCATCTGCCTCAAACATTTAAAAACCGACGAGTAAGGTAAAGGTTCGAACGTTGTTATCTCTCTAACTAACTCTGCATTCTGTCTATCTTCCATAACCCGGTACTTGCAACGGCGTCCTGGTGCGAGGCAAGACGAACCCTTGTTTCTGACCGACAAAGAAAAGCCACGTCAAAGTCCTGCTTTACCACCTGACTCCGTCTACTCTGCAAACGATGTGGAAATCCTCCTCAGCTATACACCTCGCACCCCTTCCGCATCGGAGCAGCTACCTCTGCAGCCACTCTATTCCCAGCAGCTACACTGAAGCTATGGGTCGCTGATCCTCAGCAGCTTACGAATCTTGCGTTCGCCTGGGAGCCACAGATATAGTTTATTACATGACATCCATTGCACTTCTGTCCATCCTGGGAGAGGGATCCCTCCTCCGTTGCTATCCCACAGGTGTATTCCTTTTTCCTCCCTGTTAAAGGGTTTTGGGGAGGTTTTTCCTGTTCCGATGTGAGGGCCCTGGGATATAGGATGTCGTATGCGTACGGATTGTAAAGCCCACCGAGGCTAATTTGTGACTTTGGGCTGTACAGAAATGAATGGATCGATATAATTGCTGTTCAAAAAGCTATGAGCGCTACCTGGCAGACTATCATTAATACCCCAATGCACGATAATAAATGAAAAATAATAAGCTAATAAAAATGCTGCATTAGAATGGTTGGCTGGAGTTCACTGCACGATTTAGGTAGTATGACCTCCTCGGGATGCATGCTCGCTCCTTTTTTTCGGAACATAATGTTTGCAGAGGTCTGCAGCATGCTTGCTGCTACACATAGATAGATCACATAACCGTAGGATGGGCCTCGTTTGGGAATGCATGCTTGCGCCTTAAAATAATGTCTACTAAGGTCTGCAGCATGCTGCTGCTATGGTAAGTTTACCTTCTTTTTGGGGGATGCATGCTTGCACCCTTTATTATTATAATTTAAAGTAGAAGAATTCCGAGGTCCGCAGCAGGCTTGCTGCTACTCATAGATATTTCACATAAAAGGTAGGATGGCCTCGTTTGGGATGCATGCTTGCGCCCTTAATCTTAAAATAATATCTGCTGAGGTCTGCAGCATGCTTGCTGCTACACATAGATTTCCATAGTCTGGCTGATGCTTTGCATGGACGTCTTACCAGTCTTGGCGTTGGGTTCCGTTGTTTTGGGGGGTTATTGCTCGGTGCTCCCAGTCTTAGCCTTAGTAGCTGCTGGCTAATCCGGGGAGCATTCAAAGAGCGAAGCCATTATCGCCAAGTTTAATTGTATTCCATTTGTTGCTATAAATGGTTAAAATCTATAACGAGAGTGTTCCTGACTGAAATGAAGCTAGCTAAGTTCATGCAGGACACGGAAGTTATACGCCCCAGCTGTAACCAGCTGACAGCCAGCCGATTGAATCATAGCTTCCAATCGGCCACGCACCAATCACAGCCCACTCTCACTTCAAGGAGGTTTATTTAAATATGGCTTCCTCCTCACTGATTCATTCTACATCTACGCTGTTACAGACCGCACTGCTGGCGAAGCTTCGCCTCCTCCACCCAGCCTCCACCTCTTTGTTAGTTCATCTTCTGGCAAATGGTTCAAATGTATTTAAAAAATGTACCTCTGTCCTGTAAACCCGGGGGGGTTATTGCTCGGTGCTCCCAGTCTTAGCTCAGTAGCTGCTGGCTAATCCGGCGAGCATTCAAAGAGCGGAGCCATTATTGCCAAGTTTAACTTTAATCCATTTGTTGCAATAAATGGTTAAACTCTATAACGAGAGTGTTCCTGAATGAAGTAGTGTTAAAGAGCTTTGAGTGGTCAAAAGACTAGAAAAGAGAGAAACAAGTACAGTCCATTTACCATTTGATTGAATCTCTGTATCTGATGAATATGATCGTATTATGATGATTATTATGATTATGATACTATTACTGTGCGCAAACAATAACAACAGTGTTGACTGAGGAAGCAGCAATGTAAAACAAATGCGATAAAAGCCTCAATCTGTAATCATTTAAACTCTGCAACAAAAGAAGACCATCCACTGAGAGGGACTTCTGGACAGCCGACAGGCTGCAGGGTCCCATTGGACCTGAGAAATAACTTCTTACCAGATGATTATCGTAATGTACTCTTTGAATTTCCAATAAAGAATCAAAGAAAAGGAAAGAGACATAAACACAAAGTTAATTGTTTTCCTAAAATTTGTCATTTCAGAGAAAGCTAAATTATAAAAAATAAAACACAAAAACGGTTAAGTACTTAAAAAACGTGATGTGTAAAGAACATTTTGGAATGTAATGGCGTGGACATGGTGAATTTTTCTTGTTCACTTCCATGCCATTGTTACACATGGAGCATATCACGCCAGTCTCTGTCAGCTGGACACACACACACACACACACACACACACACACACACACACACACACACAAAATGCATTCACTGCTCACTTTTCTCTACAGTACATGGTTCTTTCAAATCTCTGCATTGAACAAAAAGAAAAGACCACGGTATGTCTCGGGGTTAAGTTGCATTGTGGGTATTGTACCGCTCGTATACGCCCATTGTTTGTGTGAGTGTATTGTATGCGTACTGTAGCGTATCAACGCAGTGGAAGCTAGCAGAGGCAAACGGGCTACAGTGGATGTGATGTTAATGTATGCCAGCAGGAACACAGCCTCAAGTGTTTATGTGGAACAGAGCTGTGCCCTATTGGGGAGACCCTGCTGCATCATCTCCCTAATCTGAAGTTGGCATGGTAACATTTATATACAATAATAATTATCATATGATTTATTAATTTGAAGCAGGAAACAAAAAGTATTTTCCAAAGTAAAGGTCCCAGATTTAAAGGACAAACTAGAGAGGTGCTCTCCACCAGGTGTGTCTGCAACCACCACTGTTGTAATGCATGGTCGAATGAATACAAACCACAGTCGCTCCCCGTCTAGACCACCAGCCTATCAGGCATGTTATTTCATGTCTCACACAACAGATAAATGTCAAGAAATCTGAATTCAAGTTCCTCTCTTTCACCGAAGTAAGAATATCTGTCTTGTCAACTCATCCTAAACTGTTCCAACAATCACCATCCCTGGTTGGGTCAAGATAAACCTTTAATTGACGGAGATAGATGTGAAAACATGCTGGCTTGGTGTTCCCTGCTGTTTCTCTCTCTCTGCCCGCTGAGCAGCAGATGAGCGGCTCTCGTTCTTCAGAGGCGGACCCTTGAATTAGAATGACAAAATGACAAAAAAGCCCCCAATAAAACAACAACTGGCGATACTGTCCAGCAGCTGCTAACAGCTAACTAGCTGTCCTCCTACCAACATAAGAGGACATTCTCCATTGTACTCTAGGTTCAGTTTGTGATTTTCTAAGCGATAGTTACAAATACATCAATACATAACAGTCTTACCTAGGCGTGCAAATCTAGAGAGGAGCAATAAGTAATCCATAGCAGAAGCAACAGTCCAAACTGAAGCAGTTGTTAAATACTTTCGGCCCTTACCGGCCAGTTAAGAGCAGTGAGGACCCAACAGTATCCTGTATAAAACCATCAATATATCATAAATATGTTGTCAATAAAATAATTTATAAAAAGTGTGATTCACAGCAACCACAAGAGGTCTCTGAGCATACTGTCATAAATGAACACCCAAAATATAAGGCTGATGGGTCCAGCAGCATGTGAAACAGACAGACACAGAGAGGCACACACACTCACGCTCACGCACACACACACACACACACACACATCCAAACACATAATCTCCTAGCGGACAAAAATATCAGGTATCAATAAAACAGCACAGTGTACAAAACAAGAAAATGGAGGAGCTTGTCAGCTTTCCCTTGGCTATTAATATTACAGTAACACGACACGTACAGGAAATCAAAAGTACGCAGAAACAGTTTCTTATTCTCTCAAAAGGAGAAGTCAAAGGTCAGAAAATCTTTGATTTTAGTCATGGTGATGTTGTTCAAGCTTACTTTTCTGTGAGACTAGTAAGGACCAAAACCAATAATGATGGTTGAAGTAAGTATTCATACACAATACCAAAGTATTGTGTGTATCAAAGCCTAATATATCTTCTTCGTCTGTGCCATAGAGCCTGGAGTTCAGCATTTTGGCCGTAGCCATCTTGATTTTTTGCAACCAAGATGACATGTGGAGCTACGGGTGAAGTTAAGTACAACTGAACGCTAAACAAGAAATTTTCAGGCGACCAAATGGTAACTTTGATGAACTGAAAACAGTCTGTGAAAGGGTTAAAGTTCATTGCATGTTAGTGCATGTGAGCGTTCCCCACCGGCCAATCTCAGCGGATATCCTGTTAGCTCGGCTGCAATGTTAGCTGCTAGCCACCACCACGTTGAGAGCCATGGGGAGGCAATAAATATGCTCTAAATTTCTAATTTAGCAACTTTAAACCAATCAGCTCCTTAAAAACAACTCAGTCAGTCTTAAGAATGTTTTACATTCCGTCAATATCCTCTTCATCACTGCCCTCATCTCCTCGTCTCTCTTGACCTTAACTGTCTTAAGGTCACAATCATCAAGTTTCTCCTATTTTAACCTGTGAGTTGTTTTTGAATGTGTATATATATATGAATGTTTGTGAGGCAAACCCCACCCTGCCACAGCAGCTCAAAGGTGTCAAAGCCAATCATATCAGGTGGCAGGCTGGTTATTGATCCAGCGATGGGTAAACCGTGATCAATGGAGCCGTGACAGCCAGTCAGAGAGCAGTGGGAAAGCCCCACAGCATCACTGCAGCTCGCAGGAAGGCTGTCCTTTGTGAACAGGTTTAGGTGGCTCTGCTCCATAATGAAGACTGCCTTTGTGTTGCAGACACTCCTCACCTGCCTGCCAGACGCAGTCAATCAGAAGATACACAGAGCAGTGACAGATGGGATATATGGTGGGAACAGCCCTGTAGGCATCCAGCTTTAGTTACACTCAGACAGGTTGACACAGAGCTGGCTTATTGGGTGGAAACCACAACTGTTTCCATCAAAAAACCTCAATGTTGTCAGCTGAATATGGAAAGAAGGCCTGTTACCTTTAATACTGATCATATAAATGACCATTCCAGCTACTATTATTCTATGACTAAGAGTAAAAGTGTATTTAACAGCAATTATCCACATCCACAACAGCAGCAGTGTAGCATCTGTAACTTCATTAGATAACATTGTGGAAACTAATAAAGAAAAGCCAGCAAAGATAGAATGCAGAAACATGAATAAGAATGTAGCCTGGGTAGGATTTAAACGCAATGCTAGAATTAGCAACAATATGCTAGAGGCAAAGAAAGAGCACTGTATGAACACTCAAAGTGCAAAGCCCCGCTGGTGACCCTTAGAGGCAGAAGTAGACATTACACCAGACCCACAGAAGTGGATGGAACCACCTCTACTACGTTTTGATGCTAGAAGATAGACCATGAAGTCATGGAATCAAAACATGTTGGTGCTAGAATAAAGTGCAGGAAGGAATCATATTGTCCACACATCTTCCAGGAGTATGCGGCTGAATCAGGTGTTCTCAGTTAGAGGAAAGCAAGGGACAAGAGCACACTGTTCGTCTGCCTGTGATTGTACAAACAGCATTGTTAGCATTTGTGCTGTGGATCATGACCCAGTGCAACAGGCATCGCTGCACCTTTGGGTTTCCTGTAACAATCAACATACGTATGTGGTCGTGGAGGGTCACACAGTGAGCAACAGAGAACAGAAACCGATTGATCAGCACACAGTGGGACAGATATTCACTCCACTAAGGGACTGAGTTAATGATTAACCATGCAGGCTTTTTAATGGGGCTAATTTCCTCAGCACATCTGCTTCCTCTTTATAGCCAGAAGCAGTCCACAGGCCATACTGACACACAAACACACACACACAAACTTGCGCACGCCACAGTTACAACGTTTTTGTAACATCAGTCTTATTTCAGTATATCCGGCCATCGCTCATGCGATCACTTTAGTATCCTCACCATGTCATGGCAGCACCTGCCCTGTTTCCAGCCTCATGACCTCTTCCTATACCTGCATTTTCTACTAGTTGCCCTCACATGCTACATGTTAATGCTCATATTGTATCTGTCATCGCTCCTCGCTTCACCCGAACATCATTCCTGTCTGCCGTTCCAATGCTCAAAGATCTTTATTCACTGGAGAGGCTTTTCTCTTCATGATCTCTTTTTTCTCCTCTGATATGAGCCATAATTCAGCAATAAACCCATTTTAATTATCTATCAGCCTTTCTGAGGCTGGAAATACCATTTCCCTTTTACCATTGTGTAGATATAGCTTTACGTGAGATATATTCACATCATTGACATTTGGCCTCGTAAATCGTTTCTACAAAACATAATAAAACATTCTAATCACAACTTGGATATTATAATATTATAATATTGAATAATTACTATAAACGGAACATCAGTGAATGCAGATGCAAATAACTTCGACTGAACAGTAAAATACAGAATGCAGGTTTTTAATAAATGTGCAGATGTTTGTCAGACATCTGCACATTTATTAAAAAAAAAAAACCTGCATTTCTGTATTTCTGACTGACAGCTGACTGACAGTCGTCATCAGTGAAAAGGACGTCTCATTTCTCTGAATAGACGTTTCCTGGATTACTCTCTCCCCCCACCTCACCCTGCACCTCGCCTCTTCATCAGGAGGGACGAGGATGCAAGGGAAAGACGCAAGTGAAGGAAACATGGATGCAGTTAACTGGCATGTACCCATGGAGTTTCCCTCCTTTTCCAGTCGTGTACCTGTCACTGTATGTACATCTAAGCAGCTCCTCCATTGACAGATTGTCTGTGCTGCTTCCTTGCCACACTTCTCCAGCCTGTCAGTGTCCCCATCTCTGTTCTACAAACCTGCTTGTTGCCAGTCTGTAAGCCGGCTTCCTGTCTGTTCCCTGACATCTCTTTGCCTGTACCGAATACTTCTAAAGAGCTTTTAATTCAAACTGCTCTACAGCATGTGGGTCCCTTTCCCTTTTGAGAAGTCAGAGGTAAGAAAATCTTTGATATTAGTGTATGTACACTGTAAAAACTGGGATTGGTGTTAATTAATATCTCCTCAATAAATAATAGTAACCTTTACATAATAAAAAAGACTATGTGAAGTTTGGAATTATATTGAGCTGAATTCAACAAATTTCAATAATTTATTAATTACATTTTACTTAATTTTGTTTGAATAAAATCAGCTGTGAATCACTGAGTAGACTTTAATTATATTGTATTAGTAAAGTCAAAGATGCAGTGAAAATGATGAATTTTACTCATTGGGAGGTCTTTGTTTTTACTCAACTTACACTTCCGCCCAACGTATTTTGGCCACATGGACATCTTCTGCCACATGTTTCAGCGGCTACCATTTCCCCAAAGGTAAGACCTGTTTTAATTATGCTCTTTAGAGATACCACCTCATCTACTTTTACAAACTGTCATGGACTCTGACCGAGTTTCGTGGTTTCCACCCATCCCCCACCTTAACAAGCTAAGTTAGGTTCGCTAAGAAGCAGCAGAACGTAGAGACCGCATTAAGGTAAATGCACAAATTTAGGAACAAACATTCTTGCTCCCAAAGGTAAGTAATGAGGCATACGAGTTATATTAACATAACTGCATTTCGTTTTCTCAAGTAATGTTAACCTAACATGCTGTTAAAAGCAGTAAGGTTAGACCATTCGGTTTTAACGGTACCGTGAATTTCTGGAGAATAGTCAGTGAAACAAATGAACAAGGAGCGCTATTTCACCTTTCTTTATTTTAAATGTGACATTATATTCTGCTAAAGTCTCGTATTGTGTTTTGTGCAGGCTTTGGTCGGTGTTGAGCTAACGTTAACCCAAGTTCACCTTCGTTAGCAGTCGCGCAGTCTCCGTTCACGGTACTAAGATGCCGCAGCAGGACATTCAGATCAGTGTTCCTGCGGTGACGATGCAGTAAGATAAGATCAAGAAAATAATGAACCTCTTTGACCATTACTATGGACCGATAAACAGATGTTCTCTGATTATCCTCATGACACCTGGATGTAGTGGCTTACATCTGATAAATTGATGTCTCCAATTCACACTTGGAACTATTTCTACCTCAGTTAGCCATGTTTAGTGTCCTCTGTACTTCAATTCATACAAGTTAACATTTGGTTAGGTGGAGGAAAGTTTTAGGGATAGTATAACACAATATAAATGATACTCTTTGCATATATATTATACCTGTTTGACAAAATATTTACATTATCAATGCATATTTTTGTGGTAATTTATTTAGTATGGAAATGTTTGGTTTGGTAAAGGAAACAGGAACAAGACAGAGTTGTGCCACTTTTCAGCTTCTTATGGTTACAAGTTTTCATTTGCTGCATGTATGTTTGGTACTTTCCTGACTGAAATGTGCATGGTAAACTTTCCAAAATGCTTAAAATATTGTCTGATACCTGAGTGCCAATGTTAGTAAGTCTGTAGTCCTGCGATTTTCATCATAAGTGGACAGGCAAATGTAAACTTTTAGTGTTTGTGTAGTTTTAATATGTTCCCAGCTTTGTGTGTTTGTGTAATATATGAATATCCAATTGAGTTAAAGCTAATAGGTCTTTTTTCCCCCGGGTGCATCAACAATCTTTGACTGAAATTTATCAACAGGTATGTATCATACTTTTATGCAATACATACTATGCTGTGATACCACATTTCACACACAGTACATGTTGTGTAAACAGTTTGTTCTGCAATACAAAATGTGATTATTACTATTACTACTTTTTGTATCAACTTTTGCTGGTTAAAAAGCTGTTTTTATGTTTGGATTGTCAGTGATGTTCAAAATAAGTAGTTCCAACCTGGATTTGAAATTAAAGCAGCAGAAAATAGAGAAGTACTGATCACAAATGTCTCATAAACATGCAATTAATTGATGATGACACATTGTGTTGTGGTTTTGTGGGAGTTCATGTGGCATGCACTATTTATTTTCTGGGACCAATGACTTCCTGGTGTCACAGCTGGTTCCCTGGAATTAATGATCGGAAGTGTTTCACTAGGCTGGACACTGAGACATAATATCAAGGATCCTTGATATACATATATTTTTTAACAGTAATAAAAGTCACCTAGTTTCAGATCAGTGGATGACTTTTTACTCATGTTTACTTTTGTTATTTCAGGCTCCAAGCAACCTAAGCATCAACATGACCCGAGATGCTGTCATTCAGTGTTTGATGGTGTACCTTGGGGAATCTCCAGATCAACTCTTAAAAGAGTATGATGTAAGTTAAAGTACATGTTGAAATATAAAGAAAGTGATCTCTCGCTCATCTCTACCTGCTGTCTTGGGATGGTCAAATCACGAAATACAATCATAACTTTATTTCTCCCAGTAATTTGTTGTCTCATTGAGTCATGTAAATAATCATTGTCCTCTGTAAATAGGGTGCATAATGTGCAACAGCTACAGCTACAGGTTTTGTTGTCCAAAGGGATGAAAGTAATTTGGGAGACGTTCAATTAGGACCTTATCTTTTGACTGTACAGTACGTAATACACAATGTTCTTTCTATTTCAGCATGCTGATGAAGACAGTGTGTCGCAGGACCTTGCTGTACAACGCATGAGAATCTACACCATCAAGACTAATACGTCAGAGGGTCCCGACGACATCGGTATCATGGTAGAGGGCACACTTCTGGGGCTGGACTGCTTAAAAGCTGTCCCCAAAAGTGAACAGCCTCAAGAACAAGTTACTAGCTTCTGAAAAGTGAAAAGTGAATTGTTAAGTCACTGTTAAAACTGTCCTATGTGGTTACTTTCAACTCGTTGTTCAATACTCAAGTTAGAAAAGAAAAAAGAATTGCAGTTTGAAAACGTCGTGTTCGACATTGAATTGCATTTGTTTCAGTTTTATTTTTCTTATAGCCCTTTTCACTATTTATTTTTAGACATTTTGCACATGGAAAATGTTTGATAAGCATGTTTAAACAAATTTGCACAAATAAATGTTTACCTGCTGAACTGTATATGGATGGTGATCTTTTGGTCCAAGTCATGTTTACTGTGGCACCAAGATGGCATAGTATTGAGTGAATTAGACTTAAAAAAATTGAGGCAACAAAGTGACACTCAATATTATTGAATAGATTTAAAGCAGTGGGAATGTGTTGAATTAAGTAACAATGTGCTAAAATGTGAATTGATATAATTTATTTTATTTAGTGAATCCAACTCAATTTCACCCAGATAATTAATAAATATGAATTAATTTCATCCAAATATTCAGTAAATATAAATCAATTCCACCCAAATATTCAGTAAATATAAATCAATTTCACCCACATATTCAGTAAATATAAATCAATTTCACCCAAATATTCAGTAAATATAAATCAATTTCACCCAAATATTCATTCATTTACATCATTTTTTTAATTTAGATTTAATTAATTTATTCAATACTTTTTACTCAAAGTTGTAGTACTTAAAATCTAATCAATTATATTACGTGTCACTTTGTTGCCTCAATTTTATTAAGTAGCTATTGTTCAGAGTTTTTACAGTGTAGGGACAAAATATCTGGTGAAAAAAACTGGATTAAGTATGATAGCAAATACATGAGAGTCACTCTATAGAGTGACTCATGTATTTGCTATTAACTTTTCTTAAACCACGTAAGTATGTGTTAAGATTAATTTAAAAAGATAAGAAGGATTCCATAACACATTCAAATCAGTAAAATAACCTTGATTAAATCAAGTAATATATAGGCTACATTAAAGTGATGACAATAAAAATACAAAAAATGAATAAAATAAATACATTTAGTCTTCCACTAATGTCTAATGCATTTTCAGACCATTTGCCCCAGTCAAATTGTTACTGTTTTAATAGGCTATGATTGCAATGTATTTGTTATGATCGATGTTACTTATTTGGTGAAGCACTTTGAGATTTTATTGTATTTTAGCATGTGCTATATAAATTAGGTTTATTTTTAAATCATCCCTATTTGAAACAATAGAAATAACAGTACTTTATAATTCTTAGCATGCTTTATCATTCTTAGCATTACTTCATTCTATTAAGTTATACTTAAGTTATGTTTTTAAGTTATGCTTACTTATACACAAAATAGTTCCATTTAATCAAAAATGATTAGTTAAAATTACTCAAAAGGAAGAACATGTTACATCAACTTGACATAATTAAGTTAGTAGAACTTTTTCTAAAACCTTGAGTATACACTACTTAATCTATTTAATTACTTTGGACGTTCGGGTTTACAGTGTACTGCAGAACATGACACACACATGGGATGGTTCATGTATTAGATTGGGTTCATTTAAAGCAGAAAACACCTTGATCTAATAGGGTCATGCAGTCTACTATCACACCACATTGTGTTAACGTTTCAGAACAAATCAGCTATCGGTCTGATGACAGAGAAGCCTCTGCTGGGGTTTTCTGGGGTTTCAGAGTAGCCAGCTGACATCAGGGCTAAGACTTCCTGTTCTGTGCGCTGCTCACTGTTTACAGTCAGATTAGCTACTTGAGATGTGAGACTGGAGTTGGAGATGAGAGACGACTTCAACGGCTGGATTGTTTCACTAGTAGCTAGTTTATGAGATCACTTTAAACCAATGAAAAGGTAAATCATCCCTGAAAGAGGGTGGGGTCCCATCTTTTGATGGCATCACACCAGCCGCGATGCAAAATCAGACCGGGGGCGTAAAGTGGGGGGGTTCCACATAAACGGGACAAATGAACAACAACCCAGAAGTTGCAGATTAATTTGAGCATTCATGCAATTTATCAGTGGAGAGCTTCTTCAAGTTTTTGAAAAGGCCACGTGTCACTTCTGATGCATATGCACGGCCTAATGTTGTAGTGCTGCAAGGCACACACTCAAATAGAGGCAATACCACTGAGTTCAACATTGCAACAGTGCCACAAAACTGTCAGAAGCAGTATTTGTCATAGTGACACAACACATAAACTTAACCATTATTCTCCCCCATCCGTTCAACCTCTGGTTACAGCAGGAGCAGCAGAGAGGGTAGACAAGAGCGAGCTCTCCAACCCCGCCTCTGATGCAGCAGCCCTTCAAACAAGCACATTAAAGGACACCGTGTTCACAGTGTCTGCTCATGAAAGGGGACAATCAAAAGTCCTTCAGCATCAGCGAGGAAGACATAAAGTTTGCACTTTGGCACTATTTAAGATCCTTTAAATGTGTGTTTTTATGCAAATAACCACTATAGATGATGATAACGAAGTGAAAAGATAACATTTAGAATTGTTGACCATTAACGCAGACTTGGAGATGGTTGAAGTACTTTTTTAGTATTTTTTTGGGACGTTGGTGAAAAACGTTAGTCTGCAGTCTTGCTGTCAATTATAGTTCTTAGAGAATAAAATGTAATCAGCAAAAACTGGAATGAGCAGGTCAGACTGGGATCGGTCAGCCAATCAGTGCATCTCTAGTCAGCAACAAATCAAGAGATGCAAAGAAAGGATTTCAAATGGAGAGGCAAGACGAACAAAACAGGCCTACACTTTAATTATCCTGATAACATCTGTCTGAATAACACCCTGTACACCATCAGACGGTTTGTCTCTGAGGATCTGATCTGCTGGCTGCATTCTAATCTTAGCCATGGAGCAGCTCCGTTTGGAGAGCCGCCTGTGGCTAAGCTGCTGTTAAACTATCGTCAGTGTGCATCGACTGAGCAGAGCTCTGACCTTTGTCTTCCATCAGGCTTTCCTCACTGCAGCGGTCTCTGTCTCCTCTAGCGTTAGACTGATACATGAGGCCGATAATGAGGATTCAAAAAGCCAGATCTGGTCCAGTCAGCGAGGTACACCTCAGATATGATGCAGTCGCACTGATTCTATTACATCAGAACTGATCGTGTGACATCATAACATACGTTTTTATTAGAAAGACATTTCTCACATGCTGCTAGCCTACTTCCTATGTGAGTGTAGCTGATGGGAGAGCCAGTTGGACATCTGATTGATACAACCTGGAGCAATACATTGTACCTCCATACAAGTTATGCCACATTTGTTTCCAATGGCAGTATGCACAATTATGCTTTTCTAACTTGTATTGTTCCCGTCAACATAAAAGTTGTAATTAGAATTCGGTCCAATATTTGGCGGTAAACAATACATAAGTGCATAAAATAGCAAATAGGGCTGCTTGATTACGGCAAACATCATAATAAAAGTTATTTAGTAAATGTTGAGTTAATTATCTAACATGATTGCTCATTGACTGTGACATCATGCATTAAAAAAGGTAGCTACATTTTAAAGGTAAATGCATCAACATGGTGCACTTTGAGAGGCTAGATCTGTGAAGAACCTGTGCTCTGGTAAACAATAATAAACACATTGCATGCATAGATATGAATGGTGAAGACCATACATATAAGAAGTGGACGTAGCCATGGTGACGTCACCCATTGATTTGTGGACTGCCGTTATGAAGCCTTGAGTTTGAGACCATAAACTCATGTTTACAATGTTTACTGAGGTAATAAATCAAGAGAGAAGTAGAGTCATTTTCTCATAGACTTCTATACAACCAGAGGAGTCGCCCCCTGGTGGACACTAGAGAGAATGCAGGTTGAAGACCTGTGGCTTCATTTTTCAGAACAGGAAGTTGCCCCCTGACATTAGATAACATGATGCTACACGAGGCAGCCAGTTTATGTTGCATTCGAGGCTACACAGTGGTATCTGTGCATGTGATCGTAGCCACAGCTGGCTAGTATTGCTTAAATTGTGTTCATGGTAGCATCACAACTGTATGAAAATGTGTCCAGGGGACAGAGGCAGCTTTAAGACACTTCCGCATTGGCTTCACTCTGCAGAATGTTGCCGCCTGGTGAGGACACGATATAAAAAGTCACACCCACAAAGCATGGTAAACGAGGTGGGATCTGTGTTTCAAGACGGTCAGGCCGTTCCTGACCTACCAAGCGGGGCGAAAGCACACTGTTTAAAAAAAGGTGTATGCTGGATTTCTAACACAAGACGAAACAAAAGCATTGTTGTGAAACAGAACGTGGTACAAGAATTGATTTAGGTTGATTATCTAGCTTTCATAAGCATTGGAAGCAAAAACCGAAATTGGATGAATTGTACAGTCCTAATAGCAGACAAACATGATGCTTCACATCAGCCAAAGTCCATGTTCAAGAGACAGACATTAGACAGACATTATGGACAGAGTAATGTCTGATCAGCCCTGTTAAACTGATGGATCTACTTCTTATACAGGACTTCCTGGATCGCATCTCGTCTCTACACCAGTACCTGAAACAAACAGACCCTTGTGTTAGTTGTGTTAACGCACTGCTGCTTTCTGTCTGACAGCCTAGTAATGACATCAAAGTGGTAACCATGGCAATCTTTCCCACCCATTGCAATGAAGTGAACAAATGAAAGGTCGTTCCCATACATGGTCACCGTACAGATAGTGGAGCTACAAAATGTGTTACAACAGAGACCAGTGGGGCAAATTCAATACATGTTGTATGTGTAGTCTGGTCCTAAACCGTCGTGTCACATCTACTTCAACCTGCAGGTTCAACCTGGAAGATGCTCTGTAATTATTAATAATAACAATAATAGATTATAATGTAGCTTTTTAATAACTCTGCCTTTGATAGAGCTTTAGTCATATATTTCCGTAGTCTAATTAGACTCAGAGAAACACTCATATCTGCTCTCTTAGATGGTGGTTAGTGCAATATTACTGTATTTGAATCTGTGAAATCTTATGCTATGTCATTGGTGCTGTTTCCCTCTCAGCTTGAAGCAGCATTAATCCACCCATATCAGAACTGGATTCATAACGGTCAGACACACTCTCTCCTGTTCCCTATTCATCCAGTCGGTGGTCTCCGTGGAGACCAGGGCCTGGAGCAGTACCAGACTCCAGGACGCTCTCTCCACCCTCTATTTATCCTCTCCACCTGGCGGCCCGCCAGACAGCGCTGTGTGATCGCCCTTCACTCCAGACGCTAACAATCTATTCTATTTATATCCCTCCATCTCGGTATGTGCCACCGTCTCCTTTTCCCTCTCTCGCTCCTCTCCTTCCCTCCCACATCTTCTTCTCTCCTCTCATCCCTCCCTGCCCTCTGAGCAAACAGCAGCGTCTGTGAGGAGGAGTTTAAAAATAAAGGCTGTGATGGACAGTTAAAGGCACAGCTCAGGTAACCTGAGAGGAGCCGCAGACGGATGGGGGAGAGGGGAGAAAAGGTTCTCCATTGAAGGACGGCTGTAGAGAGGGACGATGCGGTGCATGCAGCAGGGACGAGCCACAGAGAAAGAGACACCTGTCTGACTGTCACATACACCTGGGATTAAGTTATGAAATGTCAGAAAAGATGAAGCTTAGGTTGTGAATTTCTATCATCGGCATTAGCCACATACAAAATACATCTTCTTTTCAGTCAGAGAAGCAGTGGGGAATGGCAAAAGTACAAATCAAATGGATTGGTATGGTCCAACCTGCTACCCAGTTTCATTAGGAGATACAAATTAGGGGGGGTCCCTCCATTTACTTCATCAAGGATTTACTCTGTTTTCGGATTCTCCGTTCACCGTGGTATTGATTGATATACAAGTGGTCCTTTTGTGGATACATTATTCCTTTAATGTGCACTCTAGCTTAGAGGTGCTGGTGAGCGGAACAGCCAGTTAATACAAAAATGGAAGAAATTTTGTTCTAAGATTTGGCATCATAAAAATTCTGAACGAAACTACAACTAGCATTAAATCTGTCCATCAGAGCAGAGTGCGTATTATATCATCGTATTTCTGATATCCACCCACACTTTTCTTTTACGTCCCTGTCATTGGAGTCAATGGGCCGTGGAAAATGCATGAACCACATGACATACTGTTGAGCAAGGTTGTTGTTGGGCTCATTGAGCGTTTTCTTCATTGTGGATCATTTTCCGTCTGGTTCTCTAAAGAAACCAGACTCCAAACCAAATCCATCTCCTCAGATGGAAGCAGAGCTAATGTTAGCAACACAAAGAGGGAGAGCTACAGACTGTTGTCTCACTGCATGAGTCCAGTTCTCTCCGTGTCCCTGAGCAGAGTCAGACTGGATGCTGACCTGCGGTTTGATGCCAGGTGAATTATTAAAACCCAACATTCACTCCCCTTGTTCTGAATCTCACGCCAGGTCAGCAACACACACACGGGTACCTAGATGGACACACCGCGCCAGGAGATTATAGCAATGCCAGCGGGGTTCCCTAATGCAGAATTAATTGACCCATCGCTGGGCACCTCCCCTTCTTACCCATCCACCTGGCCTGTCTCTGTCCCATCTGCACTGGCTGCTCCATTTAACTGAATGGGAGCCAGGTTCACCGGGAGAGCAGCCATACGGCTGCTGCTGTGTACTACCTATGCTCTCTGTGCTGCGCTTTGATTAACAAAGGCTTTTTATTTGTGTATGTGCTCTTGTCAGGCTGGAACAGTCTCTGAAACAGCTAGAACAGACACAACAAGTGGTGCAGTACCTGGAATCAGGCAACATGTTCAGAGCTCCACAGTTTGAACTGGTTTTAATCATAGCAGTGTGTAGTTGTAACACAACATATTCTCAGATAAAAATGGAGCAAAGAGGTAAACCTTTGAATTTGTTTTCATCTTATGTAGCTACAGGGTGGCAGGAGCTCCATTGGGACTGAGTGTGTGTGTGTGTGTGTGTGTGTGTGTGAGTGTGTGTGTGTGTGTGTGTGTGTGTGTGTGTGTGTGTGTGTGTGTGGAGGAAACATGTATTGTGAGTTACAACACTGACATCTGGTGGCCAGAAACCCGAGCTGCAACCTTGTAAATAACTGAGCCCAGGATTTTCACAAAGAAGCTTTAGGGAAATTACTACAAGATTATGGCTACTTAAATATTGTTCTATGTTCTTTATCAATGAGGACCAAGCTTTGTCATGTAAAAGGCCTTAAAATGGATATAATTCAAAGGCCCAACTCAACACTGCTGGATTCCCTTGCCTCCTAGGACAGCTGAAATTAGGGATCAGGTTGTTGTACCTCCTGTAATAGACGAAACAAACGTGAACTTGTTGAAATGTGTTTTTGTAGGATGTTACCACAGCAGCTGTTCTGTTCTAACATCAGGTACACAGACAGTTAAAAGACTAACGAGCGACTGACAGCAATGTGTTGTGAAACACTTCAATCCATGGTAGTACCTGGGTCCTGGACTGTGGGACGGCACAACAGACCATCAGGTGTGATCAAGTGATGATGTCAACGTTAGAATAGGCAGCTTGGTAGCTGAATGGTTACAAAGAGTGCCACATCAGTGCTCTCCCCCCGTTTCCTGACAGCTTCTACACTGTCAACTGGAGGAAATGTTGTCGGTGCCATCTCGTCATCATCTCGTCTTAGTCATGGAAAGAAACTATTTTGTGATAGTTTTCATCAACGAAACAACTTGGCAGCTGGGACCATCAATTCTATAAACCTTCCTTAACAGACAACACAACATTGCGTAGAGCAGTCAGGGCTAGAGCGGCTCGTCTTTCAATCAGTCAGTCCAAGTCAATGTGTCCTTGGGCAAGACACTTAAGGTGGCACCTTGAATGGTAGCCCCTGCCATTAATCAGTGTATGAATAGATGAATGACATGTAGTGTTAGAGACTAGAAAAGCCTAGAAAAGCCATTTACCATTTATACAGCAATTGGCCACAGTGATGGAGGTGTGAACGTGGACAGAATTTGAGCTCTCTTTTTCATGTTTTACAAAAACTTCTCCAACATCAGACCACAAAGGCTAAAAACGGATTCTTGGAGAAAGATCGGGGTTCAGTGGGTTCAGTGGGATCAGTGAGTTGCAGCCAGGAGGAGGCTATGATGGCCCTTACCAACATTGAGGCCATTCAGAACAGGAATAAACTACTTTTGCAGTATTCTGACAACACATCATACACCATAGTTCTGTTTACTGAGGCTTTAAGTGTCTGACATATTTGCCAGTTGGTGTCTACAGCGTTGACTCACACTCATGCCTCTGCGTCATCTCCTGCCATTCAAACTGCTGACACCTGACGCCCTGGAGTCAGATTTCTGGGTGAAAAAACATATCATCCTGCGTCTGCTTATGAGTTTGGTGCACTTTTAAGCACGCCGTGTTCATCTTCCGTCATAACCCACCAGATCCTTTTCAGTGCAGAACCCCCACCGACCGTGAAACATCTGCTGACAGATGACACAAGTCCACTGGAGCAAGCTTGTCTCCAGGTCACCGTAACAAGGAAGCTGTTCTAACCGCCCTGACATCTTTAATTCATAGAGGAAAAACCCTCATTCAGAAGCAGGGCATGCTCTGGTAAATCTAGATGTGCAGATCCCAGGGCACCATGGCCCATATTCATAGTCAGGACAGAGTGGAATTCATCTGACGGTGCTAACACACAACATTTACAGTATATCTGCATATGTAACAGTGTGTCGTTTAGACATGAGATGGTCATCTTTTTGCAAAGTAGTCTTTTCTTGAAGGTGTATCTTTCTTGTCTGGCAGCCATTTTTTCCTGCGCTTTTAAATGTAGCTCAGTGCAAAGGAAATGTGAGTATCAACTTCCATATTGCATACATCAGAAAGGAGGAATCAAATTCAGGAACTGGATCCTCTGAAGGACAAATTCCCCAACTCCACAAGTCCATGTCGACGTGTCCCTGGGCAAGACACTTAACCCCAAGTTGCTCCTGTAACTGTGCCTATGGTGTGTGAATGTTAGATTAAATGTTAGTTAGTCCTGATTGTCAGGTCTCACCTGTGAGAAGTAGAGTCATTTTCTCATAGACTTCTATACAACCAGAGGAGTCGCCCCCTGGTGGACATTAGAGAGAATGCAGCTTTAACACATGACGTTTTGACTTCACTTTTCAGAGCAAGAGGTTGCCGCCTCCGGCACCACAACAACACCACAATAACGATTTTGATTACTATAGTAAAATGTGCTTAAATTGAAGAAAAGGACAAAGCTCGTGATTGGAATCAGAAACTGTCATGGAATTTCAGTGTTCTAGACGTTGCTGCCTGGACAGAAATGACGCAACAGATCCCAATCACAGCTGGTACAAATCGAATGATCAGTTCTTTCTAAACGAATGCAGAACACCAGATGTTTATTTCAGAGATTACACAGATTACAAACTTCTCTACACATCTTCATGGTTTGAGATTGATTGATTGACCGATTTTCACAGAAAAATAACCGGATTGATTAGAAGAAGGTTCAATCTGGTTCATCCGTATCGTATGTTCCCATATATCCAAAGGTTGTTCCTTCAACAGCAGCACATTGATTAAAATACTTCTAGAAAAATGCAAATGCTTCTGATTAGCCCTCAAATTAGGTCATGTGGTGTTTAAACTGCAGTGTAAACATGTTTTGACCTATCGACCCACACTAATGTACATGGCATACAAGAGGTCATGTATAGAATATGTATTTAGATAGTGTTTAGACTCACAATTTAAAAACAGGTGAGTGTTATCACTATTTAAAGCCATTTTCACAAGTGTCAATTCATTACATTATTACTCAAAACATTGTTGACATTAGCTAACTGTTGGCCAGTGAGACCAGCTAGTTTGGGGGGCGTTTGGTTGGGTCTGTTTGAATTCGTGCCTTTGCCGTTTTTGTTATGTTTTATTTATTTTTTTCTGGAGTTGACGTCTGTAAATGCACAAATTGAATTAAAAAAAACGAACATCTGGCCTTTTTCTGTAAGCCCTCTGTGTGTGTGTGTGTGTGTGTGGGGGGGGGACATTATAATCCAGTGGTGGGCCGTCAGGGCCAGCAAGGCCTTCTCTGCTGGCCTAAACAGAATCACAAAGTTATAGCTATTTTATCATTTAATATTTTTTCTTAAATACACTACATGTATCATAATTTATAAAAATATTTTTCCCATTATCTTATTGTCTCATTACACATCTACTGTCTTCCTCAGTTGCTCTGCTTCCAGTGCAGCTTGTTTTAAGTAGAGCTTTTATCCAATCAGATTTCACCTCTGTGTCTAGGTAGAAGAGAGGCCCAGGCCTGCAGACTCACCAGTGAATCCATGTGCAGGTTAAGTGAATGGGGACGATATTGTTGATTGTCATAGTGTTCAACCAATCAGATCTTTAGTTTGACATGTTGGGCGTATTCTTTGACGTGCCAGAGCCTTCTAACTGGCCTACAAGTACGTCAGCATTAACGGGCCGCTGGCTCAGCATTAACATGCGCTGTGATTGGTCAGTGGGCTAGCGTGACTGTTTTTTAAGCTGAAGCAGCGTGCAGAAGTTAGTAGTAGTAGTAACAGTTCAAGTTGAAAGATATGTAAGAAGTTATGACATTGACATTGTCAATTACTACTGTGTTCATTTGTCTATCGTGTCGTTTTTATGATACGGTTGATGTTGTTCCCTCTGATGTGAATAATATTTGAATGGCTCGTGCTCTTTAGTGTGCGGTGGAATACTGTTTTAGCGCTGCAGTGTTGCTGGATTGGTGTGTCATGCTTTGTTGTCATATAAATAAATATATGTGACTGGTTCTTGTCATTGTGTTGATTACATTGATTCTGACTATATGCATCATTGTCCGTTAATTACGGAGCATCCCGTCATCGCGGGGTTAGGGTCGGACATTTGATTCTCTGTTTGGGCTGTTGTTTTCTTTAACAAAGCAAGAATTATGGTCTGGAGAAATGGGGATTGTGTGGTGACTGCTTTAGCCCTGTTTGAATCAGTAGGGAACAGCTAAACGCTGTGGGGAGAGTGTAGCTTGTTTGCTGCTATTGTTTTCCACTAAGCTAGTTTAGCGTTGCATGTAGAATGTTTTTCTTCCAGGGTCGGAGTGTCAGACAGCTGTCTGTTACGTCATGTGGGTTGCCAGTTTGAGCAAAGTCCACCGAAAACATTATATTTCCCACAATTTAAGCTTCTGCATTTTCCAAATGCACTAGTATCATTCAAACATATTGTTCGGTCTGTATGCGTCATAATGAGCTTATTAGGAGATGGAGCTGTAGTCGGACAGCACTGAAGGCCCAGGTATAAAATGCACGGCCCGCCACTGTTATAATCTTATGTAAGCCCATTAAAGTTGGCTGAGGCTCTGGTCGCACGCGCACACACACAAACACAGTGGTCAGTATAATGACAGGATACACATTATGAGTGTGAAGAATTAATATTTCTCAATTTGCTGCTCAATTCATAAATGCCACTGTATAAATAAATTTACATATCGTGTTTTTGATTTACATGATGTGGTTTTTGGTCGGTGATTCAGCTTTCTTCGTAGAACATGTTTTGAACATGAAATTTTAAAATGTAATTTCATGATAATTCTATGTGTGGTAGCTACAAACAGTGTCATTTCAACACACACTGTAACTCCATGGGAACCTTCATATTTAAAGTGAATGCATAGCATGCTTTTTAGATTTTCATATTGTAAGTGAGCTGGGGATTTCAGGAAGTTAGGTAGAACAATAATTGAGGTTGATTGTTGTTCTCAAAGTTCTAAGCACTTATTCAAACAAAGAGTTCTCTCTCTACATCGATAGTTCATTCTGCACTGAATGCCCTCTGCTGTGTAGAAGGAGTTCACCTTTTCTCTTTAGGCTTTATGTTATGAACTCTCACTCCCACATGTACTCACGTTCCTCTTGTCCTGGCCGGGTACATGCATTAGGCTCTCATTACACCAGTCAATAACAAAGCTTTCTATACACTTACACAGCCACAGCAAATGCCATGCAGGCCACAGCCGCTGTATGAGAACACTATAGGAATATCAGAGTCCTATAACAGAACCGTAATACATTATATAACAGGTCAGGTTTTTATCTTATCAACCCTTTCAAGGACTACCACTAAATTCAATATGACAAAATGTCAGAGAATTTGTAATGATTCAGGTGAAGTAGTGAAACTAAAGTAAAATAATCACATATGACCCACATGCAGGTTAAGCTTGGCCAGCAACAGTGCTGGAAAGTAAATTTACTCCAGTAATAAAGCTTTCTCTCTCTCTCTCTCTCTCTCTCTCTCTCTCTCTCTCTCTCTCTCTCTCTCTCTTGCTCAGTCAGCTGACTCTTTCAAGCTAAACCATCAGATTCAACCACAATCTCCCTGAGCCAATTGTGCCATTTTTGTCGAACTTAAAAACTGTTCCCGCTCCACATCCCAGCATTCCGAGGGGAGGAGTCCCTCTAACAATGGACTTAAGTACAGTATTTGTACAAAGGTACTTGTTCTTTACCAAAACATTTCTATGCTACTTTATAATTGTACTCCACTGCATTTAGAGGGAAATGTAGTTCTTACTCTAACACATGTTTGGCAGCTATAGTTACTCATAATGTGCAGATAATAAATGCAAAACATGTGATGAGCTTATAAACCATATGATGCAGTGTAGATGAAACCCACAGTATAAAGTAGCTAAACATTTGCTGTGCTTTTTGCAGACAGAAAAGCCCCCTTACATGTTAAAGAATCAGTTATAATAATAATAATATGAATAATATAATAAAACACTCTGAAAGGAGTCATTCTGCATAATGATCAATACTCTTGATGCACGCTGAGTACACTTTACTGATTGTACTTCTGTACTACTGTAGCTACCTGAGAATGAAGGACTTTTACTTTGAGTATTCATATAGTGTTCAGTATTAATATAGTGTTGAGTATTCATATAGTGTTGAGTATTAATATAGTGTTGAGTATTCATATAGTGTTGAGTATTCATATAGTGTTGAGTATTAATATAGTGTTGAGTATTAATATAGTGTTGAGTATTAATATAGTGGTACCTTTATACCTAATGCATCCCAACAACAAAGACAATGTAAAACTTAATAAGTTGTCAAATTGAATGGTTTGCAGAAGATACATTCAATGACTCCACTTATTAATACACACTTCAAAGTAACTACAGTAAGGACAATATGACAGAAGTCAGAAGAAACACCAGTATCATCCTGCAGGTCATGAGCTCACATTGTGACTGTAACACAGGTCTACTGTTGACATACAATATTACTATAATATGTTTAATAATGCCATACACTCTGTAGACAGACTGTGTGGGACTGTTACAGGATTGATATAGGACTTCAGTCCGTTGTGATCATAAAGATATCATAAAGTACAACAAGGTCATCATAATGTGTTACATACAAGTCGCTATAATAGTGTGTCATCTAGGTGACAAGACATAATCGACTATAAATGCTGTGCTTTTTCTTTGAGCCGCCCTCCCTCACGTTCAGACGTGCTCTGATCCACTTCCAGCGGAACCAGACCTGACTCACCCTGTGTGCCGCCCCAGGGCCTAACCCAACAAGCCCAACTTGACAGCCCTTTAAAATGTCCCCGTTAAGTCGTCCTCTGCAATGACACTTCTCCTCACACATCACACACACACGGGCCTATGCAGATGCAGACGGCGGGGCCCGGGCCCGGTCATTCTCCCCCGGACTTTGGTACCTCTATGTGCGATTTGCGCAGAGCAGCAAAAAATCCCACGAAACCGCAGCATCATCCAGAAGATGCGCAGAGAGAGGCGGGGGCTCGTGTGCACCGGGTACCAGGAGAACACTGCATTGACAATAGTGTTCCGAGCCTCCTGGACGGCACCTGAGCTGCATTCTGCCCTGCTATCATTATTCACATCGTCGGTTCTCGTCATCGCCCCCGGTCTTGCCCCGCCGGAACCGGGACTCCACCCGATGCGTCAGTGCGCGATGGGAGCTACAACTACAGAGCATCACAGCAGAAAGTAGAAAGTGTCCGCTTACCTGCGCCGGTCCGGCACTCCTCTCCCCTCTGCTGCACCGGGCACCGTCAACTCCGCAGCGGCATCAGAAAACTATCCACCGCCTCCTCGGTGCTGTCGGCCCAACCAGAGCTCTGACTCCGTGTTTCTGTCAATGCAGTGCAAGTCTGTCTCTCTCTCTCTCTCTCTCTCTCTCTCTCTCTCTCTCTCTCTCTCTCTCTCTCTCTCTCTCTCTCTCTCTCTCTCTCGCTCGCTCGTGGACTCGCTGCACTCTTCCCCTCCTTTCAGCTGTTTTCTCTTTGAGAGCGCGTATCCCCGGTTGTTTCGCCGCGTGCACGCGCTCCCCACGTAACGTAACAGTGGTTGGCGGGCGGGCAGGTGGAGGGCGCAGTCCTGTGGCCAGAATATAATGATGGTGGATACTTATCGTTAGATCACTAAATGTAGTTATCTTATATTACTACCAAATTATGATAGGACACAATGACTACAAAGTAAACCAAATCACATGTATATGATTGTATAATAGGCCTATGTGCTTTTAGTAGGCCACAAATGGGGAACATATCATGTACAAATGATATGTGACTCACATCACCTGAGAAATATGGCATTAAATTACATGACAATTTATCAGAACAAAACGTTGACTTGAAAAAAGGCTCTGTCAAAGTTGTAGCCTTCTAGCTAGCTACTCCTTAGCTATAGCTGTTGACAGGTTGGATTTATGTGCTTTTAAATGCAACCTGGTTTCATGATGAAGAAAAGTATGAAAAGATAGAACTGTTCTCTATCCGTTAATATTCTCAGCTTTCTTTTCAGCTGTCTGATTTTTGCCAAAATATGGCTACATACATTTTGTCACTTCAACCAGTTAGCTTAACTGTCAACATGTTAACAGCTTTTTGTTGTTAAATGATAATGATCTGTCAAGTTATAGCAGAATAAAAAATGTTTTTATTTCCTTCAGCTTTGGGAGACAGTTGCCAAATACTATCTTTAGAATCATCTGCATAAAAAGTATATTTCTTTATTACTTGCTGTGCTTTCAAAACTACTAAAAGTCACGTATTTATTAATGGCAATAATCATTACATCAGTTTTACCATCTATATGTGGGTTTTGTGTAAATCAGGAATAATTCATTGAAAATCGGAACATTTGATTATATTAGCACTGAATCCAGCCAAATCATGAGCTGGATTAATCCATTTCATGTTGTGTCAGCACTGGGACAGACCCATTACACACACACACACACAGAGCAGGCCCGGCTTCTTGTCCCACTTCATACCAGTGCTGGCTTTTTTATTTATTAACTATGATGAAAATCTTTAACCAGGCAGTTTTTGATGCCTAAACTTCAAAAGCTGCACCCCAACAATTACATGTGAAAATCAGTTTACTAGTCAGGAGTAGTACCGAGCCATTTTAACCACAATTATTTTCTTTTCTTTACTGACAACAGCTGATGAAACCGATGATCTCAATGGTGAACATCAATGGCTCCAAGGCCTCTTCTCATCTGAGAACATGAAAGAACATTGTGTCTTTTATACTGTTTCCATCTCTATTTTCTCTGACACAAAAGGAAAGCACGCATGGTTAGCAAGTTTATTTTAGCCTTTCATTTGTAGGCTGAAGCTAAACCTTATTACAATACAACATATATATATGGCAAAATAAGTAAATCAAAGTCCTAAATTCCTATTTTGACCAAACAATATGTATTCTTTCATTAAATTATTTGTAACAATTCTTTAACTTCCATGGTTTGCTACCAATTTTGCTGACTTCCACTGTTCCATAAAGACACCTCTTCATCCTGAAATACAGTAAGACGACTTCTCATCTCTGTTTCTTTCTTTCTGTTTGTTTCTTTCTCATTTCTTTGGATCCACTAGAGGGAAGCAGAGTCAAACAGCTGGTTTGTGCTCAGAGGTGAGAGCTCAGTATTACAGGAGCAGCTGAGTTCCACTTTGAGAAGAATCTTAATAAACAACGTGTTGGTGCTTTTTGTCTGGTGTGGATGAAGAGAACCAGTGAACTAAAAAAAGGAGTCGGGCCACCTGAACTTGCCTTAAGTCCCCCAAAGAAAAACCCTTTGATGTGAATATCTGTGTCAGCATGGTGGTGCAGGGGTTAACACTGTTGCCTGCAGCAAGAGGTGACAACAGAGTTCTGGGTTCTTCTGGTTGGAGTGTTCATGTTCTCCTTGGGTCAGCATGGGCTTTCTGCAGCTTCTTCTCAGGTTGATTAGTCCGTAGTGAATGAGAGCTTGAATGACTGTCTGTCTCTCTGTGATGGACCCGTGCAGGATGAACTCTACCTCTCAGTCCTCTGTGACCCTCTAAAATAGATAGTGAAGTCACTAGATTTCTGAGTTTCTGTCAAATTGAAGTAAATGTTAAACTATTTTCCTCTATCATTATTATATTATTCTATCTATTAATTACATTTATTTAGTATAGCCCAAAATCACAAATCACCAGTGGTGGGCCGTCAGGGCCAGCAAGGCCTTCTCTGCTGGCCTAAACAGAATCACAAAGTTATAGCTATTTTATAATTTAATAATTTTTCATAAATACACTACATGTGTTATCATTTTTTTCCCCATTAGCTTATTTTCTCATTGCACAGCTACTGTCATCAGTTGCTCTGCTTCCAGTGCAGCTTGTTTTAAGTAGAGCTTTTATCCAATCAGATCTCACCTCTGTGTCTCTAGGTAAGAAGAGAGGCCCCAGGCCTGCAGAAGCACAAGTGAATCCCTTTGCCGGTTAAGTGAATGGGGACGATATTGTTGATTGTCATAGTGTTCAACCAATCAGATCTTTAGTTTGACATGTTGGGCGTATTCTTTGACATGTCAGAGCCTTCTAGCTGGCCTAGCCATACGTGATTGGTCAGTGGGCTAGCGTGACATGTTGGGCGGTGACAATCCTAATATCTGCTGCCTCTGTGGAGCGGACATATTCAGCCTCAAACGCATTAAAACGTATTCAAGAAATACAACTGGGGAGGCTCGACTGTCTTCACTGGCGTCCATGAATTGAGAAGGACTTCTTACTGGAACTAAAACGCACGGATGTACTGAACAACCGTGAGATTAAACTCTTTGTTAACAAAGAAAGGAGGATTGTCTTTAAGTGAACAACAGCTTTGGTAAGTTTGTTTTTACATCTGCAGCTTTAATATGCTTGTTTATATATTATTATTTGTACAACTTGTTTTTATGAAGATGGATTTTTGTTTAGTTTTATATGTGATAGGAACTATTGTTATGTCCAATGTTGCGCTGGGGACACATTTAGCTGGTGCCAGTGTTGCCAACTTGGCGACCTTCTCGCTAAATCTGGCGACTTTCCGAACCCTCTTGGCAACTTTTTTTGTCAAAAGCTACTAGCGACTTTTCTGGTGTTTTGACTCTGACGTGAAAGCACGTACCGTTCTGTAGTTACTGCCGTGAACGAGCAGCGGGAGCTGCCGTGAGCCGCCCCAAAGCACTCACAGGCTCTCACAGCAGCCTCGCGCAGCAGTCCCAGCTGCAGTCAGAGCAGAGAGGAGACGCACTTTTGGCATATTCTCTGCAGTTAGTGCATTTATAGGTATTGAGCTTCATTTTTACACAAAACAAATAATAACCGTAGCTGTGTTTCAGCTGCAGGACAGCAGTGAAGGCCCAGGTATAAAACGCACGGCCCGCCACTGCAAATCACAAATTTGTCTCAGAGGGCTTTACAATCTGTACACTTATGACATCCTCTGACCTTTGACCCTCACATCAGAACAGGGAAAACTCCCCCAAAAAACCTTTAACAGGGAGAAAAGAGGAAGAGACCTTAGAGAGAGCAACAGAGGAGGAGTCCTCTATCAGGATGGACAGAAGTGTGATAGATGTCATGTGTACAGAATGAACAACATAACAGAGTTACAACACAGTATTATTATTATAGTATTATATTGAGGTGCAGGCAGAACTCTCAGAGATAGACCACATGTCATCAAATGAACCTAGATACACTACGGTGACTAGAGAAATTATTTGTTTTTTTGGGTGAACTGACTCTTTAAAGCTACAGGCACATTCCTTAATGAATATGTTTAGGGGATAAAGGCCACAGGAGGGCCAGCAAGCGTTCAGTATGATCATTTGAATATTTCATTGTGCCCAATACTGTATATGGATAGTGTCTGTTCAAAATAAGCTCCCACCTTCAAAGGAAGTTAGGTTTATTTACCAAAACCACTCGGTCAGTTTTAGGAAAAGAGCATGGTTGACTAAAGACTCACCTCACTACCGAGTGATGAGACTGATGACTAGCAACTGACGTGACTTTTAGTTTCACACAGGACATGATCAGAGGTCTGTGTTTAATTAAATCACAACAGTTAGCCTCACTGTTTCACACATGTTCCTTCATCACCATGAACACACACACACTGTAGTTTATTTTGCCCAAAACCCACATACACTCCTGCTGAAACAAATACTCACTGCAGCAGTAAATGTGTATTAATCCACTGCTGAAAATACTCCCCACTTATCCCATAATTGCTCGTATGATATCAGACAGAGTTGCCAACTTGTTGCACTTCGTTTGAACTCAGATTTAAAGGTCTGAACCCAGGCGTTGTTTCACTATAGTGATTCAATCTAACGAAGTACATTCCCTGAGGTAGCCTGCTGTGATTATAGCTCGGCTGCTTGTGTGCACAACAGCACCCTCACATTGTGATGCTCTTTTTTTTCTGGCTAATTCGTATTCATGAATGTGAACTAATACTGCCAATGATTGCTTTTATGTCTCCCAGCAACGTTGTCTTTATTATTACATTATTAAATAGCAATTGTGGTCTCCTGCTTGTGTGTTGTGAGAAAGGCCAGTGACAATGTGGTTATAAACTGCCATTATATTTGCCATGTTAGGTGCACTTGTTCTCATTTCCAGTTCTAAATAACCGACTCTCAGTCTAACGCTCTCTCTGCTCGTGTTGCATGTCTGCACATCTAAGATATGAACTGCAGCTCAAAAATCTCACAAAACTGTCCCTTTAATTCCTTTGAGAGTGTCCAACAACAATCATTGGAGCGTAAATGGTAAAGTACCCCACTTTATTGCACAAGGGACAAGACACACAGTCACACACCATTATTGTACACTGTTTGCAGCTGACATTTGGCCACTTAAAGCCTTTCAGAGTTTACACATGTCAGGGTTAGTCTCCGGTCTTTGTTCACTTGGGGTGCGGCGCTCGGCCCCAGCCGGCCCTCTCTCTGGTGTGGAGCCTGAAGTGGGTGTTGAGGTGCGCCGACTGGTTGAAGCATTTCCCGCAGACATGGCAGCGGAAGGGCTTCTCCCCCGTGTGGATCCGGTGGTGCCTCTTGAGCATGCTGACCGTGGTGAAGCTCTTGCGGCACACCGCGCAGCTGTACGGCTTCTCCTTGGTGTGCCAGCGCATATGGACCTCCAGCTGGCAGGCGAAGCTGAAGCCTTTCCCGCAGTCCTTGCAGCTGTGCCACCTCTGGATGCTCTGGCTCTGGTGAGAGGAGCGAGAGGGTGGCGGCTTCAGGGATCTGACGTTCTTGATCTGCAGTATGTGTGCGCTCTGTTTGCCGTTTGAGCGCAGGAACCCTCTTGCCTGCTGGTCCGTTCTCGGCGCCCTGTGACTCTTTGCAGCGCCGGCTCGAGAATCGCCCTGAGCCGCTCTGCAGTTTGAATGAACAGTCACGGAGGGCGGCGAGCTGTCGGCCTCCCCATCGCTCTCTGCCTTCACCTCCTGGGATGTGAGTGGAGCTGGGGACACGCTCTCTCTGCCGCACACTGTTGGTGCTGGCGGAGGATGTGACCTCTGCGGTGGCTCAACGCGACTACAGCTTCCTTCCTCCGAGTCGCTCGCTTCTTGTGAACACTTCGTCGGACACTTTTTGAGGTTTGGCTCTTCTTTGATTTGCGGCAGCAGCTCCACGCCGATTCTACACTCTGACTCCCGGGGCTGAGCGTCCTCTTGGGGCTGGACAGAGTGAGGCTCTGAAAGAAACAGGAAACACCTTCAGTCATGCTGGCTGTGTTTGCATGAGCTTACCGTGTTGCTGTGATCTTTGCAGGGAGGACCAAAGATAAACTGCTCTCATCTTCTAGCATGCTGGGAAAAAAAGGCTCCTCTTTGTTTTCTCTTTCTTTCAACCAAACTCCATTCAAAAAGGGTATGATTTACATTTAGTTTCATATTTATTCTCATTATTATCAACCCACGATTATTTTCGTTGCCAGTGTTTTGGTACACTTTGTAAAAAGAAAAAAAATAAGTTTAATGAAATCTTAAGTAAAGAGGTAAAAATGAAACACCAAAGTATGGTTTACATTTTATGCTACCGTGTCATTTGCAAGTGTTGATTTATTTTATTCCTGCAGATTGAACCTTGAAATCATACAGGCTATTAGACTGTAGGACACAACTTTAAATGATCATATTATTGATAGGTTGTCCTGCTAAATGTAGCACACATATGTCTATGTTCTGATATTGAGCTCCTTTTCTTCAATGACTACTTTCAATAACTAACAAGTTTATTTGTACTTAATCCCACACACACACACACACCGCCACAAACGCACGGAGCAGGAAATTAAATGAACACCTGCCAAATACAGGGGACGGCAGGTGAACACTTGAGGTCGGCAGGCGGGTTTTCCTTACATTAAGAAATATTAGTTTGAAAAAAATAGTTATACTATGCTCAGGGATTAAGGTTATATGATATATTCCACCTTTCTACTGTCTGGTGCAACGGACTCCGTGTTTACAGTTATCTACATAGTTTCAGAAGCGGAGGACAAACCTTCAAACTCATGATGGTTACAGACTCATCTGAGTCAAGACTCACTGAAATGTGGGCTAGTTTTAGTCAGGGAGGGGTTAGATAGGAAGCGTTAGATGTTGTGGGGAGGGGGAGACGACGAGACCATCATGATATGCTGTTGTGCTCGCAGTCAAGGATTCAAGGATCATTTACTGTCATTATGCAACACGGGGGTGTTTCATCCTGTTTCCGGTGTGTTTGTGTACATCTTTACCTGCAGAACACTACGTGGAGAGTTTGTTTTGTACTGTAATGTGTGTTTGAGAAGAAAAAAAGATACAAACTATATGCAACTACAAAAAAGGAAGATTTGGACAAAAGCAATGTAGTGGCAGGTAGAAATGCTCAGTGACCTGCCACATTTCAGGCCCTGCTCATCTGCAGCTTTTCATGGCATTTGTTGACAATAGGGAGCTATAGCATGAGAATGGTGTGGAATCATCTGGTGTGACAGATGTTCACTTTCACAGACTACTCAGTGAATCAGGGTCTGACCTCAGTGTTTTAACATCAGCTAGCTCTCTCTTCAGTTCTCAGTCGTTCTCTTCCATTTTCCTGTTTGTTAATGAGAGCAAAGGCCCACCATTCCTCCAACATGTCCTGGACATATAAAACTACAGCAATACAACTACTTAAGTTAAGGAGACAGAAGTACTTGGATAGGTTAGTTTTAAAGAACATGTGAAAATATGGGTGCAAATGGCATCTGCCAAATAAATACACCAATATCACAGCATTATATTTGCATTAATAGTTGACATGATTTGCTATAACATTCAGTCCGAAGTCATCCTTTGGTTTTCAAAACATTCGCGTTGAAAGTATTTCAAATTCCAACATTTAAACAGTTTTTAATTTGTAAACCCCATTATCTTATTTCAATGTCTCACAATACACTCAAAGCAGCATATTCTCACTGTTTACGACATGAGAGCATCAGAGCCACTGTACCCACCGCGAGCTGTTCGTAGTACGTGTAGTACTCTTATTGCTCAGTTTCTCCTATTGTAGAGAGTTTCCATTCAACACAAAATAGACACGATGTAATAATAATGTATGACACATGCTGAGCGAGGAGTATGAACACACAACTACAGCGATGAGTTAGAACGGACATATTGGGAGAGGGATTTGGCGTGACATCCAGCACTCAGTGACCAGAGCAGGTCGGTGACGGTCAGCTGGTCCTCACCTGGCTGCAGCAGGAGCCGCTGGACGGCTACGTTGAGGAGCCGCTTGAGCCGCTCGTTCTCCTCCTTGGAGCGCAGGATCTCGCTCTGGTACTCCGCCACCGTGTTCTTCACGGCGCGGAAAATCTCCTCGGCGGCCGCGGTCAGCCTGTCGTTGAGAAACGCGTTGAGCAGCTCCAGTTTGGTCATGTTTTCTGATGCTGTGTCCGGGAGGCGGAACGTCCTTCTGTTTACATCCACTGACCCGGAAGTAGAAGCGTATACCGGCCTCTGCGTCATGTTCAGAGCATGGGGGGGGCTGTACCGCCACCTGCTGGACAGGAAACCTGCAGCAGGTCACTGCAGGTTCAAAGATCCAGGCATCCCGGTACCGACAAGATCCCGGTTATACTTGTGCTTTTCACAAATGAGGGGGTGTTCATTTAGAAGCCATACATCAGGCCTACGTGTGGAGCAACTGTTTCAGACGGCCAGTCGTCCCTCTAATCATGTCTTTGAGGCCTTCATCTAGTTGCCTAAACTGAGAGACAGCAAGTGCGACTACTGACAGTGGCAAGCGTCAGTCAGGCGTCAGTCAGGTGTCAGGACTGTGGCACGTCCCTGTGGCACGTCCCTGTGGCACGTCCCTGTGGTCCGTCCCTGACACCTGACTGACGCTTGCCACAGACTAGCTACTGCGGTGCCAGTGCCACAAGGAGGATCTTGGCCTTGCTGTCTAAACTATCAAATTGATTATACATAATGTATATTGTTACAAACCTGGTCGATGCACGTGACAGGAGGGGAGACAAGTTAAAGTGCCAATGCAATGCATTATTTGAAGTAAACACAGTACAACATTACTGCTGACAAACGAGCACGGGGTGTGGAGAGTCATGCACCAGGAGTGAGTGGAATGTTTGGATGAGTGAGGAACGTGCAAGTGTTTGAAAAGGCAAAATGTTCACCCAGACCAAAGACTTTGACGGTGTGGATCCTAGATCAGAGGAAGAGAGAGATGATGAAAAGGGGCTGATGTTTGTTGTCTCTGTGGAGGCCAGATGGAGAAATAACACCCCTCCTGACTGCAGGCTCCTGCTGAGTTAGTCCAGTGCACAAAGAGAGTGGTTGTAACCGTCTATTACTAAATAAAGTAAATGAAAAATGTGTTTCATGAACTAACCAGAAAGAGACTCATTGATGGACAGAGAACCTGGGGCCAGGTAGTGATATTTCTGCATAGGAGTGCTGCTTTGTGTCTGGGGATGCCTGAAAGCTGTGTAGTTAGTCTGCTTTGTGCAGTGCATTGTACTTTAATGAGAACTTGGAAAGTGACAGCATGCATTCACAATACACATATATAGGGACATTCTGTCACTGTTCTTTGAAATCCGTTTCTTAACAGAATAATCAGTCATGTGCTATATTCCATTGTTATCTCCTAGTCACCCTATTTCCCTACTAAGGGCTTCCACATTTCTCTGAAATGTGGAACTAAACTGATGTTCAATTAAGCCTTAATTTGTCTGGAAGCTTTTCAACAGTGACTTCTTTTCTTTTCCCTCTGGAATAACCATTCTTTTCAAGAATGCAGTTAATCATTTAGAGGACTCTCCTGCTGACTCACCAACAGCTAGAGTTCTGTTTTGACTTCCTGTGGATGCTTATGATCAGAACAAACTAGCCCAGGTGTCAGTTTTGTGTTATTTTTTTTACTGGAACTTTCTTTCATGGATTTACTGGAAATACCCCCCCTCAAATAAATGCTTACTACAGTTGCCAGTTCATGAAGTACCCCTCACTGAAGCTACAGTAATGAACATTGGCCCTGCAATAAACCCTCCTTTATGAAGGTTACAACACTCAGTTTTCAAAGGGGGGGAAGGGGGGGGGGGAAATCAACTTTGTGGAGGATGCAGTTTGAATTGTACAGCATTGTACAAAGAGGTGTTCTAATATTTGGTCACACCCATGTCGTTTACAATCTCATCTAATTCACATACCATTACCTCATGTTCTATGTGGAATTAAACAGATACACACTGACTGTGATGTGTGATGAAGACACCAGTTACACATTTCTTTTGCTAATCGACTATCACCACCTGATGTTGATCCCTAACCTGGAACAAAGTATGGGCAGAACACTACAAATCAGCAGTCATTGATCCAGCTGGTCATTAAAAGCACTTTTTATTACACAGTAATATGTACAAGTGACTTTGAGAGAAAAGGTCAGGGCAGAGTCAACACGTATTAAGTCCAAAAAATGAGTTGATCTTTTCTCAGATCACATTCATAAAGCAAAGCTAACACAAAAGAGAAGAAGATAACCAAAGACAGCGTTGAGTTCAAACAGTGTTAGGAACATACAAACACAAACGGTACCTGAGGTGTTCATCAACAAAGCCCAGAGAGCACGCACACATTTAGCCCAGACTAGTTCAAAGGATACCCACTCAATAAAAGAACTGGTTAAAAAGATTAAATAAACATTTACATTTCAGTCAAACATTATAAAAACAGTAAAGAACAGCCACTGGCAGAAGGTGCTCTCCATGAGGTCTGAGCCCCATCCAGCTGATGAACAGAACATGACTGATCACCCCCTCAGGCTGACCACAGCTTTGCTGACCGAGTCATTAACTTAAAAGTGATACGTTTAACGGTCATAATCTGGGAACTAGCTGGGCACCAGCAGTGTTAACCCAGCACAGATATAAAAAACAAAAACACTAGTAGTGGGGGGGCACAGCAGGATTCATTATTTCTGTTCTCAGTTTGCTCTTCCCTTTGCATACACAGTATACAGATAAAACCACACATTCAGCAAGATTTAACATCTTCAAGAGAACTCCTGCTAAAGTGATGACGCTCTCAACATCTCCCAGCACCAAAGCTCGTTTTCCACTTTCTCTTTTCAAGACCTGAAAAGTTTGAAAATGATCATGAACAGACATGATCAAATGATAATCTAAGCCCTGCAGAAGGACTGTCAGGGTGAGCAGATGATCACAGGAAATAAAAAAGGAGAGAATATGTCTGAAAGGGAAAGTAATACAAATATAAACCGAAAGCTTAAAATAAATTGAACCTTTAGGAACATTTTTCGTTTTTTTTTCTCAAATGCTGCATAGTGGTTGATGGTCTTCACTTATGTGAACAAGACATGGTTGTGGGCGGGGAGTAGATGGGACCCTCAGCTGTCAATCATCTCGGACAGTTCCTGCAGCAAGTCGTCCTCTCCGATGCCAGGATCCACGTCTTCCTCAAGGTGGTCCTCGGTGAACTCGTTGATAAGCTCCTCAAAGTCGTCCATGGCCGAGGTGGAGGCAGCAGCGCTGGAGGTGGAGGCGGAGCGGGAGGCGGCTACGCTCAGTCTGCGGGACTTGGGCTGGGTGGGGGTCTTCAGGACCGGGCTGAGAGGTACAGAGAGGCGGGTTATTCATTTAGTGAGCGACAATGCTGCCTTCATGTTAGATGGAAAAAAAAACGTCCACACATTTTCACTGGGATTGTCTAATTCTTCTACATACACTTGAAAAATGGCCACGGATTTTTACAATATTTTTAGAACCGTAAAAATACACCTTTGGAAGTAGAGAGCAATGGACACATGTGAAGTTTTGTGGGAACGTTTTTTTGTCGTCTAATGATGGCAGGAAACACTGATGTATCAGACTTTTTTGTTTATTAAATCTAGACTTTTTTTGGCAGGAGGACTGTTAGGAGTTGTTTCTCTTCATCAGATTGTTACCCTCTTCACTTGAGGGGAGATTTCATGTTAAAACTCTCTGTGGACCTTTACCTTTGGGGGACTGTACAGGCCTCACTGGCAGCAGCGACTATGACGGTCTGCTTGGTGTCTTGGCTCAGACTCTGTTTGAAGACGGGGACGGTCTGGAGGTCCTCTCCTAGCGGGCTGGAGCCGGAGTCCAACAGGGTGCCGGGACTTCGGGGAACAGTAGAACTCAGCTGAGCCTCTGCATTAGAGGACGGGAACTCCTGACAATGGAAGACAAGTGACTAGAGGTCAGTAACGGGGCTAGATGGCTTAGATTTAGATTATTCTTTAAATGTAAGATTAGATGACAATCCAATTATCTGTTGGCAGAATAAAAAAAAAGGGAAAACTTTAATTAAAGACCAACTGTGTAAATGGTTGGAAAGACAAAACATGTCAATGAGTTACAGACAGGGTGAGTAGAAATGTGTAAATAAAAAGTAATCAATACCAAAAAACTACAACACCACACAGGCATGATACATACTTCCACAAAGTATTAGAAATAAATAGTCAAAATAAGGTACATTTACAAAAAGTAGGGAATATAAAAGCAGATATGAAATGTGACATTAAATTGATTTCAGATACATTTGAAAAGGTCTTGGCACACGCTCCAGACGGGCCGATAAGGAACACAGCGAGCCAGCCTACCTGTCTGTCTCGGCACTCTGGCTCCTCCAGCACTGTGGAGGTGCTGTTCAGAGGTTTGACAGCAGCGACAGCAGACCGCTCTGCTCCCCTCCTCTTCTGACCCGGCTTCAGCTGCACTGCAGGCTTCACCACAGACGGCCTCACGTTCAGCTTGGGCCTCACTGAAAAGGAGGCACAGTCTGAGTGATGAATATAGAGCTCTGTGAAACAGGTCCAAATCTACGGTGGGTCAAACAGAAACATGGGTATGCATGACAGTTAATGGTGCAATACCTTTGGTGTCTGCAGTGTGTTCTGGGGATGTCTTCTGATTATTGTTCTGAATGGCTGGTGACAGTGCAGCAGAACTCCTTGTGTTTTTGTCTGGGACCTCCCTGGAGCGGCTGGGGCTCTGTGAGTCGGACTCTGTCTCCAGTGGAGAAGAGCTCTGCTTCACAGGGACTGAGGGGGCAGCTTTGACGGCAGCCCCTCTAGCAACACGAGTGCTGTTCAGAGGGGAAGCAGCCTTGGATCTGAGGGGGATTGGTTTACCAACGGGGAGCTTTTGGGTGGAGAGGGTAGAGTCAAGGGCCACAGTGGTGGAGGAAGGTGATGAGGAGCCTGGGCTTGTCAGACTGACTCTGGCAGGAACCTTCCTCTTCAGGGTTCCTTCATCGGTGTGTTTCTGAGTAGACTCTGCTTCTGCCGAGTCTCTGGCCTGCTCCTCCATTTCCTGCCTGCGGAGGCGTTTCTCCCGCATGATCTCTTCAAAGGTCTTGACCTTGACGTTGTTCCTGGTGGCAGCAATGGTCTAGAAAAGATACATGAATATTACCATCAGGTGGAGTCAACAGAATAACAAGCTAACCACAGGCAATACTGCAGCGTCAGTTACCTCAGGAGCAGCAGGAGTCTTCACTGAATTCTCTGGCACTTCAGCACTCTTCTCTGTTGTGACGTTGCCTGCTGAATGCAACATCAATTTCACGTTAGAAATTCAAAAACATGGCATTTATATGCTAATTAAGAATGCTATTCAACCTGAAAGACACGTGTCAACACACAGGGAACAAAAGCATAAGAGTGAGCGCTGTCTTACTTTGGGAATTCAGTTTCTTGATGCGCAGCAGGCGAGGCTTCTTAGCATCGTTCTCCTCAGTATCTGAGCTCTTCTTGATTTCAGCCTCCGGGGTCTGTCGAGCCTGGATCTTCCCTGCCTTCTCCCTGCGGATCTCCTCCAGAGTCTTTACTCTAACCTGCCCCACGTTTGTAGCCTCGGGATCAGGACCCGCTGTGTTAGACTCCCCCCGGCTCTTCTTAGGGTCGGGATCCTGTTCCTCCTGCCTTTTCTTCTTGGCACGAAGGACCTCCGAGCTGGCCTTAACGTGGCTAACGGCGTCGTCTCTGATGGTGACGGCTCGCTTGACCCCCTTGGTGGTTTTGGTTCTGTTGATTTCTGGAGCCACGGCTGAAGGGTTTTCTTTTTGGCTGTGGGACTGAGACTTTGCGGTCTTCTCCTGTCTGATCTGCTCCAGTGTTTTGATGCGAATCTGCTCAGGAGCTCTCTTTGGCTCCCTGTCGGTCTCAGCTGATGGGGGAGGACAACAATAAACAATCTTTTAGTCAACATGCACGAGTAACGTCTTTCCAGAAGAAATAATGGACAATGTCAGCCACTCATACATACCTGGTTGAGTGGGAGCAACATACACAGCTAACCCAAGTCTGTCCTTAACAGGCTTCAGAGCTGGAAGAGAGAAAAAGGTTTTAATAGATACAATTTATTATTCTCAACTTTCTAATTATGAGCTCTAACCTGAACTCTTGCATTTTGACTGCAGAAAGGTCCAAGTTCTGGACACGTATTACTTGAAAAGTCAAAATAAAGAATTCACCAGGAACTTGTTGGTAGAAGCTGCAGTTTGATGTGTTGATGTGTCCTGACACTCACCTTTCTGAGGGGGCAGGAATGGCTCTTCCTCATCCACAACACTGCCCAGACGCCCAGCCAGACCCCTTCTTAGTGGGACCCCGTCTCCAAACTTCAAATCTACAGCGAGGACAAGTCATGAGCTGTGCAATCATTACGAGCACCGGCATTCAATTTGTCAAGACGGTGGAACAAGAGTGCAAATTTACCATTGTTGGGCATCTTCCTTCCAAGTCTTTCAGCCAAACGGCCTCTTGTTCTCACAGTGTCTTCAAAGATGAGTGGGCCTACAATAACAAGGTAATCATGATTCTATTTCTCTTTAGGACCATAAGTAACAGTTACTGTCCTATCAGTTCAACATTAACATTATTCTTTAGTTATCATGAGGGGAATATCCAGATCTTTCATCTCATCATCAGCCAAGTGAGATGCTGCTTCAAAGCCACCATGAGCAGTACACTGCAGTGCTTAAGGCCTGAAATGAAGCTGGCATCAAGGTCACCTGGAGCCCAGGTACTGATTTTTTTTAAAAACGTATCATACATAAAACGTTTATGCTGGCAGTATCAATGTGAGCAAATTCATCAACGAAATAAATTCCTCAAAATCATTTTCAACAAAAACCTCTAACATGAAATGAGTAAATCTAGGAGACAGAATGACTCAGGAGTTGTATATCCAACTCCTCGCAATTCTGACAATCTCAAAAATTCCATTTTTTTACCGTCTCCCGTCTCGTAGAAGGTTGATCCAAACAATGACTGGCTGTTTTCTTTCTCTCCGTTGGCCGAGGTATCAGGACTCTGGATGGGGTAACCAGCTCTCTTCATGCTGGCCTTCAGGGCCTTCCTCAGCCGAATCTCCTCCAGGGTGCTCACTCCAAAGCTCAGTGAGTCTGTCCACACGCAACATAGCCCATCAAAAACACTATCTAACCATAAGGGTCACACAGGACCTACGAGCTGTATAATCACCAATCATGTGTGTGAGCGCAGTCTCACCTGATTTGGGTAGTTTCCTAGGAGAAGGGCCAACCTTCCCGTCTTCTCCCTCCTCTGAGAACTGGTCTGGAAACATAAGACATGCGATTGGTAAAGACCACAGGGAATATCTGTCTCTAAATGAGGACTAGGCGAGACAAAGAAGCCATTTTGGGATCAAATCCAGCTCACCATCTTCATCCTCGTCATCGTCTGCTGGATTAATCACCACTGGTGGGTGGGTGGGGCTCGGTACTGGCTCCTGAGTTTCTGTCTTGATGACGCCTCTGAGCTGTGGATTGGCTGCAGTGGGGAGGGGGGCAGCGGGCAGGGGGGCTGGTTCCTCGTGTGGCTGCTCCTCAGTTTTGCTTACACCTGAGAGAATTATATTGATTATCATACTGTTTTTTTACAGGTGGATTTTAAATGATCATAAACTCTCTACATTTTAATTCTTAGTGTGTTGCTAAAGAAAAGTCCCCTCACTTTTATCAGGGGGGACAAACATGCCATCGATGCAGCGGGGCCGTTCGTGGAAGAAGGCACAGTGAGGCTTCTGGCAGCCGGCTGGCTGGTTCTCCCAATAACAACAGATCTCCTTTCGGTTTTTCTGTGTGATGAAAGAGATAAACACGTTAAAGCATGGAGGAGATGAGCTGATCACATCTTGATTGGATCTGTGTCCATTAGGTTACACCTATACATCCTGCAGCACAATTCATACAAAGTCAAAACAAAAGATCTATCAGTTGAATCACTTCTTCACTGATCGTGTTCTTTTTGTAAGTCTGTGACCGTTGCTCTATAATCTCTGATAACATGGAGGAGGAGCAGTATTTCAATGCATTGCAGATTTTAGTCATCTACAGGGGAAAGGAGCTCGACGTGAATAGAATAAAACATCTATTTCTCTTTTAGATAACAACTGTTTATGGAAGTTAATTATCACAAAAGTCTTTAATTGACTGTGTTCATTGTAATGCATACTGACAGGCTTGCAGGTTGATTGCCTTTACAGTACATGAAGTGTTCCTCCAACAGGCCCAGGCCCACGGGAGGTTAACACACACAGCCTTGAGTGGGCAAAGCTTTCTTCGGTTTAGACATAATATTCAAACAATGCATACCGTGATCTCCATGTGGCGAAACTTGCAGACGGTGCGGAAGCAGCGTCCCTCCTGCCAGAGGTTGCAGACGATCTCACTTCCCATTGCGGCCTCACAGTGTCTGAATGGGCAGCTGTCTCCCTGCACGGGAATAGAAACACAGTAAGACCCTGCTATTCCTTCTGGCCACCAGTCACTGTACGACTGGTTAAACTATGTGTGAATACATGAGCTTTGTGCTCAGACATTGCTTACTTTAGTGCAGGTGGAATAGTAGAAGAAGTAGCAGTCGTCTCCATGGTTGGTCATAGTAATGCTGGTCTGCGTCTTGAGTCGCGGAGGTGATTAGGTTACGACCTTTAACCCAGCAGCTGGTTCTCTTCAGGGCAAACAGGACAAAGCACAGCAACGCATCACAAATCAATTCACTACGAGTTCTAGAACACATCTGCACACGCAAAACTAATACCAAAGAAGATTACATATAGTTAGTTTGTTTTCACACAAAATAGAATGACTCGCTTCAACGTGTACATTTGGGATTCTTACTGGAATAAAGTGCAATATCATCACTACTAAAACTTTAGGTTTCACATGGCCCGTTGGGTTTTTAACTTTGTCTTGTAGTTCTCTCATAAAGATTGTGAACATTTCTGTGCTTTGAATGCAACCATTAATGAACAATGTGTATGTAAAAACAAGGGAGGGGGTAAGAGAAGTGGATGTTCAATAAAATAGACCGTATGCTAAATTTGAACCAGATAGGGAAACTTTTCACTAATATGATCTGTTCTTTAACAAGTAGCTACATATGTGGAGAAGCAAAAGTACCAGTGCAGGGATTGAAATTTAAATAATTGTATTGAACAACTTTAAGAGTGTTTCTTCAGGGAGAGCCCTTGATTTAAGTATGCTCTGTTGCAAAGAGTAAAATATCTTTACTTAGGACTAATTCATGGAGACAAAAAGAAATGATGTATGAGATGAGATGGAAATAAAAAATAAAACAGATGACGCAAATCATTTTGTGATCTGTTGACCAATCAATTATGTTTTCCTGGGAATTAAATGCAGATTCTAAGTAATTCCAATCAAGATGACCAGTAAGCATTCGCACATGTATTTTTGAGCCCTAAATAAAATGGAATGTATACAAATAATCCAATGTTGATTTTGTTCTTACTACTGTGCCACGTTTTACCTGAGGTGGCTGAGAAGTTGTCTCCCTCTTGAGCGCAGTGCTGGTAGGGTATCTCCGTGGTGGTATGGAGTCCTGAAGGAACACTTGATCCGTGAGATAAGAGGAAAAGAGGGGTGGGTCGCCCAGAGACACTTGTCTTCCTACGACATCCCGTTTCTCAGACTCTCTGAGACATCTCCGCCAGACTGCTAAACATTACTGATGGTGAATGCAAGAGTCCTTTGGAGATTTTTTTTTTTATTTTTTTTTTATTAATTGGTGAGACTAAAGAAAGAAATATGAGGGGAGGGGGGGGGGGCATTAACAGCCAGAAAAGCCCACAAAAAATGGATCCAAAAAATGCTCAAATTGATGTGGCAAAAAGTGGATGGAAGGTAGGTGGAAAAACAATCCTCGGCTTCTTCTGTGGGCTTGCTGAATTTTGCACACCTGGTAACATTTGGGTGAAGGCAGTAGAAAAAAAAATGTGGGCAGGATATTCAAGCCTCTAGAGATTTTCAGCCAATGCTGAAAAGAGAAAAAAAATCTTCTGCCACTGTATTCTCATGAGGGGCAAGCTATCCATATCCAGGGATCCCCACAAAGTGGATGCTTTTAAACCTACAAATCAATCAAAAACACTCCCCAGGGAACTGAAAAGGTGTTATTAAGAGACAGACAGTTGTGCACAAATACATAGGAGACAGTTGGACATTTCCACACAGAGGTACAGTATAGTGAGACAGATATGCTCTCAATCATGACTTCTGAGTGATCTATAGAGTTTAGTGCTAACAGGGGTCCAGGTCAGCGGACAGACTCATTGACTTTACACTATCTACCCATGGTTCTATATTTTAAGTAACTAATAAAGAATATGTCATAACTAACGTTTGGGAGTCTAGACCTGTGTTGTCTATCTGTCCTTAACATGGAGGCCTTAGTTCGACACTGACGATCAGCCTCAAGTACAACTCTGGCTTCCATCTTAAGGAACAGGAAAACTGCACTCTACAGACACAAAATAGCACTTCCCCTGAAATAAAGAAAGATTCACAAAAAGTACTAACGTTACTAACTTGCTTAATAAGTAACGTTACAACAAATACGTCTCCTGGAGCCACAACCACGAAGTTGTTAATCTAACGTTTAACGTTAACTAGAACCATCAAAAACATACGTGACAGGTCACCTTCAGTGTTGGCTCAAGATATGTGTAGTCAAAGCTTAAAACCCAAGACAGCCAAGAAAAGATCAGATACTTACTGTTGAATAATAACAAGTAGACCAAAATTAGCACGAGCGATTCCCTGCAGTGTTGGAAAGACACTACCGCTACTGAATGGAGATCGGCGAATATTAGATAACGTTGGAGAGATAAATAGATGAAATAATGTTAGCAACACAAACAATAGCGTGACTCTGGATTTGATTGCCAACCTGGCTAATACTTAATATATTGTGCTCATTTAGTTTAGGGTTATTTTAGCTTACGCTAACGTTACATAGCAGAGGCCTACCTAAACCACCAATTCATCGCAACCTTATTGTTAGCGTTAAGTTAACGTTAGCTAACGCGAGCAGGATTATTAACACTACAATGTAACAACTAGAGATATTGTGTAAACAAAATACGCGGTGTTAATTACCAGTTTCAGTTTAAAAAAAACATGTAAAAGTTGTATAATGTAGGAAAGATCCCGTCCCGGTTCGTTGACTGCCGCAGACACACGACGAGACCACAGCAAAATGGCGGCAGCGGGGAAAAAGCAGGACAGCTCTGGGTGGGCCACCCACCATGCTGCATTCAGGTCGAACGGAAATATTGTTTATTCAACCACTTTTATGTACTCCCATGCTGTGTGCCACTTTTCACACAATTCTGAGGAAAATACTGTGCTTTTTAGTTTATGTAGACCATCTACGAAATGATACAAAAGTAATTGTTGCAGCAACAATATAATATATACGATCACCGTTACCTTGATAACATAGGTACATTTAGCTGACAAAACTGCATCCGCCCGCTCCACTATGTTGAATGCAAGAGTTTAAGAATAAACTATCATCACTGACTGCGTTGAGTGATAGTTCACTTAAATTAACAATATATGAACTATTACGAGAGCGAGACCGTCTTAATTCCACTCACGATGCAATACATAATATTCCCACAAGGGTGCAGTGTGAATTCCTTTTTCATGTGGCTGATGTGCTTGAATGCCGCCTCCATGTTAAGCCATGAACGCACCATTAGGCCAATTTCCTTTATAATGCGAAAAGAAGGCGATGAGGGGTACATCCCAAGTCACTTAATTGCATCCCCGTTTCCCTCACTTGGGTCCTTTCCTTGCGTCTCAGGGTACATCCCAAGTCTCTTAATTGCATCCCCGTTTCCCTCACTTGGCTCCTTTCCTTGCGTCTTAGTCCCTCCCACCAGGGATGCATGGAGAGATGCAAGGAAACCATGCGAGGAGAGCGGAAACGAGGAAATATATTTTAAGAGACATGAGACGTCCTTTCCTCAGTTGCGTCACGTAAAGTGACGTCTGTTTCTGATGACGGAGGATCAGCTGATCACAGCTGGATCAGCTGTCAGTCGGCTTTAACAGCTGGAGAGACTTTTGAGAATTAAGTTTGTGTCTGTTCACATGATCACTGTACTTAATAATAGCAACTAATAATACTAATAACTAATAAAGACACACAGTAATCATCACTGTAGAGGTGTTGTCTCTCTGTAGCCTGTTAACAAACTGTGTCTCTGTTCTGTTTATAAGCGCAGGATCGATTTCTACCGGCGGAATGCGATCGTCTCATTTATTAATTATTTGCGTCTGTACGTTTTGAAATTGTGACTGGGACGTCATTATTAAATAACCCAGAATATGATTATTGTTTCTCTTAAATTGTATAACTCATCAAACACTCAGGAATGATCAGCATCACGTGACTGAATAAAATAATGATAAATAATGTAAAAAGTGTTTCGTCTCTCCAGCTCTCTCTGACTTTAATTGTTTCCATAATAAAGGTTATTGAGGGAAATATCAGATCATGAAAACACAAATCTTTCTAATAAATGAAGAAAGTTATTTGTGGTCCTTTTGTTGTTCGGACTACAATGAACATATATTTAAACCAGACGGTGAATCAGAAAACTAATCAAATATGAATCTTGAGTTTATTTTGTGATCTGTCAGTCAGTCCGATCGGCTGCATTGTCCAATCACATAACTGATGAACAATGAGGGGGCGTGTTGGCCGTCAAAACACTTCCTGGAAGTCTGTTCTCGTGGTTTCTCGCTCATGGCTCCTCGGAGATCCCTCCTCACTCCTCGATCCTCACTCCTTCGAGCTAAATAAGAGATTTGGGACGGCCGTCAATATGGCGGCGCAGAACAACTTCCGGTTCAAGTGAGGATCGAGGAGCGAGGAAATGACAATTAAGAGACTTGGGATGTACCCTTAGTCCCACCCACCAGGGATGTGTTGCCCACCCGTCAGTGTCTGATGACGGGCGCACCAAAGAACAGTAGCAGACACCTTGAATAGCGTTTTTAACAAAATGTTTTATTCGCGCCTGTTCGCTATGCTACGGTACACGGTTCTTGCTGTTCTTCTTCACCGCTTCTTTACAAAAAGGACCAGAATACCATGCGCAGACAACCCCCTAGTGGTGAGATGGCGACACTTGCTGGCCGTTTGAACTATAACACACCTTAAAATATAACATTAGTTAGTCGAAAAATCCATTTATCTCACACTCTCCCCAACTTGAACAAATGTCGTCTCGACATTTAACTACACTGGTAACCTTTTGTGTACATACATAGAGTGGTATTACAATGATTGGGCAGCACGTTCTTTAACATAAAGGGTATGACATTTTTTTCTTTAGCACCATAACCACTGTGCACTGTGATCATGACTGCCCCTGACATCGTTTCAAACGGTAAGAGTCTCTTTCTCAGTCAATGAACTGTACCAATTTATTTCCACTACCAAGGCCGCCAGTAGCTGTTCACGGCTATTTCTCTGGTGGACACTGTTCTCTGTGTGAAATTAGGCTGACCAAGTTTGTCGTATGTCAGTGTCTGTGGTCGTCTCCTTTCTCTTTTGGGATATCCTGCTATCTGTTCGGTTTCCTCCAGCATCTCAATGTCAGAGTCCACACTTTCTCCTGGATTCCCAATGTCATCCTTGTTGTCTATAACATCCAGTTCTGCCCTGTCCGTAGCTGGGTTGTCATCCTGTTCCTCATGAGCTCCATGGAGCGAGTGGTGTCCGTCTGACACGTCAGATGTGTCCTGGGGATAGAATTCCGGTGCTGTCGGATTGAGTGCAAGCGAATCTTCCTGTTCTGTGGATGACCAAGAGAGTACTCCTGTTGGAAACTCTTCATCTGATTCTTCATCAGTGTCTGTTTGCTGGATGTGCTGTGTTCTGAGTTCCTGACTGATTCCATTATTGTTTCTTGTCCTTACTTGCTCTGTGCTTTGGAGTGTTTTTGGTGTTGTGTTTTCAGCTACAGGCAGGAAGTCACATGGCAACAATAGATTTCTGTGGAGGACTTTTGTCCTACTTTTCCCACTCTCAGATTCGACCTCAAACACAGGACTGTCATCCCCTTTACGTCCTCTGATGATGTAGACATCATTCTCCCAGTATGAGCGGAGCTTTCCCGGCCCTCCTCTCTCTGTTGTATTCCTCACTAGGACTCGGCTGCCCACTTGTAAATCCGGACCATAGATTCTTTTGTCATATTGTTTTTTTCCTCTGTCGGCTGACCTGCCTGCATGTTTAGATGCTATCTCATAGGCCTCTGTCATCCTCTTTCTCCATTTCTCCACATAGGCCTGATATGAGCCTGGCTGGTCCTCCCTTTCGATTCCAAAAAGGATGTCCACTGGAAGCCGGGGTGTCCTGCCAAATAACAAGAAGAATGGAGAGTAGCCTGTTGCATCGCTCGAGGTGCAATTGTAAGCATGCAGGACTTTAGGAAGATAGCTTTTCCAGTCAGTTTTCTGTTCCTCTGTCAGTGTTCTTAAAATGGAGAGAAGTGTTCTGTTGAATCTTTCAGTCTGTCCGTTCCCTTGTGGTGTGTGATCCCTTGATACCACAGAGTTCTTTTAGACGGTGCAGTAACTGGTTCTCAAATTCCCTGCCCATGTCATGATGGATTTTTCCAGGAAACCCAAATTTCATAGCAAAATCGTTAAATAGTTTGTCAGCCACAGTTTTTGCTGATTTGTTGGTAGTTGCGTAGGCTTGGGCAAAGCGTGTATAATGGTCTATAACCACCAGAATATATTCATACCCCCCTTTAGACTTTTCCAGGTGTAGGAAGTCCACTGAGACTAACTCATATGGGTGAGTGGTTTTGATACTCATCATCGGAGCTCGTGTTGTTCGGTTTGGTTTCCTCTTCTTGAGGCATTCACACACATTTGTCACGAAGTGCTCCACGTCACGCTGCATTTTTTGCCAAAAGAAACGGTCTCTGATCAGATTAACTGTCCTTTCTGTGCCCAAGTGACCCATCTCCTTGTGAAGCTCTTTCAGAACGAGAGGATGGTAGATCTTGGGGAGTACTAGCTGACATCTAGACTGACTCCTCCTATGCAAAATTCCATCTGCCTTGATCTCCAGTTTACTCCATTCCCTAACCAGGTTTCTCAGCTCAGGGCTTTCCTTCCTTAGGACATTGGGACTCGGCCTTTCATTTTTCATTTTGTAGACCAATACTTTGCCTATAACCGGGTCTTTTTGTTGTGCATCTCGTATTTTGTCTTTGGATATTGGCTGTACTGTGCTGACCAACCTGTCTGTATCTGCCTGTTCTTGAAGTGTACTGAATGAGACTGAGTTCAACAACGGTGCTGGCTCCTCCTGCTGCACCAGAATACCCTGCTTAGTGGCACTCACTGTTTCCTGACTGACTGACTCTGTGCACTGACTTATGTACCTCTCAAAATACATAGGCATTCTAGACAAGCCATCTGCATCCGCATTTGCTTTACCTGGTCTGTACTTTATAGTAAAATTGAAATCCGCTAACTCGGCTACCCATCTCTGCCCTGTGGCATTTAACTTTGCAGTTGACAGTATGTATGTGAGCGGTCAGTATGTCAGTATACACAACAAAGGAAGGAGTATGGAACAGATAGTCCCTAAAGCGCTCACAAATAGCCCACTTTAGTGCCAGAAACTCTAATTTACCAGAATGCAGATGATAATTTTTTTCTGGAGGGGTAAGAGTTCTGGAGCCATAGGCTATTACCTTCAGCTTGCCTTCCCTCTGCTGGTACAACACCGCTCCGAGGCCCTCTTGTGATGCATCAGTGTGGAGGACGAATGGTTGGTTGAAGTCAGGGTAACTGAGTACTGGTGGGCTGGACAGCTTATCGACTAGCTGGCACACTACTTGGCAATGTTCCTCAGTCCATGTCACATGTGTCCCACTAGGCAACTGTCCGTTTCCCTCTTTTCTGTGTTGTTTTTCTTTTGAGGACTTTGGTATTAGGAGGAGGATCTGTGCCACTTGGAGGGGCTGCTAACAGGTCATACAATGGCTTAGCCAGGCGTGAAAAGTCCTGTATGTAAGATCTGTAGTAGGAGAGAAACCCTAGCAACTGTCTTACCTCTCCAACGGTAGTAGGACGTTTCTCCTTTAAGGCCTGCACCGGGGCTATTTCTGCAGGATCCATTGTGTATCCCTCCTTAGACACGATCTTCCCCAGAAATCTTACATTGTGTCTGAATAGTTCACATTTCTTTGCTGTGAGCTTGATGCCGTGTTGTTGGTACCGCCTCAGAACCATCTGTATGTGGTTGACATGATCCTGAAAAGATTTACTGTGGACTAGATTATCATCTAGATATGGCTGGCAGATCTCATCCCGTAGTCCCCATAGACACTCCTCCATACTCCTTTGAAATTCAGCCGGTGCTGAACTCAATCCAAATGGGATTCGTATCCACTGGTACAAGCCCCATGGAGTTATAAAGGCTGTGAGAGGCTGGCTCTCTTCATCTAGAAACCCTTGGTGGTATGCCTTGCCCTGATCTAACACTGAAAACCAGGAACTCCCACTGAGACTATCTAGCATATCCTGTATCCTTGGGATGGGATGTCTGTCTGGCACTGACTTACGATTTAGTTCTCTGTAATCGCAGCATAATCTCAAGCTACCATCTTTTTTTTCTGACACAGACAATTGGTGAGGAGTAGGGTGACTTTGATTTTGTGATCCAGCCCCTGTTGATGAGGTCTTGCAGGTACTCCTTCACTTCCTGGTGAACCGGTTTTGGAACACTGATAATTCTTTTGGACAGGAGTCTGATCCTTTAAGGTGATGTGCATTTTCAGTGTTGGAATACAGCCAACATCCATATCATCTTTTGAAAAGGCATTACACTCCTCTCTCAGCATTCTTTTTGCAATAGCCTGCTGCTCGCTGGTCAGGTGATCCAGTGCTAGAGGTGGGTCCCATGCTTTGCTGTCACTCTGGGTTGGACATGGTGTGTCAGTGTTGACTCCGCCAAACTCATCAGGTGGTGTGTTTCCTGTGTCTGTGCTGCTTGTCCCTCCATGACGGGCTGCACTGCTGCTGGGTAAACTGCCTTCACCATTTCAATGTGCCCTAAGTTTGTGCGTGGGCTCAGTGCGACACTGTGTTTAGTGCTGTTAACTATAGGGACTGGAATAGTGGTACAATTCCCCTTTCGCTTGGTGAATAGCACTTCCTGTATATGTACCCCTTCTGGCAGACTGGTTTTTGTGTCAGGGCAAAACAACATCACTGTGTCTTCGTCAGTCTGTGTGTGCGAGCGGCACCTCACTGTGGTTGATTCTCCAGGAAGGAGGACTATTCTATGCTTGCCCGTTTTCACGATCACTTCCTCATTATCTGACTGGTAGGTGTGCATTAATTGTATGAAGGTCTCAGCAGCACTGGAGTCAATGCCAAAGGCCCCACTAACTATTTGTGCAACACAGTCATCTGTTGTCACTCCCAGCTGTTTTATTTGGGTATTTATCATTTCCTCTATCACATTGAAGCCTATGATGGGATCCTCAGCTACCTTCGGGTTGCTGGACACAAGCACTGGTACCAACATACTGTGATTCGAATCCTCAGAGTTCAGTTTGAACTCTACCGGTATCCACCCAATAAATGGTATTTCGGTCTGATTGGCTGCAACCCCATTTAGTGGATCTGGTCCAATAAGTTCATCAATCTGACGAATTATGCTGTGAGGGAGGTGTTTACCTCTCCAGGCATCATTTATCACTGTTGCCTGTGCCCCCGTGTCCCAGAGTGCTGTCACAGGTATGTTGTCAAAGCTACATTTCACCATATTCCGTCTTCCTATCAGTTTAATCAGTCTCCTTTTCTGTTTGGCTGAGAGGTAGTTCACCTTACACATATCTGGTAATTTGTGTTTTCTCTCTTCCTCCTCAGTTACCCTTTTCTCGACTTGACTTATTGCCACACAGAGAGGCTTGTGCTTTTCCCAGTGGTTTCTCTGACATTCTTTTGAGCAGTATAATGTGACTGAACACCCCTTACATTTTTGTAGTATTTTTACCTGGTCCTCCTCTTGTAGGCAGTTCTGGCAACATCGGGACTGTGATGGTTTTTGTTGGGTTACTGTGGGTCCCTCGACAGCAACCCTCTCCTGTTTCCCTGAGACTGGTAAGGAGCCCTGCACCCACGAGACACATGTCCAGCCTGGCCACACTTGAAGCAGTGGTTGCAGCTTTCTCCTTCACCTTTGTCCTGGCAGGTCCTGCAGCCTCTCTTCCGAGCCCCTCTCTCTCCCATTGTCTGTCTCCTGTTTGTCTATGTACTCATGGAAGCCAATACCATCTTTTTCATCTCTGCCATTTCAGTTTTCAGTTCCCTCACGATTGAATGGATCTCAGTCTCTGATGTGTGGCTGGTTGTCGGAGGCTTTTCTTTCTGGTCTCGGCTGTTCCTCCCAGCCTGTGCAGTTGGGTCTGGAGAAGAGCTATGTTGGCTGCTCGCTGCCTCACCTGAAACACTAGCATGTAGCTCATTTACACGGGCTGACTTGACAGTGGATTTCTTGAGTTTGTTGAGTCTCTCTGTCTCAAGACTTGCTGCCTCATTTACTCTTTCAATGAGCATCTCATCACTGACTGTTGGGTCGTCCAGGAAAGGCTTTATCTGGAATTTAATGTTATCACTCAACAGCCCTGTGCCCACGGACCTCAAGAATTTCTTACTTATCAAATCAGGGCTATATTGCTCCTCCGACTCATTTTCTTTTGATGCAAATAGCAACCTGTCTTTGAGTTCTATCGCCCTGAACAGGAAGTTTTGAGCTGATTCCTTCGGTTCCTGAACTATGCTAATGAGTCTCTGGTACAGGTCTGATGTATCTTCCTCATTATAGTGCCCCTTTAGAATAGTCTTAAGCTTTGAGAGAGTCAGATCAGTTTTTATTTCAAGCATATCCCGCAGTTTCAGCCCTGGGCTAATGGCTTTTATGACTGCTTCAATGATATCTGATTCACCATGACCTCTCCGAAGTCCTCGTCCGGAGGACAAATTGTCATATACCAACCTCGTACACCAGATAGACTCTATCTGGTGTACGAGGTTGGTATATGACAATTTGTCGCGCTGTCCTCCCTCGCCAATTTGCCCACTTATACGGAACTCTCTTCGAATGGTTACTTCAGGAATTTTGGATTGTTGAGGGGACTGGATAAGCTCATTCACAGTGGGGTCGGTTATATGCAGTTTATTACTGAGAGCTTTAATTTCCTCCTCTTGGAGCTTACGGGACAGTTATTGGGACTTCTGCAGCTCTACGTACTTCCCCTTTATCTCTCGTAAGCGGAGAAGTTCCTGCTCTGTTTCCTCACCACTCCCGTCAACCATTGCTCCCATGAAGGCTAAAAGATCTTGGATAATCTGACATGCTTCATCCCCACCTCATCCTGTTCAATAGCATCCAGTTTATTCTCCACTAGTTTAACAAGTGTTCGTCGACTCCTATCAATTATGGTCTCGTCATCTTCCTCAATACAGTTTAATGTGTGCAGACTTGTACTACCTGATCCCAGTGTAGTTTGGTCAGAATTGAGCTGGCTCTGTCCAGAAGCGCCTCAAGTTCCATGATGACACTGCTGTTAGCTAACTGTTGTTCTAAGTTCGTCTTGGGAGAAAGATCTTCCTCTCACTGCTGGAGATTCTGCTCGAAGACACCTTTCTCCTGACTGGCTCGCCAAGATATGTTGCCCACCCGTCAGTGTCTGATGACGGGCGCACCAAAGAACGGTAGCAGACACCTTGAATAGCGTTTTTAATAAAATGTTTTATTCGCGCCTGTTCGCTATGCTACGGTACACGGTTCTTGCTGTTCTTCTTCACCGCTTCTTTACAAAAAGGACCAGAATACCATGCGCAGACAACCCCCTAATGGTGAGATGGCGACACCTGCTGGCCGTTTGAACTATAACACACCTTAAAATATAACATTAGTTAGTCCAAAAATCCATTTATCTCACAGATGCATAGAGGTAAACCATACGAGGAGAGAGGAAACGAGGAAATGTGTTTTAAGAGACATGAGACGTCCTTTCCTCAGTTGCGTCACGTGAAGCGACGTCTGTTTCTGATGATGGAGGATCAGAAACAGGATCAGCTGTCAGTTGGCGAGGATCAAGGAGCGAGGAAATGACAATTAAGAGACTTGGGATGTACCCATAGAAATAATTATAATTATAATATCCTCAATCAAAGTCGTACTCGTTACAGTGAAAAGACTCCCACACACCGTCTTGCATACTGCTGGTATTCATTTTATAAACAGTTTTCTTCAGTTATTTCATTAGAGATGTGCTTCACTCCGACACACCTGTCACATAAATGTTTTATGTATTTAAAGTCTGTAGTTGAAATATTTGAATAACATTATTTTGAAAAGTAATAACCGGAAGTGCGTTAGTTTGACAGCGGTTCTGTTGTACAGAGTTTGACACCACAGTCTTATCAGTTGCCTGGCTGCCTGTTACTCCGCCGCCTGTTGATAGTCAATCGCCGTTGTATCTGCCACCGTTCGAATGCAAACTAAGTAACTTTAAATCAGCTTTACAACAAAACGGACAACGTTCGGAGTGAAATACAAACTGCTTTCTACCGTTAGTTGTTGCACGCCTCAATGGACACTGTTCAGGTAGGTGAGTTAGCTGAATACCCAGGTTGACATGAGTTAGCGTTAGCATGTCGCTAGCAGGGGTTGGCTAACAAGGGCAGGGCCAGTTAGCCGCAAGGAGACAAACGGGTAACAATAGCTGTTTGGGTCCTAATGTGAACGCTAGTTAGTTTACACCTGGCTAACTGTATTTTAGCACTTTATGTGTCATTGTACGTCTTTTTACACACCTTGTTTGTCATCCTCAGAAGTTGAAGGCTGGATTTTCTCTGGACCTGGGACCATTGAAAGAACCTCTTGGATTTATTCGTGTCTTAGAATGGGTAAGCAAAGTCAAAGTATTTAAACGTATCCAAACCCCGTTAACGTTACACGGTGTTGGGCCAACGTATCCAACGTTACTCCGCATTCCTCTCATATGATCCTCGTGATATTGATCTGTCCTAGTAACGTTAGTCTATTCTACTCATTCCATGGAGCGTTACCAGACCTAAAGGGTCTGCTGTGTTGCTTGCAAGATGTTCTGTTACAGAGATTAAAGCGTAAAAGGCTGAGAAACGTGTTCATTAACTTCACCAGGTTCCTCTGGCTCTGCTTTGTTCATTTGTAACTTTGGAGTCTTGGACTTTGACCTGGTTCAGAGTCAAATGATGCCACCGATTGTGGATTAACAATGCATGTAGCTCCTGATTTCCAAATCTTTACCCAAATGAGGATGTCAACGGTCTGTTAAAGCTTTGCACTCTTTCAGCAGTACACTTTATTAGGAATAGCAATGGACTGGAATAAACTGGAAGCTGAAACAATTACTAAGAAATATCCCGATATTGTGACGTCTGTATTGAAATAGTCCAGCTAAGATAATAGTTGTTACATCATTTGCATGAAATCACACTTAAGTGGTGTTGATGCTATGAAAAAGTGAAAGTAGAGGTCTGAATCGGAGCTCCTGTGAACCAGGACTATATGTGGCTGTTGTGAGAATCAAATAGCTTGTGTATATGTGTGCTGCTGCTCAAGCTCTTCATATCACGACCCTGTGAGTCTGAGGTTGACTTCATAATGAGTCATTTGAATGCACCTTATACTAAATATAGAAAGCAGCTTAGGAACACCCTCTCTAATGTGACTGCTAATACTCGTAGTGCTCTGTGTTTCTGGTTGACGCAGACTACTGTGCTAACTTCTCCGTTACAGCAGGCCGAGCTGTGTGTATTTAAGGCGTGTGTTTGTGGAGCAGCCAGGTCCTGTTGCTAATCAACATTTACAGCAGGTATTATCTGCCGCTGTGCTCGAGAGTTTCACTCAATGAGCCTGGCTTCTATTCCACTATCAAAGTTTACACACCTAGTTAATACATTCAATATCAAACACATTTACGTGTATTATTTTCTTAGTTTTGCAGGTTGTTGTTGGTTTTTCCATGGGCAAGAATAATTAAAAGTCAGGTGATTGGAAAAATTGTGAATAAGTCAACAGTTTAGCAGAAATATAAAAAACATTTTATTTGAAGGTATAGCTTAAAGTGAGGGCACACTGTTCTTTTGCAAATAGGGTAATAATCATTTCAAAATAAAAGCCATTCCAATGAGTACAGTAGGACCAGAGAGTCTGTCTGTGTGGTTAATGCTTTTACTGTTTGCCGTTGTTTACTCCCCCAAATAAGTTTAGCTAACCAGGGGGGTTTGTCTACAACCTATATGATCACAAAACTGCGTGTGGTGCTATTTTGCTCTGTTCACTGACATGTTTGACTTGACACAGCAGGAACGGCACAGGTTTAATTAATAACATTAACGATGGCTCAGCTCCATTCAGTGTCCCAGTAAGCTACTCCAGTGAGACCTCATTAATAGAATTAAATACACCTGTGCCTTTCCTTCTATGACATGTCTCTCATGAAAAAGGTCTATTAACTAGTACAAGGTTATTATCCATAAAATGATAGAACTAGCAAAGTAAGTTACTGCTGATGACACTTAATTGTTTTTTGCTTGCATATGCATTTACTGTTGGAGAGCAATGTTGGGGTCTATATTTTTAAAATGGAAAAAGAATGTTGGAGGAGAACCAGTTCGGCAGTACTACGTTTTTGTTGAAGCTGACGAGGTGCCGGTGTCTCACCGGACAGGGCTCACTACCCAGGAAAGGGACACACGATACTTGATGCAGGAACTACATCTCCATTTGGTTTTTGTTTTTACATGCATGCGGACATGTTTCTACCCTTTCCTATAATTTGTCATCAACATGCAAAGCACATTTGTTTGTAGGAAGAACAACCATAGTTTTATGCTCAAGAAACTGTACTGAACTCACTGAAAAAATACTAACTTCTCTCTCAAAAATAGAGTCAAGATCCAATGACCTTGGGAGCAAAGACTTCTTGTGCCAAATAACAATTTGCAACTTTTTTTTTTTACTGTCCTATTCAAATGAATGAGAGGGCTGCTTTTTCATGCCCAGTTAATGTTGGTCTGTACAAGGTCTAAATACGGGGCAGCAGGGTATGGTTTGAAAATTCCTGGACCCCCCCTACAGTCAGCTCAACGCCAATATTTCTATCACGTTTAGGCTACTTGTATCACTCGGCTGGTCCAAAATTGCATCCACAGCTTGGCAGATAGGGACGATGTGTTATGATTGTGTAATCAGCCTGATCAATACTTGTCAATACGCCTATTATGTTTACTCTGTACTTACCAGTTAGAGACTGTGGCTAAGTGGAGAGCAGGGTCGTCCTTCATTCAGAGGATCGGCGGTTCGATCCCCTCCGCTTGTCGCATTTCGATGTGTCCTTGAGCAAGACACTTAACCCCCAAATTGCTCCCGTAGCTGTGTCTAAGGTATATGAATGTGATAGAATCTGATAGACAGGTGTCACTTAGCCCTTAACCCTGCCGTCAGTGTGTGAATGGGTGAATGTTGACAAGTAGTGTGAAAGCACTTTGAGTGGTCGGAAAGACTAGAAAAGCTCTATACAAGTACAGTCCATTTACCAGTTAGCAATAGCCATAGTAAAACCAAACTCTATAGGCTTTAAATGTCCCTCTGGAAAACTGAAACAGGTTTACTATTGACTATTTACCAACAAAATCTCCATTTGTTATTTTGCCAATTTTCTTCTCTGGTTTCTTTGTGGTTTCTGTTTCCCTGTATGCGCCAAACATTTCTAGAGTCAGAATCTTGTGAAGGAATAGATACTGTCAATGTCAAAGGTCGACAGTTTGGTGGCTCTGCTTTTTGAGTTTGAGGATCTTTGCCCGTTTAAAGTGATAGTTTGGATTATTTGAAGTGTGGTTGTGATTGGGATACATATTCTACAGTAGATGGCGGTCGGCAAGCCCCCAGTTTGGAGAAACAGACGAGAGTAGCAACACAATCTCAACACAATCCCCTCATCAAAGTGATCGGTAGGGTTATCACTCTAGGCATGACACTACCGTCATCAACCTGATTACAAGCAACGATGAGACTTCACATAGAGAGGAAATCAACAATCCTTCAGAGTGATGCTCAGAGAACAACCTACTGCTCAATGTCAGTAAAACCAAGGAGCTGATCGTTGAATTCCCTGGGAATCAGCATCACAAACAACCTGACATGCTCATCACACATCTCCATCCTGGTAAAGAAAGCTCATAAACAGGTGTATTTCTTAAGAAATAAATTCCTGTACCGAGTACTTGTTACTTTTACAGAGGAGCAATAGAAAGCATCCTGACTGGAAACATTAAAAACTGTGTACGACTCAGGACAGGAAAGTGATTAAAACCGCCAAGAACATCATTGCTACACATTACATCTAGCATCAGTGCTATTGGTGACAAGAGGTGCCTGCAAAGAGTCCAAAAGATATTAAAAGACAAAACCCACCCAACCACAACCTGTTCTCTCTGCTACCGCCGTGCAAGAGATACAGAAGTATCAGCTGCCGTACCACCAGACTTCAGAACAGCTTCTTTACTCTGGCTGTGAGACTTCATCAGAATCCTCCATCTTTCAACAAATAGTTTAGTTTTTAGTTTTTTTGTGTATTTTCTTCTGTAGCAAAATGGGACTCCAAACTGCATTTGATAATGCAAACCTGTTGTACAATAAATGAACCGTGTAACTTTGTGAAGCAATGTACTGCTGTGGACAAGGGCAGCAGCAAAACCTATGTTAGACATATAAAAAATCAGTATTGGTTTAAGAGTATACTATACTTCGTATATTTCCCGACATGGAACTGAACTAAAAGTGAAACTTCTATACTGTCTCTGTCAATTGAGTCTTGTGGCTTTAAAGAGAGCATAGTAAGTTTGATTTTTAGTTAATTTCCCTGTTGAAATGGGCTGTTTTATTGCAAGATTATGCGGTAAAATATTGTAAATATAACGTACAATTAAACTGACATTGACTTTCCTGCAGCCCCTGTCCACAGCAGTACATTGCTTTGCTCCGTTTCTCTAAACATCTACTGTAGACTATGGACTAGTAGCTTATATAACCCTACTTCAAAACACCTGAACTATTTCTCTTTAAGACAGGCACTGAGCTTTCAAATCAGATTTTCACATCTGCAGTCATTGTTCGGAGTTTTTAAACTTTGCCACTTCCAATCTCTCCACTCATTTACCCAGCAAGTTCAATTTGTTCAATCTCAAGGCTGAAATAGACTTGTTGTTATTCTAGTACTGCCTGCCTCCCTTCTACTGTAATGCTCTTGGACGATGTTTGTAAATGATACTACTGAATACTGATACTACTCAAATATGCCACAGCCTGTAAACATGGACGTTGGCCAGTAACGATAGTGTTTCACAGTGTCTGACGGAGGGTGGTCATCACTAAGGGAGGTGGTGGTTTGGCCATTGTTTTTGGGTCACTATTGCTTTATGTTCTTAACACTAACCCTAACCCACATACAAGTTCATGTACTGTATTTCCAAAGGCACCACTTTAAGTCTTGTGTTTACCAATCGTGCTCATTCTTTTCTTGGAAATGAGTCATTCAGCATGAAAAAAAGCATACAGAATGACTTATCGAGTAAAGAAATCTCAGGCAGCCCTAATAAAATGTCACATTGCTAGTGTCAGAACCTTGTGACTGGCTGCTATCTCGTATGTGTCCTGCCACTCCCTGACCAGGAGAGGTAGTTACGCAATGCTTGGGTGGGAGGCCGGGTGGAATACTGGACTCTGGAACTCCCCACCCTGTCTGCTGGGTTTATTTGGGGTGCTGTCAGATTGGCCTGGGTGGGTCAAACAGGGCTGAGATGAAAGCTGAGAAATGTTGTGGGGATCCAGAGACACCTGAAAGATGAAACCCATTCCTGAAAATCCTGAGTGGGTGTGAAGCTTTCTAAATACTGCACTCCAGTCCTCTCTGTGTGTTCCTGTTGTTTATCCTGCTGTCTCTGCTCCACCACTGCAGGCTGTCCACCTCGGTGCTTTGGCCCATTGTATACAAATGTTATGTAGCTGAAAAGGATCCTGATGATTTGGGAATGTGCTTTGGTAGATGTGGGTGTAAATGAACAAAGGACATTATTCTTGAGAGGAAGTTCTGAAGCAAGAGTCACATAGCCTAATCAGACGCCTTTTATTGGTGGAAGGATGTCCGTGGAGGGGGGAGAGGTTTGCCCTTAAACACAGTGTTCCTAGCTACTGTAGTGCTTATTCACATATATGTTACGAGACCACAACACCATTTGTTTATTAGAAAGCAGCAGTATTCTTGTGACCATATCATCAAATTGTCACTGTCATATAAACCATGAACCTCCAATATGGTAATTAAGTTGGTGTTGAGGTAATTTTCCAACTCTTTTGGCTGATTAAGAAACGCTTTGTATAAAACCACATATGCATTGTCATCGACACATTGTGGGACATTGCAGCACAAGATGTTTGAGGTCGACTAATTAATCCGTTTGGCCGATGGGGCACTCCAGCCTTAAATGCATGGCAGATTTACATTATGCTTTAGATATTTATTATTTAGATACTTTAAGATATTTTTTTCAGAAAGCAATTCTCCACTTCAAAAGTAAACCTTTGTTCTTTGCAAAATATCAGCTCTCTGTTCACCATACAAGACAGGCAGACAGAGAGGAAAATAAGTAATTCAACTGTCAATATAATTGACCAATCTCTTCCAAATAATCCAGCCATGTAGCTATCCGTTCAGCAAATCATTTTGAACACTTTATGATCGTCCTTACTTCAGGAATATGCATCAACAGCAATGGTTTGAGTGGCATTTAACAATGCAACGGGACAGGAAACCACAGCAAATCGCTCATTAATAAATAAAACATATTCCAATGATGTAATCCACCAATGATCCAATTCAGAGTGACAAATACGCATGTAGTATGCAGAAGTAGTCGTCAGCAGTAAAGAGATTCATACACGATAGATGTCGCGGTCATGAGGAGGTAAAATCACTCCCACCATGGTTATATTATGGTTGCTTCGATGTTCATATTTATGTATTAATAAAGTTTGATGTTCCGTTCCAGAATTGTATTTTTATTTATTACTTTGCTGAGGCTTAACTATGTTTAGAAAGCTAAGTAAATAAAAGCGTTTCCCATAAATATTCCATCCCAATGAAACAGATACAGTCTGCATAGGGAGGAGGTCAAGGATGGATGGGTCAACAAAACATCTTCCAGCCTAGCCCAATTTCCAGTGTGGGTTGCTCAAGAGAGGCTGTTCCAACTGTGTCAAACCTTGCTGCTTACTTCATCGCCCGTGTGAGAAATTAGACTGCTTTGCTCAGGAATTGAAACTCCTGACTGCAGTTTGTGCCACACAGCAGTGGATTGTCTGGCAAAACCCTGGTGTGGTATCCCAGTGATTCTGCACAGTCAGTCCCTGGTGAGGGTTAGAGGAAACGGTCTGGGTTCCTCTCTGCTTCCATTCTTCCTGCTGGGGTCTGCTCTCTGTCAGCGGAGTGGAACATGTCAGCTTGTTGTTCTTGCTTTCTGCTGACATTCATTCTCCTGCAGTAACAACCCCCCAACGTCAGCGTTGTCTTCTCAGTGCTGCATTAGAATTATCATTCACCTGACACACACAGGAAAAAAGGAAAGTTTCTACCACAATAAGAATCTTCTGAAATGATTCAGTGTTTTTTTGTGGTTCTTTTAAGCATCTTCAATAAGCAAACCTAGTTCATTTGTATGGTTCCTTTCACTCACAGCAGCAAATTCAAGTACTTTATGTAAGGCCAAGAAATGCATTCAAATTTAAAAAAATGTCAATTCTAGTAGAAGAAATATCTCACTGAATTACAGTTTTAGGCAGTTGTAGTAGCAATAAATTGCTCCAAATTGAATAAAGTTGTAGTCAACGGGACACGTTTGATTCGGTCCCCTAAAGATATGAGAGACCTGCCATGGTTTCAATGTGCTCCAGTTCCTTACCCTTTCTGTGGTTTATTGTTTCCTTCTGTAGACATACATCTTTAAAAACTGCTCCCAAATATATAATTCCATATTCTGACCGATACAGATCTCTGCAGCTCCTTTAGGGTTATCTTTGTTGCCTCTCTGATTAATGTCCTCCTCTGGTCCGTGAGTTTTGTAATAATGGATTTGATGATGCTCCTTTAGATCATGTGACACTTGGTTTGCACACAGGTGGACTTAATTTAACTAATTGTGTGACTCCTGAAAGTAATTGGTAGCACCAGATCTTATTGAGGGCTCTATAGCAAAAGAGGTAAATACGTATGCACACATCACTTTTCACTTTTTTTACTTGCTTTTCTTTTATTCCACCTCGCAAATTTTTATTTACATCAAATCCAAATGTAAATCCATTTTAATGGCAGGTTGTAATGCAGCGAATTATGAAAAACACCAAGGGAGTGAATACTTTTGCAAGGCTCTGTATGTATGAGAAGTGGCATAGCTACAATATGTGTTTATGCATGTCGAGATCATCCTGAATAACAGGTACGTGTGTGTACTTTCTTCAGAATGCCCCTGCTTATGTCCATGATATAGCACGAAATGTCCAATAAATCAGACAGTTGTAATGATGGTGATCCAGTTTCTGAAATGATTAGTTATTGAATCAGGAGGAAATAATTTAGTTTCAATACATTCATTCTTTTCAATGGATGAAGAAAAAGAATCACCAGCCTATCCTTTAAAGAATACCAGTATAGTATTCACTTTCAGTCTATCTACTGTATACGATGGACTTTTGTGAAAGCTAGACTGGTTGAAGCTCATTGTGTGGTCGTTCAGCTTCATAAAGATTTCAGCTTCATAAGCAACAGGGAGGGAGCTTCCTGTGTGGGGAAGGGAGTTGTTTCAGAATGCATCTGTTGCCTCTGGGTATGCTTCTGAGAAGGGAGAAGGCGTCATTCTATCAACTTTATATTGACTTGAATGTAGGAGCTGACCTCTGATCCCTAAAGGTTTAAAAGTTTCTGTCTTTACAGATATGTGGACTTTATTATAAATGGATATCACTGGATGTCAAACTGGTCTGTGTGTCTGGTCCACCACCAGCAGTGTTTCACAGTGTCAGGTGGAGGATTGTTATTCATTTACTTTCATTTGAAACTTTTATTAAGATTGTATGAATGTATATGAATTTTTCTTCATTAAAGCAGCAAAATCAGGTTTGATTTCTTGTGAAAACCAAAAGCCTGATGGCTTGAGACTGCAGTCCATCTAACAAACATTTAAAACCTCTTACCCTCACATCTTTGTCTGCCTCTACAGGTCTTCACCATCTTTGCCTTTGCCACCACTGGAGGTTACCTTGGGACAACCCACTTAACAGTCAAATGTCCAGGAGACAATCTGCCTGTACAGCCTGTGTTTGGCTACCCGTTCAGGTACTGTAGGAGACTAGAGCGCTCCCATCCAGATTGTTTCAGTAACACCTCCTCTTTCAGTTATCAAAGCACCCAGCTGTGGAACACTGCCATCATCTGGTGGAAAGAAGTGTTCTTCCACTCTGTCTCTGCAGGTTAAATCACCATCCTCCCCTGTTTCTCCTTTAGCTGGCTTTTTTTGTCTCGATATATCTGAATACACACTACTTAAGTTGCACTGACATTTCAGTGTGTTTATGTTGTCACTGCAGAAGTCCTCCAACATCAGTCTTAATGCTGCTGGTAACCAGTGGGAACAGCTATTGCTGGGCAGCTGCATTGAGATCCACTTTCAAAAAGGACTGGGTCATGCAGTTGGGATCAATATCACAATAGAAATATCTCTCAAATAGTAACATATCAGCAATGCATGTTCAGTGCAATAAACTGTGTTCTATGATATGCATAAAATTCTTAGAGAAAACAATCAGTCACTCTTGTTAGTTTCTACAGCTTGCTCGTAAATGATAAATTTGAACAACACACTTTTGTTGAAGGATGTCATGATACGACCATATCATTTGTCACAAGACATCCTGCATGAGCAATCAGCAGAAACGGAACATCTGTGCTGCTGCTATTAAGACGAGACTAAGAGGGTATTTAAGGACTGCTGCACTCTCATTAAACAGTAACGGTGCATTTGTTCTTACTTACTAAAGGACTGCACTGAGGTCAAATTCTAAATGTGACATCTGGGGAGAGCAGGGGTAGAATCTGCGACACTGACACATGAAGGCAGTGAGGTCAAACAGGGCCGTGGTGAGCTCTTGTTGCTATCCTTACAGTATTTAAGCAGCAAATGATTAAAAATCCATTCTTAAGTTACTCTGAAATAGATTTCTGTTCAGCACCATAACATTAGACCAGAGATCGTTCCTTTCTGTTCCCTCGGTGGCAGCCTGCTTTATATTTCTTTCTGACATTGATTGCGCTGAGTATGTCCAGTCCAGTGCAATTTGATCAAAGCAGCCAGTAATACGCATTATGCAGGCTGCTATTTATTTACCTAGAACTAAGTCAATAACGTATGCATTTCTTGGAGGACTAACACTCCCTTGTAGTCCAAAGTGTCCTCTCACTAACCAATACCGTATATTGGTTTTTATAGTTTTAGTTTTACTTCTCATTATCGTGTAGTGCAGTGTGATTAATGTCACTTCTACAATTGGACAAGGGATCCCTCTTACCCAACACACTTTTTAATATCATGGTAAATGGTAATAGTTGTCGGAAGACAATGTCCCAATCAATGTCTTTATGATGACGCTGATCTCAGCTCAAGAGTTTAAAGCTCTGTTTAAATTGTGCACGCAGCCTTTGTAACACAAAAGAAAGTCTGGCTTAACCCTTTCATGTTCTCCCTTCTTGCCTTCCTTGGATAGAACAGTAACCCAGGTGAGGACTTGTTTTCTCTGAAATCACACAACTAGAGCGTAAAGAGGAGTCATCAGAGCGACTGCTGAAAGCTCCTTCTCCCTCTCTCCTCCCTGCAGGTTGCCAGCATACCCGTATAAGATACCATCGTGCAACAGCACTCTATCCAATGACACCTTCCTGCAGGGTGACTTCTCGTCCTCAGCAGAGTTCTTTGTGTGCGTCGGCGTGTTTGGGTTCCTTTATTGCACCGCCACACTGATCCTGTATCTTGGCTACCAGAACGTCTACCGCCAGACCAGCCGTGGTCCCATCATAGTGAGTACACGTCCTGTGGTCGTCAGTGAGCTGTCTACTTGCCTACTAACCCCATCCACACACACCAGCCTGAGGTATGAGCAGAAAAGGGGCCATTCAGACCAATATCTGCCTTGTGTCAGAACACTGTGGTGGAGGAGGCATGTTATTAAAGGCTGCAGTGAGACATGAAATACAATCTAATCTCCAGTTTTTTTTATTTGAAGGCTTCTCAAATGCAAGACAGATGATAGATATACCGGATTTTATCAGGGCAGCAGTATTTTGTCTTAAGTGACTATTGCAAGGTTAACAGTAGAAATATGGCACTCAATTTACAAACTAATCTACCTGGATTGTGGGCTTGAACATATCCGATTGGCTAACACAGTGCTTAGCTGAATGATGGTGTTAAAACTAAACCCGGGTCAACTGCGATGATGACCTATAGAAGACCTATAGCCTGATCGCAGCCTAAGGCCATGTCCACACTACTACGTTTCCATTTCCAAGGTCCACCTCTTGCTCTAACGTTACGGCTGTCAGATTGAGCAGTGTCGAGCTCTTCCATGCAATGTATGTTAGCAAGCATCCTCCGGTTTGTGCTTATGGTGAGAAAAACAATGTCAAATAAAAATAGTATCCCAAATAGATAATTAAAAGCGCAGGAGCAATGCTAGTGACACAATAAACAGAAAATAACTCCTAAAAAGTATGAAGCATTTTTTTGTCCTAGAATAGAGAGTGTACTCATTTTATGTAGAAGATAAGGTTACCTTCAACAGGAAGTATGGACTTTCTGAATATTCTATGTGATATTGATGTGTGTGTGTGTTTGCTGTGTTCTCCCTGCCAGGACCTGTTGATGACTGCTGCCTTTGCCTTCCTGTGGCTTGTGTCGTCCTCGGCCTGGGGCAAAGGCCTGACTGATGTCAAATGGGCCACTAACCCAGTGCAACTAGCCATGACCGAGTCATGCAAGGGCATCTGTGAGGCCGGAGAGTTCCCTTCCATGGGCCGCCTCAATGCCTCTGTGGTAAGTCACGGTAAAGTAGTGCAGCTGCTACAGAACCTATTTCTTCCTTCTGAAGAAACTCCAAATTCTCAGAGTGAGAGGAAACTGTCTTTTAGAAAACTTTTCTAACTCATCCTGTCTGCTCCAGGATTTAAACTGGATATGCATCTCTGGACATTCCAGCCGATCTTTTGACAACAAGATTTTCAAAAAATAGAACAGTTTACACCATTGTGGGACAGATTTTGTCCTGGACGTATTCACTCCATCCACACAGCTGCACAAAACAAGAAAACTGAGCTTTACATTGAAAAAATGGGTTTTTAAACATAAAACTTTATTATATTCATTAATTGTCTTTTAAAATACAATGCAAATTGGTGGCTTCTTGATTTAGACTGTCTTGTTATATCACACGTAATTTCATCAATCATAGTTCAGTACCTCAACATGTATGCAGAATGGCCAGTTTTACAAAGAGAATTGCTTTGGCTACATCATCATGGCCATTTACAAAAGCAATGAATATAAAACATATGATAACCTGCTGGTGTAACGTGTTTGAAAAAGTAGATGACATGAAGATAATTGTTTAATTTTAGTAATAAATGTCATTTTAAACCTTCAGCTCGGAGCTTTACGTGAATCTGAAAGTAATGCTGCAGTAAAAGTACTAATACCACATGGAAAATAATCCTAAAGTAAACGTATTGATTGTGCAGTAAAGTGTTTTTCTATTACATCTGATGTGTCTGGATTAATATTCCTGCTGCATTAATATGTATGTTACATTGTAACTCCTTTATATCTTTTTGGATGGTTTAATCTACATCAATGCATCATATTCTATAAGACCGTCATGTGTTTGTAGAGTCTCTGTCCTGTGAGAACCACGTATCTCTAAAAAGAAAAACGGCCTGTTTTCAGCTTTGTGATAATGTATTTTCCAGCTGATCAAAGAAGCTTTGATTTATTTAGCTGAAGATATAGGAGGATTTTCTCAACACATGAAGGAAACACTTCATCCTACAGTTTATTATAAACATTCAACATCAACAAATAAAGACAAACTTCATCCTGCATTTTTCACTAACATTCAACATCGACACATAAAGGAACACTTCAACCTTCAGTTTATCACAAACATTCAACATTGACACATAAAGGAACACTTCAACCTTCAGTTTATCACAAACATTCAACATCAACACATAAAGGACCACTTAATCCTTCAGTTTATCTTCAACATCAACACATAAAGGACCACTTCATCCTTCAGTTTATCACCAACATTCAACATCAACACAAAGGACCACTTCATCCTTCAGTTTATCACCAACATTCAACATCAACACATAAAGGAACACTTCAACCTTCAGTTTATCACAAACATTCAACATTGACACATAAAGGAACACTTCAACCTTCAGTTTATCACAAACATTCAACATCAACACATAAAGGACCACTTAATCCTTCAGTTTATCTTCAACATCAACACATAAAGGACCACTTCATCCTTCAGTTTATCACCAACATTCAACATCAACACATAAAGGACCACTTCATCCTTCAGTTTATCACCAACATTCAACATCAACACATAACGGAACACTTCAACCTTCAGTTTATCACAAACATTCAACATCGACACATAAAGGAACACTTCAACCTTCAGTTTATCACAAACATTCAACATCAACACATAAAGGACCACTTCATCCTTCAGTTTATCACCAACATTCAACATCAACACATAAAGGACCACTTCATCCTTCAGTTTATCACCAACATTCAACATCAACACATAAAGGAACACTTCATCCTTCAGTTTATCACCAACATTCAACATCAACACATAAAGGAACACTTCATCCTTCAGTTTATCACAAACATTCAACATCAACACATAAAGGAAACACTTCATCCTTCAGTTTATCACCAACATCAACATCAACACATAAAGGAACACTTCATCCTTCAGTTTATCACCAACATTCAACATCAACACATAAAGGAACACTTCATCCTTCAGTTTATCACAAACATTCAACATCAACACATAAAGGAAACACTTCATCCTTCAGTTTATCACCAACATTCAACATCAACACATAAAGGAACACTTCATCCTTCAGTTTATCACAAACATTCAACATCAACACATAAAGGACCACTTCATCCTTCAGCTTATCACAAACATTCAACATCAACACATAAAGGACCACTTCATCCTTCAGTTTATCACCAACATCAACACATAAACTGAAGGATGAAGTGTGCCTTTATCACCAACATCTGGAGAGACGTGGTTTTACCTGGACAGGAAGGAGAAAACTGTCATCTGAAAAGTAACTAAAGCTATCAGACAAATGTAGTGGAGTGAAAAGTACAATATTTACCTCTGATGTAGTGGAGGAGAAGTAGAAATATACAATTTTATTTCTCCTGCATTGAATTGTGCAGATCTGTCAGCCTTTTTAATAAGTTGAAAAAGCAATATTTTATTTCATTTAATTGCTGTATTAAACTCCCACTGAAACATAGGGGCATTCTTTTTATTAGAAGAACATCTGTTCCATGGTTAGAGTGGGATACTCGGCACCACTACTTTGTCCGTTAACGGTGGTGGTGGTGTAGTATCACTATGGCTGATGGTAGATTATTATTGTACATGAGTGCTCTGGTGGCAGAGTACAGCCAGTGCCATCTAGTGTTTCAAATAGAAACCAACATTCCCTTCCATTGCTGGGATTGTTCCACAGTTTGCTTCAGCAGTGTACAGTTAACTATAACATTTCAAATGAAAGTGTAGGAGTTGATGTACAGGTCAAACCTATTCAAGCCTTCTTTAACATCACCAGTATTGAAACCTCAGTGTGTTTTCTAGTGTTACCAGCAGCAGCTATGCTAATGTGTGCAGAGGAACCCTTCAGAGCTTATGGCGCGACTGAACTGGAACACACAACATCATGAATAAGTAAAGTACTCATTAGGGCTTGGTTGTGTGGAGAAAATCCAATCCCACCATATTTTTTACCAAATACCTCTGTCAATATGACAACAAAATTGGTGCTTTTTCAAAATATTTCCACAATGATGGTTTTGATAAATAATCATTGGTGATCACTTTACTGTAAAACGGCATTTAAAACCAGGAAAAGACAACACTTATGCCATATTACGATAGTCCAACTCCAGACGATATCTAGTCTCGTATCACAATATAGATATGATCTCAATATACCATCTCTTCCACACGGTACACATCATTTGTTTGTAACTTATCATCTCATCTGCTTTCCGGTCTTTCTACAGATATTTGGCTTTTTGAACTTGATACTGTGGGCCAGTAATTGCTGGTTTATTTACAAGGAGACTCCTTTCCACAAGGACCCCAACCCACCGGCCACCATGGAGGAAGAAGGAGCCCCCGGGCCCTAGCCACATCACCGAGGGTCCTCAAGCATCGCCCTGTGCCCACAGCAAGAACCGCTTTGTGCACAACACTGGTTTCTGATGTTAACCTGCAGAAATAGAAACAGAGTGAAGGCTATTGTCCTAAATACTCCCCTATACCTCCCAATACTTGTCAGAGCTATTTTACAGTTACTGGTCTTTAGCTCAAGTTAACTTGGTCCCCACTGACAATGAGCAACCATAAGTTCTTTATGTTTTTCTCCTAAATCTGTCATCGCTGTTTGTATTTAGTGTTCAGAACAGCAGGCCTGCAGTGCATTAGCTTCCACATTAGCTTCCACATTAGCTTCCACATTAGCTTCCACATTAGCTTCCACATTAGCACACTGTCCTCCTTTTTATTTCCGCCCTTCAGGGAGGCACTTAATGATGAAGCTCTGATGTAAAAACCCAGAGTCTCTACTGGTCTTCAGACGGGGGGGAAACCAAATGATTTAGAAGCCGAGAGCAAACAGCCCTCACGGTCAATAAAAGCAAGTGTTGCTATGAGAAACAAAATCCATCTTTTTAGGTGGGAGCAAATGCACACCAGGTGTTCTGAGCAGGAGTCCTCCTTCTGTTATGTAATCCTGCGCTTTTTTTTTTCTTTCTTCTCCATAATAGCTGAGCCATGCTGTATAATGTGACTAAGGCATTTGTTCTCTTCTTTTCTGAGCTCTGCCGCCGAGGCACCAGGCCATCTAAAGGTTCAATTAACCACCGCACCGTTTCCCCTCTAGGGTTCTAATCTACTGACACTTAAATATACTTAATAGCCCCATGGGTGTTTCCGTTTCTACAAACTTTAGTTTTCTTGTGCTTAAAAAGAATACACACTAAGTAAAAAGGAAAAAAACCACACTACGATATACTGTACTTTAAATGGGAAAGCAGAGACTTGTCTTTCAAAACTGTAATTTGGGCTGATGCTTCAGGTTGGCTGTGACAGTGTTTATCTTCAGCCTGTATCCACACGTTTACTCAAGTAGCTGTTGTACTTCAGACATCCGGCCCAACCATGTTTAGTTCCTGTTTGAGCCAAATGTTACATCTACACTACTCCTCAACACTATGTCTCATTTGAATGAAAGGTGACATTATTTATATACAGTTCATATGTATTTTTTATCCACTAATTGGTCCGTTTCATATTTTAAAAACCAATGTTGGGTTTATGTTTGTATTTCCCAATGGAAACGTGTCAATGTGCAGCATCTCCTTGATTCTTTTTTTTTTTTGTATTTCAGGTTTTCTGTTAGATGTGTTGTACCACTGAGTAGCCTCAGGCTTAATCGTGTGATGATAAATAGTTCAAGTAACAAAAGATTGATGTAATGTTGCTGTATTTCTTAATGACTGCTGCCCATGGCTGTGCTCTTCATGTAGCTTCACAGCCAGCTCCATACATTAGAAGGTGTTGTACTGAACTCCTACAGTCACTCTTTGTCAGCACATTGATTATTTGCATTGCACTAAGAGGGATCTAATGATCTCTAAGAAGTAACAGTTTTGAGTTCTTTGCCCACCTATGCAGCTGTTCTATTTCACCGCTGTGGCCTCTGTAGGGAATAAACAAGGCAAAGTTTGAGTCACTAACTAAAGTAGTTTATTTCCAACATATCAAAATCAGACACATATTTCTTAAGATGCTTTATCAATTTTAAAAGATAAAGCATAGTTAAATTAGAGCACAGTAAAATGTGGTATGTTTATGTAATTCATTTTTGAAATTGGACTTGATGTATTCGATGCCTTTTCTGTTCAAAAGGAAACTGGTTTAACTGTATTGACAAGTATAAAACATGAGAGCTGTAACTACTGCATTCTGTCTCCTTTCTTTATCACATTGCAAAATGGCTTTATAAATTATAAATTAGCATATCTGTACCTCCTACAGACATTTATGTGCAGAATTATGTATAGGTACATATATTATGTACTTGTATACATATTTGTGTGATGAGAGCATCTTTCTTATTAGTCTTATGGTATATATTTTGTAGAAATTAGACAACCCTGCTTGGTCTACATATGTTTCCTCCAGCCCATTCAGAATCTCTGGGTCAGATCCACTAAGTCAGGAAGTCAGTCTTCTAAAGTGTTTTCAACAAACTAAAACTGTGAGGTGCCAAACTCAGGAATTCTACAATTCCACACATAAAGACTGCAGTTTCCTGTTTGGATCATTAGTCAGTTAATAGCGCGACTCAGCCTGATGTGTATGGAGGTAAATGAATTCACCCAAATGTTTTTGGGTCAGTGGTTAGCATCAAAGACGGTTGTCAGCTTCATCCCTCCGTGGAAGATTCATCCGAGAGCGAAGTCACTCCCTTTGTCCTTCCTCAGCACCACTCCTCTCTCCCACCAGCAGGAAACACGGAGGCCATGAGAATGGGATGCTACCAGAATAGACACTATACATGCTACAGAGATGTTGCCCCAACCTTTTAGCTTGCGACCCCTTAGAGTTAAGTTGTTTGTCTGAACAACCATTTTGAGCAGTTTAAACCTTAAGGGGTTCTTCATCAAAAGGACTTTCGAGGCCTGAAGAGTTGAAAGCATCTAGTATTTGACAAGAAAAGAGCTAAACAATCATAGAAAAGCCTGTATCCCTTTAAAAATCTGTGGACCACTAGAGGTACTTGTGAGATGTGATGTGAACAGCGTTCTGTTCTTTGCCCAGCCCTGCTCTTCTGATACAAGGCCAGACTGATGGCAGTATGGAGGCATGACACCAATTCAGGTATCTGTTTTTGTTGGGGGCGTTTCCCAAGCGTCTATAGATGCAACATGTTAAAAGGTTATTTTATTGTCATTATACAACAGGGTTGCACAATGAAATGCAGATGTCAGTCCCGTTTAGCTACACAACAAAAAAAAAACAGAAAACAATATACAGTATATGGAGGGTGAAGGATGAATTAAGGCATCTCAGAGCCAGAGTAAAGAAGCTGTTCTGAAGTCTGGTGGTACGGCGGTAGCAGAGAGAACAGGTTGTGGTTGGGTGGGTTTTGTCTTTTAATATCTTTTGGACTCTTTGCAGGCACCTCTTGTCACCAATAGCACTGATGCTAGATGTAATGTGTAGCAATGATGTTCTTGGCGGTTTTAATCACCTTCCTGTCCTGAGTCGTACACAGTTTGTAATGTTTCCAGTCAGGATGCTTTCTATTGCTCCTCTGTAAAAGTAACAAGGTCGACGGTTCGATCCTTGGCTGGGACGTGTCATGTGTCGAAGTGTCCCTGAGCAAGACACTGAACCCCTAACTGCTCCCCGGGCGCTTCTCAGCAGCCCACTGCTCCCTGTGAGCTTGGGTTAAATGCAGAGGTCAAATTTTGTGTATGTGTAAATGTATATGGCAAATAAAATCCTAGCCTAACTAACAAGAGCTCGGTACAGCTTAAGAAATACACCTGTTTATGAGCTTTCTTTACCAGGATGGAGATGTGTGATGAGCATGTCAGGTTGTTTGTGATGCTGATTCCCAGGGAATTCAACGATCAGCTCCTTGGTTTTACTGACATTGAGCAGCATCTGAGAAGTTTAGAGGGGGATTGTCTCTTTTTGGTGGAATTGCTTACAACCCACAGACATCTGAAGGGGTCAGAAGCCAAATACCTCAGTTGAGTGCAGTTTTTGAGTAAATCTACTTTGTTACATTCCACCATTGATACAGTATCTTTATAACCCAAAGTACAGTCCACTTCAATAGACTTCTGAGGAGACAGTGTTATTAAAGTGTTGCTATCCCTCCACTGCAGCTCAGCAATGAAACACATGTCTCAGAAAACAGAGAGTGGATTTAGCACTTGAAACAGTGGGACGATACTTGATTTGTCAATCTCACACTTAGTTGAAACCTCAGTTGAACTCTAGAGTGCATTTTTGTCCAGAATGATTACTGTAGATTTTGTAACCCATCTCTAAAATTGGAATCACACTTATCAGCAACTATTTCAATGTGGAAAAGTATTATTTTAAAATAGACATGACTAAAAGATTTGTGTTCGAACCCGACATGAACAATGAACGGTGTCTTTAGCACTTGCAAAAATAATCTTTTGGATAAAGTTCCACCAGTCTTTAAGTACGGGACATGTCCAACGAATATGAAGAAAAGAGGCACCACTCCCTTCACATGTCCAACAAGGGTCCACTGGTATTCATTTCCAGTTACAGTATATAACAGTTTTGTTTGCAATACCATGTGTACATTGTGTCACTGAACTACGGCTTCCAATCATCAGTAGATATGTCTACTGATCTTTGAGCTTGATCAAAAGGTTGTACAATTGTTCCTGATGTAGGGATGAGAACTTTCAAACCATTTAGACAAGGTTCTTTGCAAATGGACATGTCTCCAATATTGATCAAATGCATCCAAAAACATTTCATCCAATCTATTTCCAGGTAGTTGAACTGTTATTAACTCAAATTAACATTGATTATTGTTCATCAGTATAAATTGAATTTCATTCCCACTGACAGATGCACAAATCTTGTTCCTGAGTTTGATATATGACATATGTATGGTGACTACAAGATACCAGACACATACACAGTGTACATGTGGAGTAGAGTTACATCATGTCCTCACGGTGAGTTTGTGTTTCAGCGAGGCTCTGACTCGCTTGTGTGAGGCTTAATCACTTACAGGGATTAGGAAAGGTGTTTGCATGTGTGTGGACCTGTGACTTCTGATCACCACTTAAGAAAACGCTCTCTCTGTACTTCACTCCCCCAGTGAACAGCAGTGTGTTTATCCTGGAGACAATGAGGCTGCAGTCATTGGTAGTACTGTAGATGGCAATAATGTATGTAAAGAGTTATTCAACGGGCCAACAGCACTTGTTCTTGCAGTGGTGCCCTCGAACAGATTTACATCTTTACATGATTTTTATTAGATATAAAGGATGGAATAGCTCTGTTATTGAAGTGGGCCATGCCTTTAGTTTAGCCTACAGTTCACCTTACTTATATCTGCATAAACTGTGCAATAACTTCTACACTAAATCAACTGTGCAATACTTCCATTAATACTGCATTTATAATTGTGTTATATACTGTAGCATTATGAACATCATTTACATTCTATTTAAGTAGTTTTTTATTTGTTATTTTCTTATATTTCTTTATGCTTTTATATATGAGCCACTTTAACATACATATTTCCCCCTATGGATCAACAAAGTATTTGAATATTGTATTTTTTCTCTATTTTATTGTTTTCAAATATAATTTGCAGTGCCTCTGTGTTTGAAAGGTGTGATACAAATGAACTTGCCTTGCCTCAAAGTCTGTATTGATATGGACAGGTGTTTACACTTCAACAGATATTTGCCTATCATAAAAAAGTTGTCTTGTGTCGACTATTTAAGAGTAAATTGTGAAGTGCATGCATCTGTTTTCAATGTATGAATAATAACATGGGCTTTCCCTAACTTTTTGCAATTTTTTAAAGTGGTTAGAAAAGAAAAAAAAAGTGACATAATTTAGAAATGTTCTACTCCAGTCCAGTCTTCTGTGTGGGTGTCCCAAGAACGCGCACGCAGGAAGTTCCTATCCTGTCGAGAGCGCGAGATATGACGTAAGTTGCTTGCCGCGCAGTGATGATGGCGGTGCGTGAACGCGCAGTAAAAGTAATGGCTGCTCTGGATCGGCGGGTGCCTAGCCTCGATGATTTCGTGGGTCAAAGCTGGACTGCCTGGGCCGAGTGGGCCGGTGTGACAGCGGCGGATGGTAAGGAAGCACACTGACGCAAACACTGACTGCTACGAAGCAATTTAACCAAAGCAGTCTGGTTTATTTTCGTGGAAACGGAGGACAGAGCTAACCATGTTACCCAAACAAAGACCCTGCCGGGTCCTAGTGCTGGATGGGTAACATGTTGCTCTCTCCCAGGTCCCACTGCATACGCTGTCTTCAAGAGAAAACAAGTGATAGTTATTCAGATATAGTCATTATAGTGTGTGCTTAACAGCGGTGACCATGAAACAAGCTGCCAGTGTTTAATGGATGCGTTTCATTTTAGTGAAACCAGCCGGGCAGCGGTGGCATCAGAGCGGAAGGAGGCTAGTGTGGATGGTTGGGCGAGCAACTTCTTGCTGTGGAAAGCTAGGCTAGCGAGCTAACAAGCGAGCCAGACTAGCCATTGACGATAAGGCAGTTAGCGTCAGCATGCTAATGCTAGCTTGGAGGCTTAAGTGTAGACACCGGTGATGGAGGAGGAGTCTGATGCTGTTGCCACCATGTAAATGCTGGCCCAGCCTTTGATATGAGCTAACGTTACTCTGTGTTCTTTTCGCTTCAATTCAATGTTCTCTTCTCAATGCTAGCGTCAGCGCCTCCATTTAACTGATATTAACGTGTCTGTATGCGACAGGCAATCTCATATGTTTGACTTCTGCTCCAAAAGTGCTATTGCCCTTCCCATCTTTAAGTATATGCGCTCACTCATTGTCCTGGCATCCCTACAACTGCTACTTTGTCCATAACTATCAAATATAGTCCTCCTCCACCACACAATACCCATAGCTGCTTATTGTTGTTGGAAAACGGACACAATTATAAGCTAAAATTGTCAGCAGAAAAGCAGAGGACCTGCATATCAGTCCTTTGTATAACACAGTTTGAGGGCCTGTTCATGTGCATAATGTGTGCCATACGGTTTTAGGCTTCGTGTTGCAAGTGAACCTGACATAGAACTTTTGGAAAACATGACCTCTCAAGGGGCTTGTTGAACATGTGCATGTATGTGTGATGTTACAGGGCCTGATGGGGATGAGTGCAGCAAGAATGGCAAAAAGGCTGCAGAGGCTATGTCACTCAGTAAGGAGGGTAAGTCACACACTATCATCCACAAGACATAGTAAAGTCTGTTGTTGTTTTGTTGACATCTAAAAACATGAAAGCATAAACTGATGGCGCTACCAGTGTGAGCTTGCGGGACCGTGCAAGTACGTCCACCTGTAATACCTCAGTGACCTGTGCCTCAGCTTCTCTTTGGTCTGCAGCCTTGATCAGAGATAATGAAGGTACTGGTTTGCAGAGACCAGGGCGAGTATTAAAGCTGGGTAGTGTTGTGTGATTAGGCATCTTCTGGCACCCAGCCTGGCTGTCTGTAGCAGCAGCTGTATGACAGACACTCTCTGTCAGAGCATGACAAATCCAATCAAAAGACTTTGATAGTGTTTGTAAGTATGTGCACCGTCTCCCACTTATGCTGCATCTATGTCACATGGGGTCAATATCCATCTGTCCAGGGTAGATTTTAGACGGCATGCTGGCGTGACGTTATGTGACACAACAGCGTCTGCGTCTAGTGTGTAGACCTGTGACGACGGCTGTCCCTTTTACTCAGACATCAATTTGGTTCCGTGACTACCTCCGCTGCTGCCTTAGCAACAATGCTCCCCACCACCACCGCTCTGTGTTGGTACTTTCTAAAAGTACAGCTCGGTGGAATAATGACGCAACAGTCCCACTTTGATCAGGCTGTGTGAAAGAGACACAACTCTGGTGAAGTCATTTTAACGTCTCATGTCCTTTGCTTTATCTGATCGACCAGCAATACAACTCTTTAGAACAAATATCATCCGTTAAGGATCAGTGGTCAATCGATTGGGGCAACCCTCATATTAATGTCCAGCCATTGCATTTCATAATAACCTAGTAAAAGACTCACAAAATGAAATTGTTAAATGTTTATATTTTTTATTTAAACTGATTACATCATTACCAGTAGATGACTACAGGTATTTCCTAGATGACAATGTCAGAATGCAGAAAGTTTGGGGACACTGATAACCTATCAAATGGCATTTACCAACTGGAAACTGGCTTTCCATAATACAGCATCATCTTTGCCTGCTTTAAATAGTGACTTTGCCATGTTACCACTTCTGCAGTCTGTGTTTACTGTATTCCCTCTCCTTGAAGACATGTCCATCTTTGGCCTCTACCCCGGCCATGATGACTTCTACCTGGTGGTTTGCAGCCATTGTGGCCAGGTAGTGAAGCCACAGGCGTTCGAAAAGCACTGCGAGCGACGACACGGCCCTCTGGCCAAGCTGTACGCCCGACTGCGCTCTCCCACCCCTGCACCCCAGGCCCAGCCGAGGCTCCACCACGGCCATTCCCCTTCCCATGGGACCAATGCTGCTTCTGCTTCATCCTGGGAAGGTCGCGGCCAGTCGGTCGGGCAGCCACGGGCGGCCCCACCTTCGCCTTCCACTCCACCCCAGCACAGACACTCCAAGAACTCCAAGGATGGAGCACGGTAAGAACAGAGTGGAGTGCTAACCAGGCCTCAGGGGCACTAATGCAATACTTCCGTTGTTTGTTTGTTTACTTAAAAACAACTTTAGTTATGTCCATCAGGGCTCAATAATATCTTTTAAAAATGGTTGCCAGGCTGGCAAGCAGCCATCAGTTTTTGGTTGCTGAAACTGAAAATACGGTTGCCAGTCATCTTATATTGAGTAGTTAAGATACTATGCAGTTATCTGTTAGCTTAATCATGAAAATGTCACATATATACATGTAATGTGTATGCTTCACTATTATCTCAGCGCTGATTGGTTCTTATTCTGACTAACAGCTATATTTAAATATCATGAATGAAACGGATATTAAAAATGTGTTTTATTTTTGGCTGTTTGTATTTATTTGTTAGAAATAATTGGTTGCCAATTGTTTAAAATGGTTGGCAACCTGGCAACCCTTCCTGTTGATCCCTGGTAGGGCTGAAAGATGTTTTTATAAAATGCCAAGAACAGAAGGCTGAACTATAATATATTAGCTGGTTATATATGTATTGGTCCAGCCTCAATTGCACTAAATGTATATGAACAACCTCTGTACTGACCACATTATGCTGTCTCTGATTGTGTGATCAGGTTAAAGCCAAACAATTACTTTAAACAGGCAGGGTTTTTTTCTTTTCTTTTTTACATTATTTTGCCAGTGTTAAGCAGTGCATCTAATTTTGGACTTGGCCTTCCTCTTCCATCACCCAGACATTCCCCGCTGGAGAAGTCCTCCCATAGCGGCCACACAGAGTCGTCAGTATTCAAGCAGCCGCCGTCTCTGGAGCCTCCAATGAGCTCCCCACCGCAATCACTCAGAGATCCGCCCTGGCCGCACGGAGGCACCCCGCCTGGTCGGCCTTCACCCGGCGAACGGCCCCCGACTCAGAGCCAGAGGAAGGACTCCCCCCTGGGCTCTGCAGGGCTAGGCCACCGGATCCCCAGACCCTACAACAAAGTGGCCTCCAGTGAGTACAAATAGAGCAATTTTTGTAATGTGGAAAGAGTACGCAGTTGAAGGATATATACGTATCATCTAGTTTGATCTACTGGTCATTTTGACCTGCAAAATAATCATAGTCCTATCTCTTAGACACAAAACTGAATTATAGTAATCATAATAAATCAGGATTTTACAACTCTGCAAAAGTTATGACGACAATCTTTTTTCTACTGTCTTGACAACTGCAAAGTAATGTCCGTACGCACCAACACACGCAGCGGTGCTAATGGCATTCATTGCATGCTTAAAAAGTAACAATTCTGACGCTACGGCTGTCACCAGCAATCCCAAAACGTTTCTTGTCATTGGTTTGGCTAGTTGTAATTGCGTATTTCCTCTGGATAGCACACGCCCAAGAAAGAGAGACAGAGAGGGTGAGTCTGGTACTACCCTTTCTTTAATGAATACATACTTTTGGAAGGTTTAAAACTATCAAATATGGATTGAAACAGGATATTGCGTTACATCAAAACATGTTGTGAATTTTCTATCTTTTTTTTAAAATCATTTTTGACTTTTGGACTTAACAACACTCTTAAGTTATTGAAAACACTTCGATTACACAAGTGGAAACAATCCTACGCATCCACCAATGTGATCTAATTCTACAAAATGTGCAATACTATTCACTACCAAACCTGTTTGTAACCAGTACAGATTGTCCTCACCTCAGCGGTCTCTACTGTGGAGAGCCCTGTACTTGGTGAAACACGAGAGCAGAGGATATTAATGATCGTTGGAAATTTTTGGAGCGGTGCTCATAATTTTCTGCAGAAGGATTTTAGAATTCTAATGTCAACGTTATCAACATAGCTTCGGACTATTCGGTATAGCGCTCATTAAATTGGAAGCGTGTCTTGGCAGACAAGCCACTAAAGAACGTGGCTGAATGGCCTCCTGTGTTGTCAAGATGTCAAAAAACACACGGTGGCCGGAATCCAGCTTGTAGAAAACATTTTGGTGGAATTTTATGTTTTTTTGGTAGAAATACTGTTACGAATACAAGTCCTGAATTCAAAATGTTATAATACAAAATATTGGCATTAAAATATAGTAAAAGTAAACTTCCACGAGTGAAAGTAGGCTCCTCATTATGTAGAAGGGCCCATTTCAGAATAGCATTACTGTATGTCATTGGAATATATTTTTTGTATGTGTTCATCACTTTAATGTTGCAGCTGGTAAATGTGGAGCTTATTTGAACTGCTTTATATACTTAATAATCAGGGTATATACTACTTAATACACCATAGTTTTTGTATTCGGAATCTGAATCTGGGAAGTGGCCTCACTACTTACTAATATTGTCAAATAAAAGTAGTGAAGTAAAAAGTCAGATATTTTCCTCTGCTATGGAGTAGAAGTATAACTTTACTTGAGTATTTCCATTTTATGTAACGTTATATAGAAATACTCAAGTAAAGTTCAAGTACCTCAATCATACTTACGTACAGTTCTTGAGTTGCCTAAAGATAACTGATGCATTACCTTTTTAAGTTGTGCAACATGTCCTTCTGAGTCTCACAGAAGCCTGTGGGAAACCCTGTACACTGCCAGCACTATGAGCTGCTGCTCTGTTGTGATTTGGTGACTGTGTGACGCTGTAGCTGAGATGCTCTCTGTGTTTCCTCAGAGAGGGAGTGTGACTTGGACAAACACTGTGGCGTCCTTGACCCTGACAGGAAGAAGGTCTGCACTCGACTCCTGACATGCAATGTAAGCTCCAAACACACAGCTCTGCTTCTCCACACCAATGCCCTACGTTCTTGTGCCTCAGACTCTCATGTCTTTGAAATGTTTCTTTCTCATTCTCTCTTTCTTCTTGTTCTATTTGTTCCCTCTCTGTTCCCTCTGTGAAGTTCAGTCAGAGGTTGAGAGGCTTCATCCTCTCCCCTCAGCTTTTGAGCTAATCAATACACAGTTTGTGGTCTCTTCGTTCGTCAGCCAACAAGTCCCACGACATGTTTGGCATAGTTCTTTAATCACATAGTTTAAAGCACACAGACATATGTCTATGGTAGAGATATCCCTGACACTGACGCTTTTCATAAATGCATTCAAACATATCTTTTTCTTTAAGAAAGATGTAGATGTTATGAAGCTCTTGTTGCACCACCCGCCTCCAGGACAGCTTCAGTACTCCAAGTGTGTGGAACTCTGTTAAAGGCATGAACTCCATTCTTCTAGAAGATATTCCTCCATTTGGTGTTTAGAATTATGTGGAGAGTGCTGTTGAATACACGGCTCCAACACCTCCCATAGGTGTTCATCGCTCTGCTTCTGGCTGTGGACCCAGCTGATCAGCAGCCCGCTGCTCTGTAATCAGTTAGCATGCGAATACGGTGGAACTAGCAAGCTAAATGAGAGATGAATGCTTTATCGACACACTATTGTCACAGCTCAGGATAGTACATTGCTATCACCAGATAATCCGTCATTAAAACTGATTCACCAGATGTTGTAATGTGCTGATAGCTTAATGTCCCGCCCACAGAAAGGAGAGAACAGGCTTGTGCTGTGGTTGTAATGCTACACAGTGGTTACTGAAAAAGTAAGAACGATAGACACTGTGTGGACCGGAGGTCTGATTAGAGGGCGTTAACATTCCCTAACGGTCCACCCTATCTCACAATTGACGGTTTTATAAGAGACGATATCCATTTTCAACAATGAAATGCAATTGTAAGAGTTTTCAAACAAAATACACTGCAGTCACTCCTTGTTACTGGTGATCACTGACTGATACCGAGTGAGTGGTGGAAATGGCCCCCAGCACAGGAAGAGTCCTTATACGGTGGCTGATGTGTGAAGGAGGAAGTGAGTGTGAGAGGCCACATCCAGCCGAGTAGACAGGATGACCTGATTAACAGGAAATGACAGGAGTGACGGGAAAGACACGCACAACCTTTACCTACTACCTGCTCTGTAGGTGACAGACTGTTCTCTCTTCCACCTGCTCCTAGGAAGGAAACACCTCATGTTGTCATTTCAAGGTTTATAAGCAACACTGATGCATCAGTTCAATGATAATGGAAAAAGGGACCAAACAATGAATGGATTAGTTTTCTAAAAGATCTCATTATCTGGTTCCAGCTCTAACGGTAGATTTAGCTTTTTCTGTTGGATTTCGTTGCAAATTGAATGTTTTTTTTTAATATGTACTCACCGGCCACTTCATTAGGTACACCTTGCTAGTACCGGGTTGGACCCCTTTTGCCTTCAGAACTGCCTTAATTCTCCGTAGCAGAGATTCAACAAGGTGTTGGAAACAGTCCTCACACATTTTGGTCCATATTGACATGAGAGCATCACGCCGTTGCTGCAGATTTGTCGGCTGCACATCCATGATGCGAATCTCCCGTTCCACCACATCCCAAAGGTGCTCTGTTGGATTGATTACCTCCTAATAACCTCATTATGACACATCAATCCAGCAAACCTGCAGCGGATCCACACATTCCACCACACAAGAGCACGAGCCATTCAAATACTATTCATAAAAACATCACGATAGACAAATGCACAGTAGTAACGTTACTATGTAAAAAAACTAACGCAGTTTGTCACTTACTGAAAGTTAAAGAGTTTAATCTTTAATCCCAGTACATCGTTTCAGTTCCAGTAAGAAGTCCTTCTCTGAAAATGTGGGAGGCTGTGTAAAAAATGGCTGTAATTCCTAAACCGTTATTGTGATATTTTAGTTTTATCCATTGAATTAAAGCTGAAAGTCAACACTTCAACCACATATTGACTACTTAGTTTCAAATCCATTGGAGTCGTGTAAAGAGGCAAAATTAGAAAAATTGTGTCACAGTCCAAATCCTTATGGCCCTGACTGTATATTTGCATGTGTTTAGGTACTGCTTGTGTATAAACTAACCTCTACATAAAGATCTGAGTTTCCCTAAAGAGATTAACTGTATTAATAACTGTGCCTTCTTCATTTCCTCTCTTTTAACCTACAACCTGCTATATTAAGCTCCGTGGTGATTAGAGTAGGTTGAACCTTGTAGCATGTGCTGCAGGTTGTTTGGACTGGTGGAGTTGCACCCTGCTGCACAGTACAGGTCATTGATGTTGCTGGGCGTCAGTCACAGCACTGCTGCTATAAAGCACCTCTATACCTCAAGTTAAGCATCCTAAGGCTTATTATTGGTGCTGGGCAAGTTAACACGTTCTTATCGCGTTATTTCTTTTTTAAATGATTATTTTGAAAGTCCGTTGCTCACTGGCTACGGTGGAGGAAGTCTTCGGCAGACTACGTTGGATGCAGCGTGTGGGAGAAGTACAGATAAACAAAAGCAAGACGAGCTAACAAATGCCACAGAGAAGTGGATACAAACCAAATATGATTGCACTTTTGTTCATATAGCAGTACTTTTAAAATAAAACTGCGCAATACACTACTTTTGAATTCATAATTGAACTTTGCCATAACAATGCAATTAATCGCAAAAAAATCATGCGATTAATCGCGAGTAAAAAATGTAATCGTTGCCCAGCACTACTTATTATATTATGCTTTAAGTCAACCATCTGACTTGGCAGGCCAATCCTTAATTTTGTGACACTGGCCAGATACAAATTTTAGCTATCTACTTGAAATGAAATCCATCAAAGTGAAATGGTGACTAATTGCCAGTATCCTGTGTACTCAGATCCACTCCATCCACCAGCGAAGGAAAGTGATGGGCCGCAGCAAGAACTTTGACCATCTAGTGGCGGAACTGAAGACCAAGGTTCGTGAGAAAGGGGCCCAATGCCTGGAGGGAGGTTCCTCCGCTGGATCCCCCAGCCCAGAGGCCCCCAAGGAGCAGGCTGGAGCTCCCCACTGCAGGAGACCTCTGGCCAGCCTCCCTGCTTTCAGGTGAGGGAACTCCACTGAGGCTAGCTTGTGATGCATACACGAGTGTGTACGGTGAACAGTTCTGGACATTATAATCCATCACATCAGTCAATCATCAATCAATCATCACAAATGAATACACACAAGCGAGCCCCCAGTTTAACTTAGAGATGCACCGATACTCATTATCCGGTATCGGTCCGATAAGGACTCAGACAGCTGGATCGGGTATCGTGACAATGGGACGATTTGGTATCGGGTACCATTATGTACCTGATGTTTCCATACACATATAAGACTGATGCCAGTCACTTCCACACTGAGGCATAAAGCTTATTCGTTAAACAACGGTATCGGCTGATGGCCAAAGCCCAGGGATCTGTGTCACAACTGGAACAAGTTGGGTTGTAGTATCCCTTAAGTCCATGCTGACCAGAGGAAGGTTTGAGTTCACACTACAGCAGGTCAATTAAGTTCAATTCTTGTAAATTGTAATTTGACAGTGTGTATTGGATTAGAATCAGACTCCACTTTTAAATAGGCTCATGTAATAATAGATTATGATGGAATCATTAAGACCCTGTCCATCAGACAATGAGAGTCTAAAGTAATCACTACTGTCACGTAGCAGAAGCTAAACTCCTGACACCATGTTGACCCATTCAGACCTGCAGTACCTTCGGTCTGAATTTGGTGTAACATTACCTGGTTGTGCAGTGGGTTTAGAATCTGTTTTGATAGATGCTAATGAAATAACTCAATCTACACACGCTGCCAGATTATTAGGTACCTCTAGCTTAAATGAATTCAGTCTAACACAACAGGTGTGCAATAAATCCTCCTTCATTAAGGTTATAGTCAGTGATAGTGGAAACTGTTTTAGAGAGGTGTTTGTTAATTTATCCGCTCCATATGTTATATCATAGAGGCTAAATAACACCCCTCCATTATAAATCAATACATTTCAACAGCATAACAAGCATCCATCACAATGGTCATAAAGGTGAATCCTCAGTTTTAACAAAAACTGACCATGTTAACCTTCATGTAGGGCTGATTAGTTTAGGTGTACCTAATAAAGCAGCAGCTGAGTGGGTCTAACCCAGGGGTCGGCAACCTTTACTATCCAAAGAGCCATTTTGCTCTATTTTCCACCAAATAAAATTTGTCTGGAGCCGCAAAAGCTATTTGATATGACAGCTTATAAAGTTTTATATATAGTTATATTATATATTCAAAAACTAATTTGTTGTATTTATGAAAATATAGAACAAGAATGAAGACAATTCTTGACATTTTATTGCTATTTTACCTGTTATAACAACATCAAACTCTGATGAAGAGGAGAAAGAAACTTGCTCAGTTTGCTGCAGCAGTTGAGGAATCGCTCTTTGTCGCTCATCTCCAGCTTGATACTTTTCAGCAAATGCTGTGTGCTTGTTCTGGAAGTGACTTCCAACATTACATTTGTTGCACATATCAAGCATACAGGTAAGCCAGCATCGTTGGCAGTGAAAGTAAATTAATACGTCCACACATAATTAAACTCTCTATTTTCCTCCGTGACTTTTCTGTTTTGGGATTTATCCATTGATAGTTTACTGAGGGCGGGGCTCTGCAGATCATGATCAGCCACCTGCAGGGAAAGGCACTTGACAGGTGTAATAGGATGTGTAGCACATTTTAGTTGACAAAATATTAAAACATTTTTATTTAAGGTCGGGTATTACTGATGGAGATCGTTTAAAACGAAAACGTATTAGTGTGGATGTAGACTCGGAGCCGCAACAGAGGGGCTGAAGAGCCGCATGCGGCTCCGGAGCCGCAGGTTGCCGACTCCTGGTCTAACCAGATCATGTTCCTGGGTGTTGGAGACGTAGACAGTGAGCATCAGTATATGATTGTATATGAACTATTTATAGTGTCTCTGAAAAACCAAACGTCGTACTGTTTGTTTTACAGTCGGCCTACTGCCGTGTCAGAGAGCAACCTAGAGGAGAAGAAGCAGCGTGAGGAGGAGGGAAGTCTCCGAGCCCCCTCACCTCTCGTCTATGGACGGATCTCCAGTGATGAAAGTGAGGCAGAAGGACCCGAGGAGCCCGTCGAGTTCCCATCTTCTGCTGCACATCCCAGACCACTAGCGGTGAGCAGTTTGTACTTGGGTTTAACAAGGGGTAAAGAGTACCAGGGAGTTCCTGCCAAAACTGTCCAGGAGCTAAATCCTGATATTTTTCTCAGTTGTTTAAAACCTCTTGTACCCAAAGACACCCAAAAGGTCTCCGTTCTGTTCCGAGGCTCTGTTCCAGATGTCGTAGAATGGACTTTTCATACAAAAATATTATTAATGCTTCATACATGCTATATACCAAATTAACGAAGAGATTCTGTTCAACACTATCCTGCAGGCCAGTGTACACACTCCAAACACAATTCTACACAAACTCAAATAAGCAACTAAAAGAATGTCCACAATATCACTCTTTTTTCACCATGGCTGAGCCAACAACACACTCCGGTAGACGCTAATAAGAAGAAGCTAAATGCTAACACGGAAAACCGAAACAGCAGAAAACACGCCAATAACACGCCAATAACACACTGAATCCAAAGATATCTTCACTATTTATCTAAGTGAAACAGTAACCACAGGAGACACAGATTTATAAGCAGCTTGTTTCTCTAGGTGTGTTCGTTTGGCAGCCACTCGCTGGGTCACGGCATCTACACGTTTGACAGGAGACTTCATCACCTGAGGTCGGCTCTCAGCAGCATGCTGGAGCAGCACATCAGCGCCCATCTTTGGAAGTAAGAAACTCCAGCTCACATTCCTGCTCGTGCTCTGCTTTTATGGTGCTGATTCTTCCGAGTTTTTGCAAGAAAGTATTAACTTTGGTTACTTTTTGTCACTGGCGTTTATAGTAAACTGCTTTAATGTATATTCTGTCACTGAAAATAAGACTGGCTGTTGTCCAAAGGTTGTGATGTTGGTACTTTTGTACACACACCACTGATTTTTCAATGAAATAAAATAAGCTGAGAGTAATACCACAAGGTCACCAAGGGTTTTCAATGGGCTAGAATTGTCTCTGCCTCCTGTCCAGTATATTGAAGTGGTTCCAATCACGGATCTGAAAAAATGAGCTGCCGACCCGAGAAATGTTCAGGACTGTTACTTTAGAAGACACACGCTCTGCCACCATCCTGATCACTCAGTTGAAATTTGCCAATCTTTCTTTTCAACCACTGTAAACATGAAGGGCTAGTGACATCAGATCCTTCCCTTTTGATACACTTGAGTGTAACCCACTTCTTAGTCACTAGGAGCTGAAGCAGATGGTGTTCTCTGCTGCCCAGAATAGCAGTAGTGAGGAGTCTGTGAAGTTGGCTGTAAGATGGAGACTGACTGCGTTTATATGCACAAAAGAAAAAAGCTCATTGGAAAATGGGACATGTTGCAGTTTACATCCATGTCTTTATCCTGTGAAATTGTCATATCGATTCTTGAGTTGTGGCTAATCCTGTTTTGTGAGGTCACAGTGAGTAACCCTAACTCCAGTTTCTAATCGACTTGTAATATAGTCCTGCTAGCCGTCTGTGCCAGATGTAAAATCATTTCCTCTAGATGCTCCTGTGATATTCCGTTCATGACGGGCCACAAACCTGATGAACAACATTACACACACACAGGTTATACTGTCCACAGCTTTCTGACTATGGTTTCGTACAGACTACCCCTACCTTTATCTGAGCATGACACCTAGCTCACTAAACCGCTACGGCTCACATGAAAAAAAAGCATTTTCCCCCAAAATATTCTTTATTGTTCAGATCCAGGTTTCTCATAGAACTCAGCAGGGCTCTTACTACTAATGTTACTACGTTATGGGGCCAGCTGCTGCTCCCAAAACACATGCAGGGCTAGACCTCATTTTCATACCCATTTGGAGCCAATAAACATACCTGTTTCCTGAATACTTTTTTCTTTTCTAAGAAATGTTACCTTATATTGCCAATAGAATAAAAGAGGTAGCCATGGCTGTCACTGCTTCAGGGGCATAGAAAAGGTTTGAGATCAGCAGAGCCCTGCAGCAAATCTGTGCTTCAGTGTAGCTGCTTTGTAATCAGAACCACTATATTTTTGAATGAAGATTGGCATACTGCATCTTCATTGTGTGAAAATGTTGAGAGCAGCCCTTATTTGAACTCAGTCTCTTAATTACAAAAACCAAATCAAACAAGAACGATAAAAACAAGAATAAGTAGAAATAGTGTAGAAATCATGGCGAATACAAAACTCTTGTCAACTAACGATATTTGTATTTTATATCATAAAGATTTCAAATAAAACATTTTAGATACATTTATATAATTCGAAATATTAATTCAACTCCGTAAATACAGTAAATGATCAGATACAGAGGCTGCACACTCCTGACTGCTTGCTGCTATGTTACAGCTAGTTAAGCATCCCATGTTCAATTCTAATGCTTCACATTCTTGCTATAGAACAGTGTTGATACGTTTTATTCTGATCTAATGGCTGTTTCATTTATTGATTTACCTATTTTACAGGAAAATACCTCAAGCCACAGACCTTCAATCTCCGCCTTCCTCAGCCAAGACCATCACTTCCTCGTCTCCCTCCTCCACTTCCTCCTCATCATTACATTCCAAGGTCCGCACAGGAAGTCACATCAGCTCCTCCCTCAAAACTGCATCTTCTTGCTCCTCTTCCAGTCGTGGTCCAGGGAGAAATTCGGCAGCCATACAGTCGGAGAACTCTGGGGGCAGCGGGAGCAGCATCGGTGGTGGCCACATCGTGTCTCCGGGTAAGCCTGTGACGGTGCGTCAGGGGGGTCCCGGGCGACCCAAGAACCCCGTGGGGCGTCCCAGCAAGCAGATGCTGAAGCTGCGAGAAGAGGCCGCTGCCGCCGCTGCCCTCCGCAAGCGGAAGGCCCCATCACAGGAAGGAGAGCACTCAGGCCCCGAAAGGAACTGCATCCTCCTCCAGGACCGGGGCCGCCCACCTTCTGCTGCCTCTTCCTCTTCTTCTTCCTCTTCCTCCTCCTCCTCCTCCTCGTCCTGCTCCTCCTCCTCCTGCTCCTCATCCTCCTCTTCTAAACCCCCGATTTCCTCCCTTCTCCCCCACGGACAGACCAATGGCACGCTTTCCCACAGCAGCAAACCCCGACCCCAGCCCTCCCCTTCAGAGTCCCATTCACCAGCCGCCAAGGCGGTCTGGACCTACAGACGGACACATACTCCTCTGGGCCATTCATCATCCCCAGACCCCTCCTCCGCCACCAACAACTCCCACAGCAGGGGCGGTGTGGGGGACTCAGGACTGCACGGGCCGGGCAGCGGGAGGGGCTTTGAGCACCAGGGGCTTGTGAAGAAACGCAAAGGGGGCGGCATGGAGGAGCATTCGCCGTCCTCAAAACCCTCAGCGCACCGCCTGCCCTCCTCCTCTTCCAGCTCTGCCACCTCCTCCTCCTCTCCGCGCTCTAACTTTTACCCCTGGAAGGACAGCAAAAGCGGGGGGCTGGCTGGGGGCGTGGAGAAGAAACTGGGTACTCAGAAGGTGAGTTAGGAGCCGAGAGAAGCAGGAATTAAGAAGGGACGTCACAACACCAGAGATGTAGTAGTCGAAATTCCACGATTCTCAATACCCAATTCAATACCTAGATGAAAAACAATAAATACCATGTCACACAACATACATTCCTTTATTACCATTACTCATGATCTGCCTCACGTTTCTTGCTGAAAATTACATTTTACAAGGTGACATTTGAAAACATCCTAATAACGTTATAATTGACCTTCGCCCAATACAAAGTGTTACTGAATTGACCAAAAAAAATGGTGGCAGTTAAAGTTACAATATGCAGCTTTTCTCCTGGCGTGGTAAAAAGTTCCTGTCCCAACATGATGAGTTAGAATCAGTGGAATGGCTGAAAGTGTGCACTACCAAGTACCAATCTGACAACACAACACTGATCCTGGTTGTTTTTTCTTTTCTCACCATCACAGTTATGACTTGTGGCTGCTTCCTACATATTTAAAGAAACAACGACCTACCTGCTTACCCTGCCCGTATAACACACCTTTATTGTATTCCCAAACACAGCATTGAAAAGTCCAATTCAGGCAAATTAGCGGCGTCGTTAAGAACAAGCATTGATCATGTAAGGTCAGCCTGTGTTTAAAGGAATATGCAGCAGACAGGTCATGTTTTGAGCATCAGACACTCACTCGTTGGCAGTGGTGGTTTTAGAGGTTTCTACTGACTCCTTGTAACTCTGTTGATGTGACACTGGGTCGCCGTTGTAACTGAATTCAAGCTGCGAAGGAGCCAGCTACTAGCTTTCCAGAGTCTCCTCCAAAAACATTGGACAATTTTCTGTCGACAACTATGTTTAATGGAAGACGATACCTGCTGTACTATTCAGATAATGTCTAAAGAAAAATCTCAACATGTGGTTGGTGTTCTGTGGACTGGTCCCCCCAACTTATCGTGCCTTGGCTCTGATTTTAGACTTGTCTAACACAAGTTAGTTACAAAACATGAAGAATGGATGAACTTTAGGTCTAAAAAGTGTCACCTTACGCTCCAGGCTGTTTCCATGGCAACAATCAGTGGCGTCTGATAGACAGAGACTGCAATAATGAGATGTATACTTTGTGATTTAAAAGGCACAGTTACTGTGGTCAGCAGCTTGAAGCTGAAGCCTCGTCAGATATTCATCTTCAACTGAAAGCTACCCAGACTACAGAGCAACGTGGTCCTATTTAAAGGCACAACCCCTGATTCTGGTTCAGTGCAGCCTCGCGTTGTCACGTTACTGGAATTTTGGCAAAAACATTGAGGGCATAACAGTTTAGATTTAGATTAAAACATAAATAGCAGTGGTCGGGGGGGAAGAGAGAGCAGAGAGGGCAGCTGGTACAATGAGTATTGAACCGTTTCAAATATTCAGTATTGATACTTTTTCGCAACACTTGTGTCACCCAGTGCCCTACTGTTGCACCCCCAAATCCCCAAAAATGAAATGAGTCGAGTTTTACCATCAACTAAACATTAAGGAAGTGTCTTATCCAGCAGTCAGATTCTTTTACTCCTCGTCTCACTTGACTGACACTACGTATGTCAGTCTGTTTTATTCTACTTCATTTGGTATGGTTCTCAAGTGAATATCTGTACATATCAGTTGCCAAAATAAAAGTAACAATTTCAAATGTTTCTTTTGTCCCACAGCCAAAACTGCACCATTAAGTGTGCCTGCCTTACAAGCCACTAAGAGGGAGCCAGCTCCGCTCAGTCCAAGACTGAGCCAACAGGACTCACGTGTGGGTGGATGGATGGATGGATGTATGCGTGGATGGATGTATGCGTGTGTGCGCGCTCACAGTTAGTGCGGTATGGATCTGTTTGTGTGTGTGTGAATCACAGCTGGGTGTGTCAGTCTGTGCAAATGTCTGAGGGAGGGTGGGATGAAATTCAGAGTATGGATCTAAAAATACCTCAAGACCGTCCGGTTATGCTGCTAAATTAAATATGTTGATTTATAAAAATGGATTAAAATGTCCTTTACACTTGGTTTCTGTGACTTATTTTTAAGGCTATAAGTTTTAATTTAAAGCTCTCCATACTTGTTTTTTTTCTTAAATGTCACATTTTCTTCACATTCACTAAACTCTCCACAGCGTATAATAGTATTGTTCTAAGTTGGGCATCAGTGTGTGGAATAATGAAGCCACAGACTGCTTTATGGTTATCATTACTACAGCCAAGTTTAGATACTGTGCTTGTTAACTAGGTTAACTTGGTTCTGTTGAAGTTGTTTAAAAGTGATTCCCACTTTGTTCAATGTGACGTTTGCATTGCGCACCTGACACCAGCTGCAACACCGAAACATTATTTTATAAAAAGGGTGGTGGGAAAAACAGTTGTGCATTTCAAAATAAAACCATCTGTGAATAGGTTACAGCTGATTATTGCAGGGTTGACAAGGTTAAGATGAACATTAAAATAAAGGAACCACTATAGGAATATGTTAAATATCAAGATATTTAAACAAGGCAACTGAGAAACAATATTAAATAATGAAATGCTAACTGATTAAGGAATAAAATCATGTGCTGTGTGGTAACCAGAGACCACAAGTTATATAGTCTATAATAAAACAAAAACAGTGACACTGAAAAGTCAGTCATATTTGAATTAGGAACGACATGAAGTTTACTGAAAGGGCTGGAAGAGAGTACTAAGTGACATGTTTTCCGTTATTTAAATGTATCCAGCACAAGTTTGTGCCACTTATAATAATAATAATAATAATAATAATAATAATAAATGATGCATTATCATAATGCATACGAGGTAAATCCCGTTGGCAGTTTGGAGCACGCTGTGGCGATTTAACCAGACCGCCATCTAACTGAATACCAAGCGACTAAGTTGAAAAGCAGGAAATGGAAGTGAACCATCTCATTGCTCTCCTACTCTTCGGCGTTCACGAACGAGCCAAACCAGGAAGTGAAACCAAAACAATACCATGGATGTATTACAGGACAATACGGGCCGTCAGCCGTGACAGCTAAGAGACTTCCAATCTTCACTGTGCACCAGGTACACACTGCTGGGACTTTGGTTTTAGAGGATGTGAGAAGTTGAAAGAACAGTACGAGAACAACCGTCAGCTTGTCGGATAGTGTTAGCCTCAGTCCAGACCTTTTAATCCGCCCACATTAGCCGACCCAGTCTGTAATGCATAGTCGGACCGCATTTGCCTCGGGAGGATTAATAAATAGCGTCCGCTTCTTCCGTTTCGTCAATTTGCCGAAAACCACTACTACGACTGGAAAGTTAACAGATGTTTCACGTCTAAACGGAACTTGCAAAACTAATACAGTCTGAACAACAGATTTTCCTCGGGAAATGGAGACAAACGTAACCGACGTGGATTGCTTCAGTACCACAGAAACCACACCGTGAATGGTAGGCTGTAGTAAAAGTTCAGTTCCTATATTCATTAAATATTATACCCTTTGCACATTTTTTGTTTTTAGGTAAGGCCGTACATTAATAAAACTATAAGACGCTTCACCTGGACGCGGAGAAAAACTACATACCGGAAGTACCGCCTGTTTGTGGTCCATCGAATCACACATCTAGCTTGTAGACAGCTGTCCGGTTCATCCGCCTCCACCAAATGATTATGGAGCGCGTGCAGTGGTGCGACAACACACGCGCTGCGTCTCTCCGTTTCAGCTCACCCGCCGGAGTCGGCAGGTGATCCAGTGGCATGCCGTCTGACGTGGAGTACAGTCCGGTGGGAGAGGGGCTGGGGATGCGGGACTACTGGCTGTTTGTGTGGCTCCGGAGGGCGGCTGTGATAGCGGCTCATGTCACCGGCCTGGGCCTGACCCTCATCATCTCCCTGCTGTCCAGACCCGGAACCAGTGAGTGGACAGATGGATGTTGGGAGACACATCCTGCCGACCAAAACACTAGTTCATCACTTATATCATCCTATCAAAAGAGAATAACTTTTTCATTAAAAGTGCCATAGTTTATATAAATGATTTTAGACTCGAGTAATTCGTTGATTTTGTATATATATAATTAATAGAAAAGACTACTAGCCTCCTCATATAGCTTTATTTATCAACTTAATCTCTCAATTTTCTTATTAGAAACTTGACAATGAAGCAGCAGAAAATGAAGGGGTGATTTATATAAAACAAAGTAATGCAAAATTATAAAATATCCTCTTAATAACTTATCACATTTTAAAGGGTTATTGTATCAGTGTTTGTGCCATTTAACACTTAGGATATTTATTATAATACTCCTTTAATATTACTGTGAAGACTTGTACTGCTATATTTGTGTAATATGTATATTGATTTCTATTTGGGTACAGTGATTATTTAACTACTGATTGTATGGAATTTTCAAATAGCATAATTATGCCATCTCTAAAATGCCTTCTGATAAATGCCCACTGTGATAACTGCATTGAGATGAAACGGCTTGTGAAATCCTCACATTGGAGAAGCTGAGACCAGTGAATGACGCTCTATATCTAGAAGATAAACAACCCATTATTAATCAGTTAGCACAACTATTATCAGATTCATTTCTGTGAGTTGAGTGGAGCACAAAATATTGTCCGATTGAGCGTGCAGTCCATGTGAAATCTGCTGCCACGGTTTCCTTCAGCTGTGTCGTGTGATAATCACGTTGGTAATGTCATTTGGAAACTGGATAAACTACGGTGAGCCTGTAGCGAGCCCCACTGAAACCCTGCTAGAACTCAAATCTGGAAACAATTGTGATCACTCTACTGTGTTGTCTTTAATTAACTTCCAAACATTTTAAATTGCAAGATGCTCACAGGTGTTTCTTTGTATTCCAGGTCTGTTTTCATGGCATCCTGTGTGCATGTCTGTTGCAGTAAGTTTGCAGTCCATACAGTACATGACTTCACCTTCTCCACCGTCTCCTCGTTCTTATTGTCTCTCCTCTTCTGATCATGGGTTGGTCTCACTCACGCCCTCTCATTGTGCGCTGTGACAGAACCTGACGGTGTGATCAGTCTCTCACCGCTTCTGTTCAACCAGACACTTCAGGGCTGTGCACTTATTGTCACGGTTCAACCTACTCTGTGACAACTCCCTTCAGTGTGTGTAGGTCTGAGTACGGCATTACTTTGATAAATCACACACATTCATCTCGAGTATAAAAACATGAACTACCTTGTTTTTTGTAGGTTATTTATAATATAAAACTATTAAGCAAAGAACGTTTATTTGATTATTAGTTTGATTATCTTCATGTTGCATGATCTTGAGAGAATCCTGATAGATAATCAATTATTACTAGTAATGGCACGGCTGTTGGTTCACAGCAGCCCACTGCTCCTACAATGGGTGAGGATGGAATGATACAAATAAAGTTTGGTAAATGGACTGGAAAATACTTAAAGGTACAGTGTGTTGGAATTCAGGCCATCTATTGGCAGAAATGAAATATAATATACTTAACCATGTTTTCATAAGGGTATAATGAATCACATGATAGTAAGAATCGTTGCGTTTTCGTTGGCTTAGAGTGAACCCTTCATATCTACAGAGGGAGCTGGTCCTCTTCACGTAGTCCTCCATGTTTCTACAGGAGCCCAGAACCAAACTCTGGCTCTAGAGAAAGATCTTCACGTTATTACATTGAAGTGGCAGCTTTAATTTGGTGGCGTGACTGCACCGTAGTGGGTTAATCCAACCCTGCTCTTAAATATGACAAGAGTCTCTATCATAATCATTAGATAATGATATGATGATTGCGAGAAACCAATGACTTTTATGACAAAACCATCTTTTAACACTTACACATACCTTTTGAGGATTTTTTTCCTCATAATTACGAGAAAAAAATATGAAGGGACCATGACCTGACATGAGTTTATTGGCTTTTATTTCCTCCTTAGTTTGAAGCATTGGGACATATTAATATCATTGAGTAATGGACAAGAGTTATCAGTGGGAATGGTCCAACACTTCAGTGATTCACACATTCATTCAGGCAGGTCTTTCAGTAATGCGTATCAAACTGCTGAAATATAGGTTAGGAAGTAATCATGTGATATCTGGTCTTTGACATAAACACATGTAAACTGCTAAAAGAATGCAGGATATGATTTGACTGGTAAAACATGAAGTCTCCTGTAAACCCTCCACATACCTGTAGACTCGCCCTCTATTGTCCGCGGCTCATTCTTGTCTCCGCTGTGAATAATAGATTGACTGCGTAGCATCACTGCGTCAGGTATCGTGTTACAAACTGACCTTGAATAAGTTAGTTGCTTACAGGTTGTCATGGTGTCACCGCGTGATTATCAGTCATATAGTGTCATCATGAAGTCTGATCCGCAATGTTCACTTCCCTAATCCTTTCATTCAGTAGCTGCTCTTTATGTAATATGAAAATGTTCCAACAGTGGAACCGGTAAAACAGACTTCTGCCATCACTGGCCATTAAGGCTCAATGGCACAGTGGCGTAGAGTCTCATAGTGACGTGGCACTAAATATACAGACATGTTGATTTTTGTATCATGATACAATTATATTGTAATGATGCTGATTTCTGATTGATAAAATAGAATCTATGGACACCTCATTCTAACTTCCAGTGGACAGTTTAACCTCCTACTGATCATTCTACATCACACTGCAGGTAACTCTACCACCAGCACTTAAAGGATAACGCTGGTATTATTCTACATTTTACTCAGTAAATAGAGTAGAGTCAACTTTACTGTCCAGTCGAGGATGGGAAATTATGTTCACAAGATAAAGTCCCGTGAAAAAGCCCAAACCAACATGTTATTCTATCTCTCAGTGCTGTCTGACTTCCCTCAAACCCATTGGTTCCTATACTGAAGATGCAAATGGTTAAACAGAGAATCAGAATATCAGCTAGGGACAACGTTAACACAGCTCTGATAGTGGGAAGAAACTGTTCCTGTGTCTGGTTGTTTTGGCGTACAGTGTAAGAAAATCACATGACAGTCTTCATGCTGCATTACAATTAAAGGATAATTCCTATTTATTACAATTTGGGCTTATTGTCATAATTTTGGCCATGATATCAATCAAAATCATAAGCACTATTCTCACTAAAGTAATTGCTGAGATCTGTGAATGCAGTAACAGCGCTGCAACGTGGAAAAACAGGAAAAACCGATTGGTTCAACATACATAGTTCTCCTGTAGGATGAATCATTACTCAGTTTAGTTGTACTCCCTTTTAGTTTGTTGTTATTTTAACAACCGGTCTACACCGTCAGAGATTGCTGCAGCAATGTAACCACGTTCACACATCTCAGTCATTACTTTGGGGTTTACAGTGTTATCATGAACAAGAGACATTATGGTCAAAACTACAAAAACAAACCCAAGTTGTAATAAACTAGAATTATCCATTGTTTCAGACTGGCGAAAGTGACCTAAATATGTGCTGATGTGACCACAAACGACAGCATAAAAAACACACAATCATTTAAACGTAGCCTTTTCCCTTTGATAAGTAGCCATGGCTGAGCCTGAGGTGAGAGCTTTGTGCTATGGCAACAATAGCGGGGTCGTCCTTCAATCAGAGGATCGGCGGTTCGATCCCCTGCTCCACTAGTCCATGTGTCCTTGGGCAAGACACTTAGCCCCAAATTGCCCCTGTAGCTGTTCCTACGGTGTGTGAATGTTGATGGACAGGTGGCAGCTTGCATGGTAGTCCTGCCATCAGTGTGTGAATGATGACATATAGTGTTAAAGTGCTTTGAATGGTCGGAAGACGAGAAAAGAGAGATACAAGTACAGTCCATTTACCATTTATTTGTTTATCCATTACATTTAGCTAACTATTTCTGTTTTGTCTCCCACACTTGGTTTGGTTTCGCTGTTGCAGCCTCCATTGTTTCTCTTCTGTGAAACCCATAATGCATTGCGTGACAAGTCTTACATTAGTCACTCATAGGGAAGCTTTATGCTAAAGGTAAATGTAAGTGTGACTTAAAGTTATATTTTAGACAATGACTAGGTCTTTTTTATTCCCCTTTCTTACGTCAGAACCCATTGTTTTGTGTTTCTTTACACACAAACACACACACACACACACACACACACACATTATATCTGCTTTGCAAAGAAGAGAAGAAGACACCTGTATTTACACTTTTGTGTCTTTTCTCTGCTGCAGTACTGCCTGTGTATGACTGAAGGCATCCTCCTCTTCTCGGCTGAAGGATCCCCCTTTTGTTTCAAATCTCGGAAGTGTAAAGTCCGTCTCCACTGGGTCTGTCAGGCTCTGGTCCTGATCGCTGCGGCCACTGGCCTGGGCTTCATGTTTGCCAGCAAGAACGTGTCGGAGCTCCCCCACCTGGTCTCCTGGCACAGCTGGTTGGGCATCAGCACCTTGGCTGCCACCGTGCTCCAAGCGGCTTGCGGTATCTGCTTGATCTTCCCTAAGCTGCTGTGTCTGTCCTCCTCTCCGCTGAGGCTGAAGCTGTACCACGCCACCTGTGGCCTGCTGGTCTACCTGTTGGCCACGGTAACCGTGGTGTCGGCCATGTTCTCAGACTGGTTCCAGGCTACGGTGAAAGGCGTGGCCTGGTGGGGCTTCCTCCTGCTGCCCCTCTTCCCCGCTCTGGTGGTGATGAACCAGATCACGAACGCCTACCTGCCCCGCAAGAAGATCACGAGCTAGGAAGCACATAGAGGCAGATCCTCTTTGTTCTCTCAGTGGCCATATAAGGTCTACATTGTAGTCAGAGGCCCAGACAATCACATTGAAGAGTCCTCCCCTAAAGTCAAATAACTAAAGCAAATAGCTCGACATGCTGGCAGTCCCACAGTCTGCATTTATATAAAAACCTTCTAGTCTTCTGGAGACTCGTAGCGCTTGTAACTGCATATCAACACTTCCACTGATGGCAGAGGCTGCCATGCTAGCTACCACCTGCTCATCACACTCTAAACCAACCACGCACACTGACACATTGATGAGAAAGAGAGAGACATTTAGGGTTCAGTATCTTCCACTCACGTGATTGTGTGAAGTGACTGTAGCTGTAGGAACCAAAGTTACAATTTGTCTTTGTTGTTGGCAGCAGGCTAGCAGATGTGTTTTCGTGTGGAGAGTTACAAGTATTCCATTTGATAAATCAGTTAAGTGATAAACAGTAATTATGTAATGAATTGGAAGAAGTGATGTTCGGCTACAAAATATAAAGTTCTTGGGCAGTAGTCATTAATTGGACTGTATGCAGTACTAGGTTGTGTGTACTATTTTAAAAGAATGATACATCCTAGTGGCCAGTAGAAGAACTGCAGCTTAACACACTTAATAAGAATAAGCTATAATAAGAAACACGACGACATGTTTAAAGAATCTAATGACACTATGTATACACACATGGAGCAGGACAGTAGGACACGGTCATCGAGCTAAACTACAGGAGGCGATTCCATCGGTGTAGCTGGAGGACACCTGAACATCTTTTACCTCCAGAGGAACATTTGCACTACTTATGCAGTGACAACGTCTCAAAGACAGTGTGTAGAGACTGGTTTCTGAAGGGAAATGATGTTTATGTGAGGACACAGCTTCAGTGATGACGCTGATGTTTATGATGATTCTATTTATTTATTCATTTATGATATTTTGTGTTGTCTGTCTTGGCCGCTCAGAGGTGCTACACGAAGCAGTTTGGCATTAAGTTCCATCAATCAACATTTTTTATATTAAAGGGGCAATATACGACACTCTGAACATTAATATAGCAGCAAACACCTCTTGGCTATGTGAAGGTATAGTGGAGTAATGTCTCCCTCAGGTAAACACTGTTAGCGCTGTTAGCTACGAGCTGCCAGCTCAGGCATTTGAAGTGTCTCGCGTTATCATTGGTGTTACAAATTGGGTTTCTTAATTTGATTATAAAAATGATAGCACTGATGGCGTTACCATGTTATAAACTACATGTAGCACCTCTGGCTCATGAGCTACTACTTATCTTTGTCTCTTTGTATTTCGTTTGTTGTGGTAATTAAACGGAAAAATGAATGTGTTGCTACGTCATAAAGGACAAAAGACTTCTGTCCAGTCCGCTCAATATCTCTGCGAGATAGACCTAAAGATTGTACTAATAACTGCACTTTTCCATCCAATTCAGAACTAGTTATAAGTCAAGGTGAAATGAATCAAAGCCAGCTTCCTTATAAATGAACATCAGAGGGCTTTACGTCTCCGAGGCACATGTTTTATCTGGGCAACAACAGCAAGACAACATCTACACTGGATAAAACAACACGATACATAAAAGTCAATCCGTGTGATAGAATGAATAGACTGATAAACTCCTTGGTAATCATTGGTGGTGTCACTTTAGCGCTGCCTTTAGCCAAAGTTCCAGAGTCTATAATGTTTGTGGGTATAGAAATCCACTTCCCACTACTTCTACAGAGAGAGAGCAGACTGACCAGAGGTCTCTCCCTGAACCCAGTAGATGCTCTAGAGCGTACAGAACTTATATAGATTCACATTTTCTTTTTCAGGATACTACAGTGATGATGATCCCATGGCTTTATAATCTAGTAATTCACTTCAAATCTCACCAAACTACAAATACAATTCAACCCATTTGATACTGTTGTTAGGTGGCTTCACAGTCTAGTCCTGTTATTTCAGGGAACACTCAGTGAGAGCCTGCTGAGGCCGATGGATGCTGAGCTCATGCACAGACCTGTCGTATGTACTGATCCTCCAGCACCTTGCCTCAACCTCTTTGTCTTATTATTCACTACTAGGCAAAATATGCAAATATGAATCAGACATAGTGTTAAATCCATTACAAATCATGGGATGGCCTTCAGACTGCAAGCAGCGGTACCTACAGTGTGACTTCTGTACAGCAAGACACATAACTACACATCACATGTAGAACGTGCTCAATGCTGGGTGATGGCATGCAACGCAGGAGTTCTTCCCCAAACTAGATTTGACTTCAGCTTGGGTGAAAAGCATGTACTGCAATAAATGTAGAAAATAATTCAGAGGGAATTTTGTAACTTCTTTACTTTGAATGTGTTCAGCGTGCTTCTCAGGCCGTTGCTGTTTGAGCGTTCATGAGGTGATCACAATGGAGGTTGTAGGTTTGTATTTGTTACGTGTGAACCTTCTGTAATAAACAAATAACTACATTTGAATTTGCATTATTTGCTTTTTATTTCTAATGAGACAAATCTACCGTTGAAGAGCATTTCTTTCCTGGTGATGAACCCTTCCTGGACGAGTTGTCTCGATGCCATATGTTCCTGGTTAAGTGGAATAACAAATGTAAAAACTGTACATGTGAGAGGAGAACATCTCCGGAGCTGTCGTTTCTCACGGACACGTCCAGTGTAGAAGAGTGACACCAGTTTCTACCCTTCAGTTGCAAACAACCCAGAATGCAATGCAGCCACGTGTTATCTTTATGTTCTAGCCTCAGCATTTCAAAGAATAACGTTTCCAGTATTTGATGTTTTTCTTATCGTTATCCATAGTTAGCTCAGAAGAGCGAGTTGTGAGGTTTAATAGAAGCAAACGTTATACTTCCTGAAGGGCATTCAAACCCTTTGGAACGAGGAGAGAACGGCTCCTCAGGTGAATGTTTTCATCTGCTCTATGAATTAAAATAGTTCTCTGCAACTTTTATTTCTATGGAATATATAAATAGAATATAAAAATCTATGAAGTAATCAATCAAATTGAATATCAAAGATATGTGCACATATACAGTGTAACAATAGATATGTAAGACATTTATTAAACAATTTCAGTGTTTTTCATCATTTTACACAGAAATCCTTCATTTGACCATTGATCAAAGTGTGATTGTTGATGTCATCTTAAATATTCTAAGTTATACTGTTAAATACTTGCCCATGGTAAGTCCAAACCAAATTTCAAGACTTTTGACGAATCAGAACAAATGTGGCATTTTTCCTTATCCTACGTCTTTGGGAACAAATGGGTGAAGGGAATTAGCAGAGTTGTTTTTAAAAGCTCAATAAAACATTTGTGAAAGTTTTATCCATGAAAACCTTTCCAAGGACATACATGTTCACTCTACTCACGGCCGAGTCTGACTCACCGGGTACAGACTGGGAGTAGCAGCGGTAGATCTACAGTATTATATACACATCGGAATATCTAGCAGAGTAGAACCACTTCCTCCTCAGTAACCATCCCGTCTATCTAGTACACCCACGTCATCAACCACCACTACACCGCTGGGTGGAAGCCTGACGTTGGCTGCTATCTATTTTCTATCTATTTTGAAGGGCACCGTCGATGCATTCTGTGTTTAACACCAAGACGATTGTGATTGGTTGAAAGAGAGACAAACCAGAGCATGTTTCCCTCTACCAGAATGATCAGACCCTTCATTCGTGCTGTGGAGGGCAAGCCTGGCTATGTGAGACGACTCGTGGCCACATTCCGACGGCCGAGGCAGCCTGACGGAGCTCAGGTTTATTTTCCTGCCTTTGTGTTTGACACAACTCTTTAGCCAACCTGGGTTTCTGTATATAATGTCAAGTCAAACACACGTTCACCACATTTAATTGCAAAACAGCTCTACAACGATGATGGTGGACTAGACATGAACCTACATCACAAAGAGTCCTGGCTGTGTGAGTTGTGTCAAAGTCGTAGCTGTTTAATGATGAGAAGAGTCATGAAAGCATAAAGCTGCTGCAGGCTCCGGACTCCTCCTCCAGGGGTCAGAGGTCATGGTTAAGAGTCAGGACCTGGCGGTTTGTCCTCACAAATGAAGGTGACCGAGCTGTTCAGCAGGTCATACATGTTGACCTCCACTACCTCCGCCGCTGACTCACCCTCTCGTCCACCTGCCAGAGCCACAAACACCTGCTGGGCAGCTGCCAGCTGTGCCTGCTCCTCAGAGAGAATTGACTCCGCCCCTTCATTGCCTGCTGGATCTGCTGCAATCACCTGATTGGACAGACGTCATATATTCTAGATATTCATTCACTTTAAAAAGGTAAAAATGCACTGCTCTGTTGGCTGAACCTTTCAATAATCAGCTGTCTTTTGAATATGTTTGTATATGTATCTATCATCTTATTTTTCAGTATTAACAGCTGAGGGCTGAGATCACCCCGGCGTGTACTGCTGTATATCGCCCATCTGACTTACTGTGTGGGAGGTGGAGGCCTGCTCCTCCCCGGCCTCCTGTGTCTCCATGTGGCAGGAGAGCAGGTGCTCCTGCAGCTCCAGCTGGGATGAGCCCACCAGGGAGCAGAGGGGGCAGCTGAACACCTCGGTGCTCTGGCCGACGTGCTGGCTGCCGACGTGCTCCTGCAGCTCCTCCTCCCCGCCCAACACGGCCGGGCAGTAAGGACACTGCACCGCCACCGCCGCGGAGCCTGGAGAGCAGACAAACTCCTGTCATTAATGCAATGAAGGAGGTTTAGAACTTGTAGGTACTGTGCAGTTAGACACAAGATGTCAAACCAGGTTGTCTTCTACCTTCAATATTACTTTATTTTTACTTTAAAGTACAAGGATAAACCCTTTTAAAAGTCTGCAAAAGCAGACACTAGAAATGTGTTTGGGCATCCTGGCAGAAATATGGTAGTGAAATTAAATTGTTGGTTTTATTTTCATCTGTTCTTCGTGTCTCCTTAGCTGGCATTTTAGCACCAGGAGCTGTTAAACTCAAGACCGCTCTTGGTCTCGAGACCAACTTTTTGAAGGTCTCCGTCTCGTCTTTGAACCGACCACAGTTTTACTCGGCCTCGTCTCGGTCTCAGACAAAGAGGACTGGATTTTATTAAGACCAATCAAGACCACGATTATTTTTAGACATTGTCATGGCACACTGATACATACACACACATATACATGACAATGAGAGAGGTGGATGAGGAGGAATCTTCATTTGTTTTCTGTGGTGTTTTTATGGGAATGTGGATCTTTCAGCTCCGTTAGTGGTTTGCATGTTCCACCACTATTCTGAAGTTAGTCCTGCAGTGTGGGACTCACACTGGTCCTGTCCTGGTCTTGAATCTGCTTCAACACCCACAAAGTCTTGGTCATGTCTCGGTCTCAATACACTCTGGTCTTGGTTGTGACTTAGTTTTGATTTAGATGGTACGACTATGACACCAGCTCACAGTGAAGAGAAACACAAGAACAATGCACTGCATTTCAATTCTGACACCGTTTGAAGTTGAGATGTAGCAAAAGATGTCTCAGAGGCTAAGCAGCTTTGTCTGCCACATCTGGCCCACATGTCACCTTACAGGGCCTGTGGTGTCCTCACCTTGGTGCTCAGCAGCCTGGTGTTTGGCCACAGTGGCGGCGCTGGGAAAGAACTTGAAGCAGATGTCACACTGGACCAGGGTCTTGAGCTGCCGCGTATGGTTAGCAAACACCTCTGGGTGGTTGGTCCTGTTGTGGTACCACAGGCCTGACAGTTGCTACAGCAACAGAGATAAACACATACACAAAATAAAACATTTAAGAACTGCCACTTTAAAGTGACCAGCGGCTCTTATCCACCTCATCCTACCTGGTAAGACTTGTTGCAGAGGTCACAGCTGAAGGGCTTGGTTCCGGTGTGTGTGCCTGCGTGTTTGTCCAGCAGGGCGGCGCTGGTGAACACCTTGCTACAGGTGGGACACTTGTGGAATTCCTTTGGGTGGAACTCCTGGATGTGCTGGCGATGCTCCTCCAGCGAGGAGAAGCTCAGACAACACTTCTGACAGTCATGAGGTTCCGACAAATCTGACAGGGAGCAAATCCAGAATTATGACTTCATGTGTTTCTATTACTGTTAAAGCCAGCATGACAATATGCATCTCATCTAATCACTGCCACAGTAAATGATGCATGTTAGTGCGTTTCCTCACTGTGGAAGGTGTGCAGGTGGACGGTGAGTCCGCTGGCCTGGCTGTAACCTTTGCCACACTCTCTGCACACATAGGGCCGATCGCCGGTGTGTGTTCGCACGTGCCGCGTCAGCTCAATGGACTGGGCGAAGACGGCCTTGCAATACTGACACACGTACATTTTTCCTGAACCCAAAAGAGACATGTTGACTCAACGTACACAAAACAACCCAAAAGAGATTTCTCAAATCACAATACAAAGGTCAGAGTAGGATTTTGTTGTTTTAGTTAAAGAGTAACGTCGGTATTTTTCAATCTGGACCCTATTTCCCCATGCTTTAGTGTCTAACTGACACATTTCTCAACAATTTCTGAAACTGGTCCAATAATGAGGGAGAAAGCTGCAGACGGCAGCCGCTAAACAAGCAATGTAATGTAATCTCTCGGGGCAGTGTGGCACTGACACTGACAGGCTCAGATAGTTCTTGTAAGCGTCTGAAAACACTACGGGAAGTCTCCCTCTGAAATCTCGCGAGGTGACGTGTTGCTCGACGGCAGTGTTGGCGTACAGAAAGCGTAGCTTAGTGGTATCTAGAAGGTTTTCAAGAGAGGAAGAGAGGGGGAACCAGCTGAGACTGGTAAAACAATAAACCGGATCAAGTGAAAGATAAAGAAAAATCTTTACTTTCTCTGTCGGATCCTTTCTATAATATTGTCAGACAATAATACGAGTCTGAGCACTTTAAGGGGACATAACTTTACAGTTTTGAAGTTACTTTTGAAGTAGATGTTTGGCCCAATTCAAGATATAAATAATAATTATATTAATGGGGATGATAGGTTGTCATTTATTGACATTCAGTGGGATAATGTGTGTGTGTGTGTGTGAGAGTTACCCTCAGAGTGCTTCTTCTTGGTGTGGTATGCAAGTGCAGCAGCCACGCCGAAGCTCATGTCACAGTGTTTGCAGCGGTACGGTTTCTCTCCCGTGTGCAGCCTCATGTGATTCTTCAGAGACGAGTTGGCGCCGAACTTGGCACCGCAGTCATCGCACACGAACGGTTTCTCCTCAAAGTGCTCGGTGCGCTTGTGGTAAATCATGCCTGAGACATGAGGAGAGAGGGAGCACAAACATTCAGTCGAGTATCATTTCAGAACGTACAAAAACAACAACATGATGAGTAATTACAATGAAGGACAGGGGGACACAAAACATCTGCTTATGCAACAACTACATCCAAATTTAAAATCAGTTTGTGAAATAAGACATTCATCAGAGGATCATATAACGTTACCGTATTGGCCCAAAAATACCACTATTCTTTTCTGGAAATTACAAATGAAAACGTGGAGGTTGTATTATATTTAAGGACTACACATTCATGGAGCGCCCGCTCAACCTGGAGAGCTTCCCCGCATCCACGAAGCCGTTTTCAAGTTCAGGTGTCAGAGCTAGGACGTCTACGTTGTCCTTTGTGTTGTGTACAAACGAACCGACCAGTCTCACCTGATGGGTGGGCAAAGGTCCTCCCGCAGAGGTCGCAGGACACCTTCTTCTTCTTCGCCCGCGTGATGCTGCGGTGGGCCTCGGCCCGATGCCGCTGCAGGGCCCGCTGGTTGGCCAGCTTCTCCGGGCACTGAGGGCACTGCTGCTCACACTCCTGGGACATGGGGCAGCGCTTCACATGGGCCAGCATGCGACACTTGTAGGCAAAGCCCCTCTTGCACCAGCGACAGGAGTAGGGCTTGGAGGAAGACGAGGAGGGGGGGGGAGGAGAGGAGTCTGGCGTAGCATTCAGGACCTTCTCCTTGTCTTCTGTCTCCTCCTTGATGCTTCCCTCCTCATCCTCTTCCTCCTGCTTTTCATCACTTCTGATGCCGTTCTGCTTCTCTGAGTCACCTGGAAAAGATGTCAAAAAATATTATTATTGTCACCCCAGCAAGAAGATATGAATATATAACAATGACCAACAGAAAACAGGCACTTTCTTTCGTTAGAGCTGACATTGTGAGATTGCACAGTGAAGATAGTCCACTCACACAGTCACTAAGGGCTCTTCTTTACCTCCAGCTTGGTTTCCGTCTGGCGGCTGCGAGTTCCTCTCCACCTGCTCCACCAGAGAGAGCAGCGGTGAGGGAAAGGAGGAGGGAGCTTTGTGTTGAACGGCACGGAGCAGCCTGAGGAGCGCTCCCTCGTTGAGCTGGCTCACCAGCCTCTCCAGCGCTGGTCTGGGGTCTGTCTCCTCCTCCTCACAGCACTGACACACGGCCTGGCAGGAGCACAAATGTTCCTTTATTTTCCTCCACTACAGAGAGAGCCGGCCCTTCATCTGCAATGCTTATATTAGAGACAGGGTCTATTCCTAATGGTACCTGCTTTATAAGAATAGATCATGTTCTAGTAGGAACCCTGTACATTGACATTTGATTTACGACTGCTTCTACTTTCCTGTGTGTTCGTTCAGTGTTACGCTGCTGTAAATTCAACACGATGCTTCCTGCTTCCAGGAACTCAAAAAAACTCAAAACACAGCTTTTCCCTGGTCGGCAGAAATATTACATTCTTACAGAAATCTCCAAATGTCAACATTTTTAGATAGCAAATCGGCGAATTACTTTTTCTATGGTGTTCCTCGAGCTCTTATAGGTGGTGTCATAATGTGGGATTTTGAAGGGATTTTTGATTATTATGGTGCAAGTAGTAAAAAATGGTAACATTTAGCCCCAAATCTGTGTAATAAATCAACCAAAAACCTATGAGACATAATTGAGCATGGGAATGGCAATTATATACTTCCATCATAATGTTCTACGGCCTTTTAGACTATTCAAACTATCCACATTTGCAACAAATGACTTTATAAAAAAGTCAAGCTTACGCAAATGACATCACTCAGAATATCTCTGCTCGCACGAGCAAAACTAAAGCCCACGATTTAGCTTTGAGCACGAGGAGTGTCTTCTATCACTGCTCTTCTGCTGGCAAAGCTCTCACCTATACTCACTCACAAGTGTTTTTTTCTTTTTGACAGTAGGTGGGGGAACCCAGTCACCATTCTATCATCAAATCTAATTGGTTGCAATCCTCGGTTTTGGATTGGCCAGATATCACTCTGACACAGACGCTAGGTAGCGGTATTGAGGTGGTTTTTAATCCGCCACTAAATACTACTCCACTACATCTCAGAGGCGGGCCCTCTACATGCACGCACACACACACACGTGCGGGACCTTTACACACACCCGTGCGCGTTAATCTAATTTGTGCTTGCGGATGTCATTGACAGTGATTTGCCCTCATACTGTTCTCTACCTGTCTCTCCTGTTCGTCCAGGCTTTTCTGTGCTGCCTGGCTCAGCAGCTCCAGGATAGACGACATGTTGCTGAGGAGCTCCACCAGCTGAGAGGAATGTTCCAGAAAACCAGTGGCAGGCCTGCTCGATGCCTCGGCTGCTGTTGTGTTGTTTTCTTCCTTTTCACTTTCTGAGGATTTGGCTTCTTCGGCCTCTGTGTACACGCAGACATAAAAACATGGCGTGCAGTCAGAGAGCGTTAGAACATTGTTGCTGTGTTGTATATTGTGGGGTTGTTGTATTGGATTGCATTAGGTTAATTGTGCCTAATAAACTAGTAACTGTGCATTTATGGCTGAAACACTGAAACTGACCTGAGGACTCTGCGTCCTCGCTGTCACTCTGACCTTCTTTTTTCTTCAGCTCAGGTTTAAGCTCCGTCTTGTCTGGAGACGAGTCCTCGCCAGGTGAAGCTGAGCCTTCAGGGTTCATGCCCTGGGCTTTGTTGATCACGGTGAGGCCTTGGGTCTGCGTAGCGACGACTGGGACTGGGGGTTGCTGGCTCACGAGACTGGTGAGGACATTTTTGAAGCCGACCGCCACGTCGAACATCTGCAGGCTGTCTGCAGCGGCGACGATGCGGCCCACGTTGTGTTTGCCGAGAGGCAGCTTGCCGGTGTAGACCATGTCCAGCAGACAGCTGAACTCCTGCGAGGACACCATGGCCGTGTCGATGGAGATGGTGTCGGAGCCGTCCAGGAGAGACCTGACAGAGATGAACACCATTTTGTTCCCGTTTAACAGAAATCACAGGTTCCAAACTATCCCACTACGAGTCATCTCTCCTTTTATTACCCAATTGTCTTTACAGTGCTATGATTTATATTCATTTCTTAAATGGGACGACTGGCTTCTGACCCACATGCTGTAGTTGGTAAAAGCAAGATAACAGGTGAATAACAACAGATGAACTCCATGAAAGAAAGTGCCTTTGATTTTCCTGTCACAGAGCCAAATACATACATATGTGTAGACGTGGACTAACGCTGTGAACATGACACCTGGACTCGGGTTAGACGTATTCAAGTCACAGTAATGACTCGGGATGTAATTTAGACTTGGGCGGTGTGAGACCTGACCTGAAAGCTAGAGTCAACATTTTGACCTGGTAAAACTTTGCAACAATAAAAAATGGATGAAACTGTGTCAGGCAGGCAAGATTACATTATAAGGACTAAGCAATGATATATATATATATATATATATATATTATATATATATATATTTGAAAAGAAAATGCAGTGCCACCGTAATAATGCTCAACAGTCTGCCTGTAACCACTTGACTTGGCCTCAGGAACTTGAGAATATGTTCTTATATTTTTCTTAATTGCTCTTTATGTCAAACTTTCTTTTATTAGTTGTGTTTTTTTTAAACCAAACTATTTATTTAAAGGTCCTCTTTCAAGCTTTCTCCATGCACGAAGAAGGTTAAAGCTCCAGAAAAATAATAATAAGTGGACGTTAACATTATGTTTTCAAACTACTCTTTGATGAATGATCAAGAATGATCTCCACGAGTTGCCTCTAACAGCTCGAGACTGGACTTATCCTGAGTGACCGAACACCCACCGAACATTTAGATCACCTAGAGACCAACCTCTGCAGGTCATCTATCAAAGCCCATGCTCACGCTACCTGAAGAGCATGCTGGAGGCGGCCAGTACCAGTTTATGTGCGCGGTGCGGGCTGTCTCCCACCAGGATTGTGCAGTCACAGAAGTGGCCCTCTTTCCTCAGGGCCCACAGCTGCTGCATCAGCTGGCTGCTGTAGTTCGGTAGCTCCAGCATCTTGTTGAGGGGCAGCACGTCCCGCCCTCTCTTGTGAGGAGAGAACATCGTGTCAAACTCAATTCACAAATTAACAGCGTTGTTTTATATTTCCAGCAAACGGACAACAATGTGGAAGAAGCCGGAATACAGAGTATAGCCAGTCATTTGAAGGTTTTATGCAGTTTACGATGGATATTGGTACCGGCTTCCTTATACTATAGTCGATTATGTGGTCAGGAAGGAAACGAGTTTAGTGCTTACGCTTAAACTGTGCTTATGTTACGTTACTGTGCAAGTTTAGAGCATTCATTTAAATGTAAGATTATTCAGAATATGGATTTGGGCGTATGAAAAAGTGCCATGTCGGATAATACTCGTAAACTAGGGTGCCTTCGCTACATTACGAAGCAGCCGACTGTCTGCTCAGGCTACAGGCTCACGCCACTGAGGTCCACAGGGTCTTCAAGGTAATACCTTAGCTACGTGAGCTAGCCCGCTCTAGCTTTAGCTACGGATGCTAATGTCATCTCAAAAAGGTTACTAATGTTAGGTCAGTGAAACTCATTGGGATACATGAGCGTTAATAATCTGAATAAAACAGTCGTCAGGGACCATCCGACATGCAGCTTCCAGTCAATGGACGTCTTTGTATTACCTTGGATTATTCAAACGATCCGTCTCTTTATTTAAACTTCTTTGCTGAACAACGCTGCTCTGCGCAATAAAGCTTTAGCCGTTTTGAAAATGGCGACGGGCGGTACGGCAACCAAATGGGTACGTTTCCGGTCAAAGAAAAAGCTCCGAGCTTTCGCCTTTCGACTGCCTCAATATTTAGTCAGAAGTTTTGTACAAGTTACCTCTGTGTTCAGAATGTAAACACGTGGTTTATTCTGTTTTAAGAGACAGTGATTTACAGTTTGTATTGTAGATGATCCCTCATTCTAACAGTATATTCAACATACAAGGAATATAATAAACTACTGTAACAATCAACCAGCATAGCAAAATGTTTATTTATTTACAGAGCTCATGAGGAAATCTCCTTCAAAATGGCTGACAGTGTGCCTCCTTCCTGATAGTGTGTGATAGTGTGATCATTTAAAGTAGGACCCATGGCAAACCTTATCTAAACTATTTTGTCAATAAAACTGCATTGGCTGCCATTGGTGTTTTTGACTAGGGTTCCCCAGGACCCCCATTCATTGGTATTTAAAAAGAATAAAATGAATTAAAACAGAAAACAATAGTATGAAGTCATCAGGAAAAAATTGACCGACAAAATTCTAATCATACTATAAAAGCCTTGTGAGATATGACGACTCATGATAAAGGAGGAGGACCTGGCAATGGAAGGACATTTAAGTTCTCTGTCCAAAGTTCTGAAATGGCTCCAAAGTAAAAATAATATTTTTTCACTAGACTTTTTCTATATATATTTTAAAGGTATATATATATATATATATATATATCAACAGTGCATGACTTGGAAGATTAATGTAGAAAAACGTGATATGAAGTTAAGTTCAGCTTTAGTGAATTATTTCTCACTTTGTATTGAATCAAAAGAACGTTTTATATTGTGAATGATGTTCACTGTTGGTGAGGTCTGAGGACTGGTTTGTTGCTACAACTGAAGTTTTTACTTTAAATGCTGATCATTGATATTTCTAAGTTTGAACAACTTGTGATCTTTATCTATGTTAAATAATAAGAGTTGGTCGTACTTTTAGCATTCCTCATTTAAACTAATAATAACAGAAAGCTGCTGGCAAACTGCAAAACAAATCATAAAAATGAGAAAAGTATCTGATGATAAAATTGTGTTAAAACTCCCACAAATCCACTGAGATCTCAAATATGAAGGAATGTGTTTGATGCTAATTGTTGTGGACCCCAATGATCTGACGGCAGAGATCGATTGACTTTATTTATCTCTGAGAAGAGCAGGAGTTGGTGGTGAATGTGGAGGATGAGGAGGAGGAAGAAGCATCTCTGATGCTCAGATCTTGCAGAAGGAATTGATCCGTTGGTTCTTGATTAGCTCCTGGTGGATCTTGAACTCTGTGGATTTCACCAGGGCCTGGAGAAAACCACAGAGAAAATGTCTGGTATGACTATATCATAGAGCACAAAACCTCCGCTAGAAATATTTACATTCAGAAGAGAATCAGAGCTTCAAACAGTTCACACCTCAGATATTATTCTAAGATGTTCTATCACAAGATATAAAACATCCCTGTTTTATATTCATGACTTCTACAGACATGATCATTTCTAACAAGCATTAAAACATCTGATGAACTGAAAATACATGCAGACATTGAAAAACCACAGATACAGTAGATGTACATCACACTGATGAAGGTACCTTAACTGCAAAGCATTGTGGGAGGAGGAAGAGCTCTTTATGAAGTTCAGCGTCCCGTTTTCCAGATGATGAAGGTTCATGTTGATGGCTGTGTGCTCTTCCTTCATGCAACATGAAACCTGAGAACAAGAAGATGGAGAACATTCAAACATAAAGGCAGCTGGAGGTGGAGGTTCGAGCTGCACCTTTCTGCTGGTATCTGAAGGTGGAGATGAAGACAGGTTGTAGGTGCAGCTGTCTCTCACAACATGCTGGTCTCGGCGGAGGCTGTAGGTGGAGGTATTGGTTGCAGCTTTCTACCAGAATGTGAAGGTGGAGGCAGGGCTACAGATTCTGGCAGAAGGATGCAACCTGAACCATAGTTGGAGGCAATGGCTTTAGGTTGCTGGAGGAGGCTGTAGGTCGAAATTTAAGTAACAGTTGCCTACAGGTGGAGGCGGCACCTGCAGGTTACTGGCAAAGGCTGTAGGTGGATGTTTAAACCTAAGCTGTCAGCCAGAATCCGCAGGTGGAGGCGACACCTGCAGTTTGCTGGCAGAGGCTGTAGGTAGAGGCTTGACCTCAGCTGTCTGTCTTAACTTAACTTAACAATTCTTAAACATTTCCTACAGTAATATTTACAGTTATGATCTTATTTGATCATTATTTTGTCTTAACTCTTAGTTCTCTCGAAATGTCCACAAAATAATGCGGAGGATGACGACCCCGTATGAGACGTCCACGTTGTGACGACCCTCCTATCGTACACGAGGTGCCGGTTGTGTTTCATCTGTTACAGGTGCTGATTGGAGCATCGTCAGCAGGATGAGCCTCACCTGTGCCGGTGTGGCTCATCCTTAAATACCCTCTCTAGTTGGCAGCCGCTCTCGCTGGAAGGAAGACCTTTGTTGACGGGCTCACCACAGTTGTTGCTGTCTTTGTGAAAGTGCTATTAACATTGGGTTACGTGTTTTTTGGCGCGACAAATAAACTACAATTTTTGGCCGCCAGCTCATTGTCTCCCTGTTTTGTTCCAGTCTCTAAGCCGGGCTGTGACAACGTGCACCTGTCCGTCTTCCTCTACTGTCTCTGTAAATGTGGGACGGTCCAGTCTCTCCCAGAGCTTCTGTTTGATGAGACGTCCCAGGTTTAAGCTGTGCAGATGAAGACGCCGTTCTTGAACCTGAGGAGAGGGAGACACAGAGATTCAATCATAACGAGACATGAGATTAAAAAGTTGATACATGGAATAAATTGAGTGAAAAGGTATAGTGATTGGAAAATGTGATAATCATCAGATAGATTTTTGAAACGATACGCCTCAGCATATCGTCCACAACTTGATGGTTGAGTTGTTGGTGCGCCTGGTGAACAGCACATGGGAGGATGCTAGAATAAAACCTGTCAAATACTCTCTGGAGGGTTTACACTGAACTATTTGAATATGAGGATCTAAATGTGTTACCTGGTCGTCCCTGCAGCATGGACCATGTCTGTGTGCCGAGAATCCCCTTCCTCTCTGGTTTTCTGGAGGTGGACGGGAACATCACACTGCAACGACACACACTCATGTTAGAATGAGGCTTCACTAGTACAGTCAAGGAAACTTCTGGCATTAGATAAAGTGAATAATAACATTTATTGTCACAAACATAATGAGCCTATCGGTCCATTCAACCCTTGAAAGAGTTCATGGAGGCCACATTAAGTTAGCAGGAGGCCCCAGGGCTACAATGAGCTGCTCCCCTATTGGCCCCTGATCCTCACACTCTTACAGTGTGGATGGGTTTTCTGTGCTTTAACATTAGCTGGCTCCACATTTGCTGGTAGCCTGATTAAAAACATGAAATTCAGGAATATGCAGCATGTGATCATAAAAACTGGAAGAGTGAAGGAGTTAAAACCTCCTCAAGACAGAACCTCAAGGTCAAACAAAGCAGGACCCTCCTGATATATAACCCAATATATAGTATTTCTATACTGTATTACTTCTATTACATAAAAAAATGTAAAAGTTCAAGTACTTTATAGTTGAGAGCCTACTTTTAATTGGCTATATTTAAACATCCAATACCAATGTGTTAGCTTGGAGCTGGTTGACTGTTCTTGACCGTTTGAGGCCTTGTGTGTGTTTAAATGTTGATCGTTCATGAAGCGCTGAGATGTGACCAACGATAGAATCCTTCATGTCCATTTTGATTTCACAGCCACATCTATATATAAATAAGTGTTGTATATTATGTATGCATATTTGTTTTTTTTATTACATTATTGCTTTTGTCTCAGTTATCACAACAGTTTCATATGGAGAACCTCTTCATGCAAAGACTTCTAAACACAAAGTGCTGATCTATGTGACGCACACACAATGTATGGTCACATTTTTGTTATTTGATGAATATTTGATTCATGATATTTGAACAAATTTCTGTGATTTGCTAATCATAATAAAACTTCCCATAGAAGTGTATTTATATCTTTGCCCAGTAGGTGGCAGTGCAGCGCTGTGGTTATCGTGTTGTGAATGTTTGTTAGCATTCGTTAACATTAAATGTGCACGGTCAAAAACTGTAATAGCAACCACCTGTGTGACCCCACTGATTATAATACCTGTGCCCTGATTCACACCGGCACATGTGGTGGAAGGTTGTACAAAAACAAAACAACAAAGTGGCTCTTACGCATGGTAATGTAACTTGTTAATGAAATGATAGTAGTGTAAACTTTGATTATTTTGCTGTGTTTTGTCATGTAGAAATGGAAAAACATATACAGGAGATTGTTTTTGTTACCGGCACCAGACCTAGGGGAAATCTGGACCGGCAGCAAAGGTTACACAGGCTAGGAAGCACTGTGTAGCCAACTGATCTCACTGTGGATTAATACAGAGACGGGATCGATGTTAGCATCACGCTCAGGCCAGAGCTAGTTTAATTCTGAGCTCCATTGCAGATCATAACATTTCACAATTTACTTCGACATGGAAAAAATAATTAATATTTCTCTCTTTCTGTCTTGGCCAATAACACGCACGCACGCACTCACACGCTCGCGTCGCTGAATGCCAGGGAAACAACCGAGGTTACTTAAGGCCTCAGAACTTTCTGATCGCTCACTCTGCACTTGGACTTCAACACGAGCGGAACAACTCTTGAGCTGAACACTCTTGTGAATCCAAACTGTGGAGAGCCAACTCTTTGAGTTTTTAACTTCTTGAGAACAGCTACTTTTTACGAAACTTGTTGGAGAACTAAACTACTGGATCATCGTGGGCAACATGAGGCATCTGAGGACGGACTTCATTCGTTGGCTGGAGGAGGAGGAGGAGCTGCAGAGGGAACTGGACCTGCTGAGGCGATTTAGACCTGTGGACCCTAACCGTAGAGGTAAGACAACGTTTACATTTAATTTAGCATTTTTCTTTTGATTCATCCCCTTCAAACCATTTAAAGCATTCTCAGTTTAGAAATCAGTGAAACATTTTGTGTTTAAAGGTGTTGACACTATATTATCAGGCCTGTTGAAAACAGACACTCGTGTAAACTGATTATTTCAGTGACAGAATGTCTTAAATGTGGCGGGACTTCTGTGGAACGTGTTCACAATAGTGTAGCGGTTTAATAAACACAGTTATTTTGGTTTGAAGGCATCAAATCTTCCTATGTTAACATTAAAATGTATATTTCTGAAAACAGAACATTTTCATAAAAGGCTAAATGCATGCTTAAGTTGTGCACCATGGTAACCATATGGAACGATTAGAGGCGAACGTCAGGGCGTAGCTACGTCATCAAACCAGGCCGCGATGCGACCCTGAGTGGGTTTGACTGTTGAAACTTGAGTTATTGAACAAACATCTGCTCCTTTTACTTCATCATATTACATCAACCATTTCTTTAAAATTTAACATTGCGATGCGCTTTGCTCGTTGTTGTTGTATTTGGTTTTCGAGGGACAAGAGAGCGATCTGTTAAGTAACTGTATGGGGCTGCATGTGCGCGTGCTGCATCTCCTCCACGCGCTGTGATATGCAACTCATAAACCTGGAGAATAATGAGTTATAAACTAAAGAGGTTAGTCATGTTGGATTAATATAGACACGTTTCACTGTGCGTCGTGACGCACGTAGTTCAACAAATACGTTCACGCTGTTTATTGCAAGCCATTTACCGTTTCGTCCACACAAATGCAAAATGAACATCTTTGTCCAGAGCTCACGACTACAGTCGGTTAATTGTCCCGCTGACTGACTGTTTAGCAGCTGGAATCTGAATCCAGATCAGAAACGTGGGAAAAGCCCGTGACCAGCTGCTCCTCTCACCCTACTCTGTTGTTTCGGACATATAATAATAACAGTAATAAGGATAATATCTATAACGACAATAATAATATGTATTGCTTTTATCATTATTAATGTAGTTGTTGTTTTGTTATGTGTTCTCTGTTCAAACTAACAGAGGCAGAGCTGCACTATGTTTGGTATAAATGTTTAAAGGTGAACTCTCTTGCGTGTTGGGACTTTATGCGAGTGTGTGGTGCAGTCCTAGTTACTTTATGGCTCTGCTGTCGTCTTTTCTAATTTGAACTTTGATTATTGCTTCATGTAATCCAGAAATATTTCATGTTATGAGAAATCCTGAAAGTTTAAACGTTTCCCTCTCAGCTGGTGTCGACTATGTTGTTGAACGTCTTGCACAAGACGGCCTCCCTGAAGTCATCAGGATCCTCGACGATGACCAAGGTAATATCCCCATCTACATCTCTTCTGATGAGGAAGACTTCGACTTGGAGAGCGACGATTCCGGGTACAGCTACATGTTCCACATGTTCTCCACAAGAAGTGGAAGGGAAGGAAGAGGAGGAAGTCACGGAGCAGGTGAGTGTGAAGAGGAAGAGGAACTTTGATGACAACCACGGGGAAGAGGACTACGGGGAGTCAGCGCCACCCACGAAGAGGACCAGAGAAGAGGACTACGGGGAGTCAGCTCCCTCCACTTCAGGCCTCGGTCCCTCCACAAATTATAGCCGGGGAGATTACTACAGATGGTCTGGTAGGACTGATAAAGCACCAGACAGCCTTCCCTCGCGTCTGGCGGGGTTGGCGATAGGTAGCATCCTGCAGCAGAGCTTTTAAATATTGTTTCTTTGTTGATTTTTGTTTGAATAATGGTTGATGCTAGATGCAGAAACCAGAGGTAAGTTAACAGTGAATGGTTGTTATTCTGTCGTGTATTTTTCTTTATAAAGTCTAGATGTCTTTAGCAGACAAAGGTAAGTCAACATTTAATAACAACATCAACACACGTTGTCTCAAAGTTTCACTTTACAGTTATTCAAAGATTGTTCATTTTACTCACTCTATATCTGTTTTTCATAGTTAGGTGAAGGTGGCTCTACCAGACAGAGGTATGGTAAAAATTACTAACGCTAAGAAAAGGTTTCCAAGTCTCTTTTACTCAGGTATTGATGGCTGTAACACAGGAAGCAACATCCTGGATCTCCTAGACAACAGAGAAGATGTGTTCACTCTGGACCAGATGAGAAGGATGGAGGACCACAGGACCAGATGAGAAGGATGGAGGACCACAGGACCAGATCCGACATCACTGAACAAACACAGGACAATGCTTACTCTCACATCCACACACATGCTCGCACACACTTGACACAATTACATTATTTTTATCTTATCTTTCATTCTTTCTTCCTTCCTTTCGTTGTAATGTAATGTCTTATTCATACTTTATGTTTGTAATTTTGTAAAACTTTAATATTATATAGGTGGAGGCTTCAAATAAGCCCAGTTGGCTTTCTGCCTCTTCCTGTTCTGTGATATTCATTTATCTCTGTTATGTTTGTTTATTTTACATTTCATTGTTTGAATTGTGCAAAAATAAATTAAAAAATAAATAAAAAAAAAGATGAGAAGGATGGAAGACCACAGGACCAGATATGAAGGACCACAGGACCAGATGAGAAGGATGGAAGACTACAGGACCAGATGGAGAGCGGCGGTCTGTCAGTCCTTCAGTGGGCTGAGTAAGTAATCCCTCACTAAGACTACAGAAGTATCAGTAATAAGATTCCATCATTGAACAATGTAAAGGTCGTATAGTTGAGTTAAAAGTATTCATCTCTTGTGTTTGTGTCTCACAGGGCAGGACTCCTCTGTGCCTTTGCCTCACTCCTGGGGCAGCTGAGAGTGGACATCAACCAATCCATCATCCCAGGAAGACCCAGACCCACCACAGACCATTGAACCACTCTCAGCACCCCAGTGAGTCCGAGACCCAGTGAGTACAGTTCCCTGCCCCTCCACCACCTGCTCCACCCACCAGCCGAGAGGACGAGGAGCGCCCCGTCCCCACCGGCACAGAGGACGTAGTTTGTCTCCATCTGCTTCTTCTGTGCTGGTGGGTTTGGGAAGCTCCTCACACACACAGGAAGCCGTCAGCAGCTCTTTGCATCTGATCACAAACCAAGAAGCAGACAGACGGTTCAGGCTGAATGAGAAATAATAATTCTAAAAACTTTAAGGTATTTCATTTGTCACATACGTATGTTCATGTAAACTGTATGTACTGTATGTATACTGTTTATTTACAGAGTAGCACAATACAAATAAATGTATGACAAACTTTCTAAATATGTCTTTATATTAGAAACAATAACGACTGCACCTCAGAGGACCCCGCTGTTAAACTCCTGAAGTTCGCAGACGACAACAACGGTCATCGGCCTCATCAGAGACGGTGACGAGTCTGCGTAAGTTGAGGCAAGTTCAACCTGCCTCAGGAGCTGCTGATCCTGTTCTACTCAGCCATCATCCAGCCTGTTCTCTGCTCCTCCATCACTGTGTAGTTTGGATCGGCCACCAAACAGGACAGAAACAGACTACACCGGATTGTCAGGTCTGCAGAGAGGATCATCGGTTCTAGCCTGCCCCCCATCCTGGACTTGTACACCTCCAGAGTCAGGAAACGGGCTGGAAAGATCACTGCAGACCCTTCACACCCTGGACACAAGCTGTTCCAACTCCTCCCCTCTGGTGGGCGCTACAGAGCTCTGTACGCCAAAACCACCAGACACAGGAACAGCTTCTTTCCACTGGCCGTCACTCTGATGAACAATAAATAAGTCATATTGCACTACTACCTCTGTTTGCTCTATCACCTCAATTCCATTGCAATTGTTTATAGGTTTATGTTCACATGTGTGTATATATATAGCAGTGGCGGGCCGTGGATTTTATACCTGGGCCTTCAGTGCTGTTCTCCACTTCTAATAACCTCATTATGACGTCACAGCTACGGGTTATTATTTGTTTCGTGTAAACGCCGCATATTCACATAACACTGCAACATTTGACAAATGAAATAAAATGTGCAGATACATGAATACGAGCATGACGGGACGCTGCGTCATTAACGGACAATACAGTCCAAATCAATGTAACACAATGACAAACTCACAAGAGCAGTCGCATATATTCATATGACAACAAAGCAACAAATCAATCCAGCAGACCTGCAGCGGATCCACGCATTCCACCACACGAGCACGAGCCATTCAAATACTATTCATAAAAACGCCACGATAGACAAATGAACAGTAGAGGTAAACAAACGAAGTTCACTTACCAAATGCTGTCTATCCTCCTTTCTTTGTTGACAAAGAGTTTAATCCCAGTACATCAGTTCCAGTAAGAAGTCCTTCTCCATTCATTGATGCCAGTCGAGCCTCCCCAGTTGTTTCGCCAATCGTCGTCGTCTTCCGCCGCGGTGCGCGGTGCGGTGGTCGTCTTCGGCCGTGGACCGGCAAAGGGCGGGCCGCGGTTGTGGAGCTGTTTCCCTGCGAACGTGGTCGTTGAGTTGTAGATCCACTCGAGTCTCTCCAAAAGTACCGACGCTCAGTTAAAATGAAACACATTCCCAGCCATAACATGTGCAACGCTATGCTGCCTACAAATCCTTTTCCTGGGTGGTCAGGGCTGCTAGCTGTGGGGTCATTTGTTTCTCCTCCTTCCGCCATTTGATGTTAAAAAAACAAAGCTAGGTAAAATGTCTTTCATATATTTCCACTTGAACTCTTTCTGCTACAACCAAAGCTCTGCTAGCAAGCATTATGTTTCGCGGGCACATAGTCACATGCCCGCCCACTGACCAATCACAGCACACTCTGCACCTTGAGGCAGAGAGGCATCTGGAATCTGAGCTGCAGTAATGCTGACGTAACTAGGCCTGCAAACTGCTCTGGTGCGTCCATGAATCTCAAAGTAAAGATCTGATTGGTTGAAGACTATGTCAATCAACAATATTGTCCCCATTCAATTTAAACTGCACATGGCTGCACTGGGTGAGTCTGCAGGCCTCGGGCCTCTCTTCTTACCTAGAGACACAGAGGTGAAATCTGATTGGATAAAAGCTCTACTTAAAACAAGCTGCACTGGAAGCAGAGCAACTGAGGAGCACAGTAGCTGTGCAATGAGATAATAAGAAAATATTTTTATAAATTATAATACATATAAGAACAAATTAAATGTATTTAAGAAAAAATATTAAATTATAAAATAGCTATAACTTTGTGATTCTGTTTAGGCCAGCAGAGAAGGCTTTGCAGGCCCTGACGGCCCGCCACTGGATTTACATGTCATGGCGCCATCTTGTGGTTGAAATAAAAAAATACAACAAGTTGTCTCCAAACTAACTAGTAACAGTTGAACTTAACATCTGAGGATTCATCTCCAGTCTCACATGTTTGTGGACTCACACATGAAGAAGCTGGTGAACGCTTTGCCCTCCTACACAAGACACACTGACATGCTGCTGAAGAGCAGCAACTCATTGATGATGAAGGATTCATCTTTCACATACTTTCTGTCCATTGACGTTCAAGAGATGATTGTTTCACCAAGATTGACTTTTTTGGTTGATGAGTCCTATTTTAAAATGGATTGTATTTGACACAATAACCACTGTGGTCATTACTTTACAGTTTGGCGCTGATATGTTGATGATATTTGTCTTGAGTTCAGAAAAGCTTCAAAGAACACGTATTTCCACTAAACCCACTGACAGGAACACTCTGATGACTGAAAGCAGTTTTAATCCAAGACCACTGAAAGAAAGTCTTCCTTTAAAACAACTCGATTGTGAAGAATTGAGAGAGACTTTGATATAAAATCAGTGGATCTTAAAAAAAAGAGATCCAAACAGACAAGTTTCCTTCTCAATAGACTGATTGTTCTTCCAACAAGATCAGAGAAAGATCCAGAATCTTTACTGAAACCAGCCAGAAAGAAAAACATCTTCAAGACGTTCTAGTTTCTTCAGATTTGGTCTCACAGGTGTCCAGTTAATGCAGGTGATACATGTGATGAGATTATCCTATAGGATTCCTTGTTATGAAGCTTTATAGATACAATATAATGTTAAGATTGTGCTTATAAAGCATTATAGACATGACCTTCATATAATGTGTAAATCTTTATTAATAAATTAGTAAATATTATTCTGGATTTATTGATGCTTATGCGAAATTGAGAAACTCAAGAGTGTTTATTAAAGAAAACTAACATTTCTCAGTGCAGACTTGATGATTTATTCATTTACATTGGGAAACAAGCATTTTTAACGAAATACATAATTTGTATCAACTCATTTATCAGAAAGTAAAAAGTAAGTAAATATATCTGCTGGCAAACTGAAGTTAAAAAGAAACTGACTATGATCTCTAATATGAACTCTAATATGAAGGTGTCTCTTTTATGTGAACTCTTGTGGACACAAACGACTGATCTGTTGACTGCAGAGAATGATGGACTTTAATGAGCAACAGTGAAAAGGTTCACACGTACACAGTAACAGAGCGACCTAACTGGCCGTCTTTATTTAGTGAGCACGGCTGGAAACGTGAGGCTCTAACGTCTCTGGTGGAGCGTCTCTACATCCTTCAGTCTTCCACTCATCTGGCCGTGGGGAACTGAACAGGGAGGGGCGCTCTCAGGCTGGGAGAGGAGCAGCAGGAGTCGGTGGTGAATATGCAGGATGTGGAGGAGCTCTGGTAGAAGGGATCCTCCTCGTCGGCTCTGGATCAGCTCCTGGTAGATCTGGATGTGAAGTCCAACAGGGTCTGGTGGAAACCACAAAGAACACGTGTTGTATTGAAATAACGCGTATCACCAACCCTCCATTAAAACAATCAGAGGAACTGAAGAAGCACGGCTACACACTGACACTACCAAATATCTCACACGGCTGAACATCCGGCTGATCAACTCTACCTTGAGTGGAGACTAGTGGGAGGAAGAAGAGCTCTCTCTGGTCCATGAAGTTCAGCATCACAGTCGGTCAACGCGTGGAAAGAACTGTCAGAAGAAAGAGATGGTGTAAACAGAATGCAGCATTACTTCATCAGCTCAGACATGTTATTATGACACTATGTTTGTGTCTCTTATCTGAGCGGTGCAGGTAGATGGAGGAGGCTTCAGGTGGAGCCAGAGTCATCTGGCAGCGACTTCAGGTGGAGGCCGAGGTTGATGGCTGCAGGTAGAGGTTCAGGTGGAAGGTGTCTGCAAGGATCTGCAGATGGAGGCAGCGGTGATGGTTGTTGGTAGAGTCTGTAGGTGGAAATTAAGATGGCAGCTGTCTGCCAGCACCTGCAGTTTGCCGGTGGAGAGGAGTTAGTCGTTTCACAGGCAGCAGCTCAAGGTGGATATTTTGTCCGTGGGTGGATGGTGGAGGTCGTAGGTGGAGGAAGGTGCTTCAGCTGGTTTTCAGAGTTTGTGTTTTACTTAACTTAAACCATTATACTTAAACTTAGCTTAATTTAATATAGTAACATTGTTCTTTTTGAACATGTTCAAGCTTTTTGAATTCTATGTTAAAATGACTTAGACAAATCCAGATTGTTAGATCACTTCAACCTATTATTTTGAATTAATTTATTCTGATAACTTCCTAATTAAATGTATCTTCTTGTTTTCAGTTCCTGAGTCTTGTTGCACTTGTACATTTTTTTATAAATAAACACCGCCTTCCACTCATATTTGTGAGTTTGTGCAGCTGTGCATGTTCTCTTATTTGACGCGGACGACACATATGGAACTCCTGTGACTACTTCATCACTAATCATTATTAATGTGTGGATGTTGCATATTCACAGGACTGAAATAATCACAATGTCACTGAGTTACTTGAATAAATACAATTTGTGAATGGAATAATGATGTGTATGTGAGGACAGGGTGCTTTGAAAATAACTTTATTGTCCATAAGAAATAACAGTGAAAAGAACAGGACATATCACTGCTTGCATTCTGTTTCTCACTTCCATCTCTCGAGGTTTGCGCTGCTGAAACGTCTGCAGGAATCAGCCTCTATACATACCGTGTAGCTATGTACCTAGACGCCACATGGAGTATATGGATATAGATTTGCTGTAGAGGTAATAAATGTTCTAACATTTAAGAGCAGTTATATTTGTAATAGTTGACAGTTACTCGTGTGAGAACACAGCTTCAAAAGCTTCCACAGACTGGAAAGAAAAAACATCAATTTGTCTTAATTTAAAAGAGTCAAAAACAAAGCCCATTTCCTTGAGTAACAGTAGAGAGATTCACTCCCACAGTCCTTCAGAATGATTAGGAGTCTTAAATATCAAAGGCCAGCTAACGTTATGTAGAGAAAAACAGCGGCTTTGCAACAGTCACAGTTTTATTAAAGAAAGCCTACTCAAAACGTAAAAAAACAAATTAAAGCACTTATTTATATATGCACACTTGACAAATTCAAGCCTTTTTGTTTTAAAATGTCATCTGTCAGCTGTCCAATTCAAGCTTTCCTCAGTGCCCCAGAAGCCCAGTGCCTGCAGAGAGGAGCAGAATGATGACATCAAATCAGAACACAAACACACTTTCCACCAAAACATAAATAGATTTCATTTACCACATCATCTGATTATGAATAATCATCTTCCTGTGCTTGTGTTATCAAAACTCAGCCCTACACAGTCAGTATTCAAAAAGTGTTTGGTTTCAAGGCCGAGCCCTAAAAATAAGGATCAAATGATATAAAGTGAGATCCACAACAACACTATTTTAAAGGTGTATTGCCTGTCGCTCTGCAGCTCGGTTTCAGACTTCCAGATGGATGCCTACATCTTGTTTTTTCAGCCGATAGAGTCATGAGGTGAATTTAATCTCATTGTTGGGGTAGTCCCTCTCAGTTAAATGCATTAGAGGGGATCATAGAGATGTTCATTTCCTGCTGGGTGGAAAAAAAACAAATGGTTCAAAACAATTGTAGAAAAAGCGTGCTCACCTTTAAATCCCTCTTCAGGCATTCTCACTGTGAAGGAAGATGAAGAGAAACAGGTTTATCATAATCTAGCTTTTCTCAAAGTAAACATATTATAAAGGAGGTGAAGAAAAGAGCATTTACCCTGAAAGACATCGTCCATTGCAGCGTAGTCTGCTATTGGCTCATCGGCCTGTAAGGAAATAATATTGAATTTTAAGGGGAAATGTAATCATCATAAAAAGATGTGATGGGAGTCAAGATTAAAGCTGCAGTGGTTAAGATTTCTATGTCAAAGTACCTTTAGACAGATGATGCTTTCGGGGATGACGCCCAGACTCCCCAGTGTGGCAGAGTCGTCCGTCAGACTCTTTCCATCAATAGAGAGGTTCTGGTCAAACGGAGCCACGGAGAAGGCCTTCATAATCTACAGGGTCAGAAGCACAGCACAGTCAGCTCTGTGAATAAAGACTACTCCCTGTAGAGTACAGTAATTACATTACTTCCATCTAAATCACATGTGGCTAGTCATCTAGAGCTCTCACCTGTATTTTCAGCTCTTTGAGTGTCTGATTAGCTGAAACGATGAGGGCTTTCTCCCCTCGGAGTTTCCTGTGCCGGGTGCTTCTCCTGATTCCCCCTAGTTTGGTCATGTTGGTCACAGGAGCTGCAGCTGCTGCTGCTGCTGCTGCTGTACTGTCGTCACTCAACTTGAGCCGCTTGGCACCATCTTGTGACTGTAGAAAGCAGTGTGATAGAGCTTGATGTTAGCTATTGGGGCTGACAGTGCTCGGTTATCATCTTTGCCAACTCCAAAAAAGTCAAGACTAAAGTTTTCAAAGTTTAAAACCAAGAATGATCAAAGATGAAGCTACGCTGTGTGTACTGCTACTTGTATTAGTTTTACTGTCAGCCATTACCCCGTTAATGATACTCCTCACCCTACTAGTATTATTAATACGTATTCACACTGCACACATCAGGAACAGAAGTATAACCAAAGGAAACAGAAATTGTGGGAAGAGAGAAAAGAGAAATAAAAAGGAGGTAACCCACGCAGTCATGTGATATTTTAGGCAGTTGATGCAGGACAGTCACTGAAGTCCGTACTTTCTTTACACTTTTCTTTTACTATAGCAACAGCATGGTCATGGACTTACCTGACTGAAGTCTGGGTCTCTCTCTCCATCTACCTTTGGAATTTCTTCCTTCTCCTCCTCTGCCTCAGAGCTGCTGGCGTTCAGCTCCGGAGCAGCCTCCTTTATTATCTGTGCAGAGGACAACAATGTTCATTCTGTGGATCTCATTTCAGACATTGTGTGGAAAAACACAGTTCTTGTTCATACCCTCTGGTCTTCGATGACTTTGCGGATGTAGATGGTGGCTTGGGTGTACTCCCTGAGGTCCCTCTGCTGCTGGAAGAGGAAGCTCTCTCTGCACTCCCAACAGATATCTGAACACATGAACGCCACATCAGTATCAAAGAAACCAAGGACGCTGAGAAGGCAAAAAAGGTTGAAGCAACACAAAATATCAAACTGTAGGAGTGTTTCGATTTGTAATCAGTGTGAAACTAGTGGAAGCCGTGAATATGTGAGATGAACCATTTTCCCTAACTTTGACCTCTTACCAGGCTGAGTAGTGTACTGCGTGGTGGGACCAGTCAGTGTGGTGTCTTTGAAGCAGTGGATGGAGATTGGCTGGTCCACAATGAAGAGCCTGTTGATCACTTCCCATTCGCTGGGCCAGAGCAGAGCTACACTGTGCAGGACAAACAGCACCACACGAGACCACAGCAGCGTCCAATCACAAACACACCAGTTCAGCTTTTCAGGGTTTACGTGACATCCACATTAGAACATTGACTTATAACGGACAGCAAAGTTTAACTGCTGTTCCATTTTTATATACTGTTAGAAGAAGCAGAGCTATCATGCAAATACAATTTAGGTGAAAAGCAACTATTAAATATAGTATATAAATAAGCAGAACTCACTGTTGTCCATCTCCGTTGATGAGCGAGTCATAGGTGAACATGAAGCCTCCGTGGGGACACAGCAGCGATGTGTTGCCCACATTAGACACTGGAGAGGATTTAGTGGGCCTCCTTCCAAACACACACACAGATGGGAGAAAAATGATCTTTTGAAAGTTTTCTGCTAGAAAGAGTTTATTTGAACCCCAGACTCACTAAACCTAGGACGATTTCTGGCAGAAAGCCCTGAAAGCAATCTTCTCCCATATTCAACATCTTCAACTTCTAGTCATATTCAACATCATTAGAGACTGGACAACTCAAAAAAACAAAGAGGTCCACCTTAATGCTAACTAAATGAATGGCAATGGTTTAAAGGGATAGTCTGGGTGTTTTGAAGAGGGACTGTATGAGGTACTTCTCCATAGTCGGTGTATTACCGACAGTAGATGGAGTTTGTACCAGCACAGGAGCAAAGCAATGTATTGCTGTGGACGGGGGCAGCAGCAAAATGTATTTTAGACATCCCAAAGAAAGGCCCACCTAAAAAATATCCGTTTAAGTGTGTGCTACATTGAAATACTTTCACTGCTTTATCTTGACAGACAGCCCTTTCCGACAGGGATTGGAACTGAAAGTGAACCTTACTGTGCTCTATTAAAAGCTACAAGACTGTTAACAAAATAGTATAGAAAAGTTTTACTTTCAGTTTAGTTCCATGTTGGAAAAATATTTGAAATAGTGCATACACTTCAACTGATATTGATTCTGTTAGGGGTCTAAAAGACCAGTGCTGCTACTTCTGTCTACCTCTCCAAACTGGGAACGTGCTGACCTCCATCTACTGTTGGGAATACTGACTCTGGAGAAGAACCTCATACAATCCCACTTCAAAACTCCCAGACTATTACATTACATTACAGTCATTTAGCAGACGCTTTTATCCAAAGCGAACTTACAATTCAGATTCTATCACAATTCTACACCGTAGGCACAGCTACAAGAGACATTATGGGGGTTAAGTGTCTTGCTCAAGGACACACCAACTAGTGGAGCCGGGGAGCGAACCGCCGATCCTCTGATTGAAGGACGGCCCTATCAATTTAAGTCACTACTAATGATAGTCTTTTAACTAACTCCTTCTATGGAAGGCTCACCCTGTTCCCTGAGAGCATACAGTCTAACTTCACTCCTTTCATATTGTGACAACAAACAGTAATATTACTTTGTTCATTCCAATTGTTTCTTGAAACAAACATACCTGATGAATTTTCTCCACTCATCCACAAAAAACAGAGGGACTATGTAAAGTACGTCTGTGCCCTGGAGAGACAAATAGAGAGGAGTCAGAGTTTTTTTGTGTGTGTATATATATATATATATATATATATATATATATATATATATATATATTTATTTTGTGGTTCCATTCAGCCATGACTCTGGCAGACAGAGATGGGTGCTTAGCTTTGTGTCTACCTGAGGCCACTTGTTGAGTATCGGCCGGTTCTTCTCATTGAAGAGGTTGAGCAGCTGGTTCTTCTGGTCCAGGGCCATCATCTTACTCACCGCCTCATTGTCCTTTTCTTCCTGCTCTAATGTCTGCACTCAGAGGAAGGAAACATTTTATTCCACAACTAACCCAATGCTTTTGTTTATTGAGACACATCGACCGACTTTGGATGCCTTGACCCATTCCTCTCTGTGCCTGCTGTCTGGCTATAGCTTTCATTCACTTGGGTTGGTTACAGTTCCAAGTTTAGGGGTTACAGTGCATCAACAGAGCATATGCACATAGCTGCTATAGCTTCAAATAGTTGCCCAGTGTCACTCTGTATACTTTGTCTTTTGGGAAAAACAATGGCGACTTGGGGAATAAATAGAAAATGAAAGTGACCATGTGGTGCAACACTGGACGGTTTGTCATCACCTACTCACCAGGCACTGCTGACAGGACTCCTGGTTTTGCGTAAATTCTGGGGCTTTGGGGAAGTATTCTCTCAGCTTGGTCCAAACTTCAGAAGATACCAGCTTTCGTTCGGTCTCCAAAATACTCAGAGCCCCTACAGCAGGAACAAACATACACATTTAAGAGCTAAAATACTAAGAATAAACTATGGGTGGTATGTAATAATGTAATGAAAACAGTTCTTTCTAGATGCTGATGATGGGACAGTACCGTGACAGCAGACAATGTCTTCATTAAAGGTCTTCATCTCGTCTCCGTTGCCCTCTGAGAGCTCTGAGCCGAACTCTACAATCAAATAGTTCACCATCAACAGGAATAACATTCAGCCACTAGATGTCCCACTCTCCCTCCCCTGTTCCATTGCATTCATTACACAACAAGTGGTTGCCAGTTGTGTCCAGGATGTTTATAGGAGTGTGCCTCTACCTAAAGAACAGCTATACGACATACATGCATTGTTTCAGGGAACTATAACATTTGGTACGTTAACTGGACGTTGACGTAGCTCCTCAAGGGTTGAAGCTGTTCTTTTTACTCATGACAATCTAACCAGCAACAGAGCATTAGTGAAGGTTTTAAGGGCTATGGATGTTGTTAGTTGATTTTGTTTAAACATGCCAAATTGTAATTGCATGGCTTATTGTTGTTCCGACAATTAAGCTAAGATAGCGTTTATGAGCTAATGCCAGTTGTCCCTTGTTGCAGTTGTAATATATGGAGAGCAATCAGACACCAGTATCAGAAGCAGCCTCCTTTAGTGGTTGAGCACTTTGTTGTTGGTTGGTACTGGAGTGAGGCTGGGTGCTGACCCTATTGGCTCATTGACTGTAAAAATCAAGTTAAGATGACGCTGGTTCTAGATGTCACATCAGCATTTGACTGATTAAAAAAAGAAACCATGAATGAAATCACAGTCATTCCCCCCACCTTTGCTGTTGTTGTGTGGTCCCTGTCCATTGGTCTGGCCATTGCTGTGTTTGGTTTCGTGTTCGTCCTCCTCCAGCTGTTCTAGAGCCAGCTGCCTCCAGCTACGCAGAGATGCTTTGCCCACCCAGCAACCCTCACCACTGAGAGAGAGAAACACACAGTGAGAAACACCCGTGATTTCATTAGATAGCAGTTCTGTATGCTCCCTTGAGGACTTCATTTCTCTCTTATGGAGGAATCACACTGGTTCTGAAATACCCCTCATTGACTTTGGTCACACACTGGATCATGTATTGTCAGCTTCAACACAAGGGAATGGAATCTTGTCCCTTCTCAGACATAGATATTGAAGCGACTTTAACGTAATGTTCCTGTCAAAACAGGCCAAAAATGACTTTGAATATTCGTTCCTAAAAAAGACCCACAGAGAGTCAGAGAGCCGAGCTGACGTCCGTGTGAACAGGGACAGCCGGCAGGACGGAAAGGGGACGACACTTCATGTGATATTTGTACGCTCCAACCACAGAGATTTAAAAAAACACCAGCAGCAATTAGCAGCTAACCTAAACTGGCAGCAGATTGGGGAGACGACAAGGTCCGGGAGCTTCTTACCCTCCGAGCAGAGGACCTCAATACCTCCGCCATTATCGTTTAGAGTGCAAGTCGCTGCCTGCCGCAAATGCTAACCATCACAATAGACGCCTAACACTTTTGTGTTAAACTCAACGCCTCTTTTGCTGCTGTGATGCCGGCGTGCTATCTTAAATCACACCCTGGGGCGGCATTATGGCGACGTTGTTTGGTTCAGTGTGAGGTAACAGCGGATCTTCTTCCCGGCAGTATTGAGGAATCTCTGTGTGAAGGGGGCTGCTGTGTGAAACCCGTCAGTTGGTGCATTCAACTGACGGGTTGAATGTATACCTCGAGTAATACAGCCGCAGTAGTGCTTCTGTTTGTTTCACGTTTGAATAAACATTTGAATATGCAAATGTAGAATATTTGCTGACAGCACTAGTTTATGAAAAAAGGCCGGCTATTAAAATATGATTTGATCTAAACTTGACTGGATGTGCAACACCACAATCCAAATAACCCAATTTATAGCGAGTGCGATTACCTGAGCGTGCGTTTGACCAGGTTGGTCACTTCCTTGTAGTCTTCATTGAGCTGGTTCTTCAGCCGCAGCACTCTGCATCGCTGGCCAACGCACTCTCTACACAGAGAAGAGCCTGAACACACACACACATATAGGAGGGATATGTTCAAATGTGGAAGACAAAAACATTGTGCTTTTAGAAGAAGTCCGGATTGGACACATTTCTAAAGATTGAGATATGTTTTGAGCACAAAGTTGCAATCTGACTGCAAACTTGAGTATTTCCTAAAATGACAAAACTAGGAGTTTTCATTGATAAAGGGATTTGTAGGTGATAAAAGAGCTGGATAAGCTTTGGATAGTGCACATCCTGTTTACTGTGATGTTATTTATGTGTTACAAGCATAGTGTTTCATTTGATATTACAAAACATGCACAAGTCCTATAACACAGGCTCATCCTTTAAGTGTCACACACACACACCTCATACAGCTATGAGGATGTTTAGAGCTACGCAAAGTTGATTACATGCGTAATATTTGGTTTAATGAGTTTCAGAATGAGTTTGTTGTAGAATAGAAATCATTGTGATACCTACTTCTGTGCAACTACTTAATTGGAAGCATGAAGCTCATGATTTGACTGACCGTCCATCCTTGGCCCTCCACTGTAGCGCTCGTAGAGGAGCTGAGCAGCTTGAAGGGAAACCCTCTTGGAATCGGCCACCTTGTCTGGGTGCAGTTTGCCGTGAGAACAAAGGAAGAGGGAGTTGTCGATCTCTTTTGTAGCAGTGGAGTCCTCTAGCCACTTCTTCAACCAGTCCAGGGGGATAAACTCATACGGCTCGCCTGAGGGGGGGAAAGCAGAGAGACACACCAAACATTAAGAGACACAGGACTTTGGATTTTGATTCATTAAATCCAGGCTCATTCTGCGATAGGGGTAGGCGGTACACCGGTGTAACGTTCGGCCACTATATGTCTTTAGCAATATCGTCTTTACCGTGCTAAACACACACGTTTTGACTTTAGTACACACACAAGGACGAGCCGCTGCTGCGGCTCAAACATATGTCAGCTTTGCTGCTTCTGCCAGCCCTCAGCAGGTCATTGTCACGGTCCATTTCTGCTGAGATAAAACAGCTCTAGATGGAGTCTAGTGTCTGTAGTGTCTTTCATACAGTACTGGTCCAACAGAGTTTCTGCTGCGTATTTTCAAACTCTGTCTTCATGTGGATTAAGATGTAAAAGGTTGTTCACATTTTGGCTGAGGTGAAATCAACTTGGCAATAATGGAACAACAGTAAATATGTGAAATAAAACAAACATTTTTCCAAAATATGCTGAGATCCAGGTTGCTCAGCAATACAGTTGACTCACAATTCAAAACAACAGCATGGCTGTTGCTACTAACTAAATGAATCACATTACATTTATGTAATACTCCCCCCAAATCACATGTAGGTCTATACCTCATTTTTATTCTCTAAATCCAGATATGTTCCCTTACATTACCAACACAGTAATAAATGGTAGAAGAAAAAATGTTTTGAGTCAAGTATCTTTTATAATTTTGAAATGCCGTGATACAATACCATCATCACAAAACCCCCCAAAAATACTGTGATCTAGGTTTTAGGTCATATCGCCCACCTCTACTCTGTGTAACATCTGGCTGTCTGTGTATCACCCCTCACATGTCCATCTATTGACACACATTAAGTATGGAAATTGTAAGGAATGAAATTACTAGTTCTGATCAACACCGGACCCCTTTTGTAACTCTGACACTGGAAACTGTTGACATCATTCTGACACTTAACATCAAGACACAGTATTTGCCAAATGGTTCTGGTTCAGTGGCACATGTTGTACAGGTTAAGCAATATCCCCTCCCCATCACTTTAACTGCACATCAATTATACTGTCTGAACTGAAGTCACAACAAACATGTACACTCGCTTTAGTGTTTCTGTTAAGTGGACTGTGGGTGATTCGGGAATGTTTTTACCGACCGTCTCTTGCGGGTAAAAGCTCGTAGAGCTCCTTCACCTCCTCATGCTTGGCTTTGCCCTTATCCACGCTCTGTTTTCTCATGTCGGCCATCTCATTGCACCATTCCTCAAATTTGTGGTTGTCTTGGTCCACCAGCCTCTGAAGGAAGGCTGGACAGAGGTAAAAGAAACCATCAGACAAGGCAATGTGGACCAGACTGTATTTTTACTATAATAACAATGTTCCTCAAGACATGATGAATTCCTTGACGCAAATCAGAAATGGCCACTGCTTCCTTTTCTGGTTGCCATCTTTGTTTGCGTCAAGGATTAAAGGACACATTAAACAAAAAGAAAAAGTAAACTAGTTAAAATTCTACTTCTCACCTGGAACCTCGACGTTGGTCCAGGAGGGATCAGTATTCTCATCTTCCTGGACCTTATACACCAGCATGTAGGCATTTCGGGAGCAGTGGAAGCCTTTACTGCACTTTGGCTTTCGTGTCTGGGACTTCACTGTCTCAGCTGGGGACCATAAACACCAAGAAAAAGAGCAACAACTTTGAGACAGTGTATACATATACAGACATGAACCTCAGGTGGGTAAAAGGTGAGACTCATAATTCATTTTCTACAAATCTTGGACTGCAGTTGAAAATGTTACCTGATTTACAATATATTTTTTTAAAGTAAAATAACATTTTTCTACATATAAAATACTGGATAACAATAAGACTGCTACAACATTACACTACATGAGGTAGCTAAGGATAAAGAAGGTGCAACTATACAGAGTCCATTTAGCACCACTCACCTATGTCCTCCTCAGTGCCAAGCTGCAGCTTCTTGCCTTCCATCTTCTCAATCTCCTCATCATTGAACTTGTACCAGTCGCCTGTACGAGCATCCTTCACATGTGCGATGTAGTGGCCTGAATAGGCACTGATGCCCCGATGGATCAGCACCGCACTCAGTTCATAAACACACTTCTGGTCTGGAAGAACAGTCCGTCCAAAGACGCACAAATAGCAACCCGATTACTTTTCAAAGAGTCATCAACAAAAAATGTCTCATACTAAACACATATTAGCAAGCAGTGAACTTGATGTGACAGCAATCCATCACCCACATGATCCCTGCTTTGACACTGAAGGACTATCAAAAATGTCCCTCTTGCTTTGTGAATACAAAGGGCATGGTCTTAATTCTTTAAATTAAAAGAGACATAAAAAGGGTAGTGTAAGCATTTTGTTTCTTCTGTATCGCTAACACATGTCAGTATGCATTGATGGTTAAGGGAACGGGCAGAATGTGTGTGTCACAGAGATTATTACTGCTAATACCTTGTTTTCCTTCCAAGAAAGGCCCCATGTCCAGCTGCTCTGGAAAACTGATAAAGGTGTTGAGCTTCTTCTTGTGGCCTGTTTGTCTGGGGAAGACAACCTGGTTCAGTTAACCCTTCTTCTCATACCATTAGAGTATGACATGGCTCTGACATGTATTCAAAATTGAATGTACTTCTTATTCTGTACTACAATGGCTGACCTATCGAAGACAAAGCGCATGAGCTGCAGGTTGAGGGTTGGAGGAATGCTGTGCAGTCTGATCCTGCGGGTTGCGCTCTGTTTAGTCTGACAGCTCTCACAGGAGTAGCGGTTCTCCCCATCCAACTTCTCCTCCTGCAAGGTGGAGGGCAGGGCACAACAAAGGTTAACCAGTGTGAAACAACAAATACACGCATCTATCAGAGCGGAAGATGTCGACATGTATTTAGTGTTCCTTACCATCGCTGAGCTTCAGCGACACAGACAAATTTGTGTTACTCCTACAAAGCTCAATTTGCCGTGTGGAGTAACACAGATTTGCTATTTGTTGAAGCAGCTCAGGAAGAAACTAGGTGTGTCTGTTTGGATGCAGCCGATCTACCCGCTGATGAATACAAGCACAGCAGAATAGCTGTCCCATAAACACGAGATGGCGTAGAGGCCTGCATGTAGGGAATGAAAGCTACCTTCAGGAACTCTGTGACACACTCAGTGAGGTTCTTGTTGCCCTGGATGTTCAGCTCCAGCTCATAGAATCGGGACGGCAGCGCAGACGATCGTCCACACTCGTTACAGCTGGAAAACAGACAAACCAAGATAACCCATTTCACCACCGCATAGAAAACAGCTCTATTGTATGGGCTACAATGATTTTGTCGATGGATACATTTTTGCAGTAATGATGCAATTTCAATATGAATGATTGAAATTGAATGTGGTGTGAGTCCTGAACTTCCATTTGTATCTGGCTTAATACTTCATTCCAACTCTTCTTATAGAAATCAAGTCAACAAAAAAATAGCTGTATGCCTCTGCATGATTCTGGTCCCTATCCAAATAAATAAAAACTAGAACCTTTATTAAACCAAGCCTTATGAAAATACCCGGTATCCATCTTGCGTCGTTAACATAACAACAAGGCTTCTAAATCGCCCAGGAATGTTAAATAAATGGCTGTTAAACCTAATTTCCCCTCTGACTTGGACCACATCTGATAAAAGTGTTGCTCAACCAGACAGACACACTTAAAAACATCCTTAAGAATGTATCTGTAATAGCATGTTGAGCAACAAGAAAACTCCCTTCCTTCACTCACCCAAAGCCCACACGTTCCCCTATTCCATATTGTTGCATCTGGCATGACCAAGTCAAATAAACAAACTTATAACACATCAAAAATGAAATGCCCTTTATCCAAGTTATCATTAATTAGATGTAAAAAACACTAAAAAAAAGGCCAACTCACTCACTCACACATGAGGTTTGGCTGGTGTTTTGTAAGGCTGCCAAAGTGACAGACTATTTCTACTTTAGACTTCAGTAAAGAGTAGTGCAACAAGCCAGCACATGTGGTGCATCTGCAACATATGTTGACACCTTCTATTTATCTGTTAAGGTACAAGACATCTTCATACAGTACTTGGGACATTATTAAAAAAAGCTTGACATGAATATGGAGGGTGATGGCAGAATGCTCAGAAACGATATGTTTCCCTAACTTGACAAGCCAGTAGAATTATTTTCTCTCGTATGTACTACACACCGACTGGCCACTTTCTGCTCATCTCAATTTTTCCTCAAAACAAAGCTAATTATAGAGTCTCCTCATCTCCAAAACAAATAGCACACACTCTTTGTGATTTGTTCAGAAATGTGATCAAAAGTCATATTACTCTGGTTGCAATAGCACATAATTCACAAAATACAAGTTTTGACATTTTGAAGAGATCTGATGTCCAACACTTTATCACGGCACTTTTTGACTTGTGTTAGGTTCAAAACTGAGAGTCTTACACAGTAACGTAGGAGAACTGTCCACAGAACTGCCGCTGGATGACATTCTGCAGGTCGGGGTTCTTCTGCTTGGACAGCGTGTCCTCCAGTACGGACAAGAAGAGCTTTGAAAACTCCTGGGCATCCTTCAAATAAAAGGTTTCAATTCAGGTCAATTGTATTTATACAGCCCAATATCACAAACCACACATTTGCACCGGGGGCTTTAGAACCTGTACAGTATACAACACCCTCTGTCCTTGGACCTTTGCAGGAAACACCCGACCCCAAAAAACTTTAATGAGGGGATAGGAATTCAATTGTAGTTTTCAGTTTGAATTAAATGCAGTTTAACAAAGTCTTGAAAACATATCCACTACTAAACATGCTATCACTCCCATTCTGTGTGTAGAATTCTGCTGATTCTGCTGTGTAATACTGAAACTAATAGTTGGTTAATCGTCTACTGTAGTTGATCCCCTGAAAATCTGTTTACCCACTAATACACAGATCTACAGACAGAGGTGTAAGAGAGAAAATTCTGAACACAATTTCCACAATGAGGGAAAAAACGGGAATTTTCCTGTGAAACCAACCCTGTATTTCTAAATTAAAGTGAGGATGATTTACCTGCTGCTGTCCCGTGTCCAGGCTCAGTGCTTTGACCAGCCCTGAGGGGTCGATGTATTTTCTGTTGCTGTTCTGCATCAGTGTGAACAGATACTGCAGGTGCTCACAGATGGACTGAGGCTCGTACTCTGAAAGAGACCGAGATGTCTGTCTGAGAAAATGAAATGCTTTAATCATTTAAAAAGGTCAAACATACGAGTTTGCAGTGTCCCGCTTGCCACAGTCGTACTCCTTTTTAATAACAATGTTTGAGAAAAACTTTGGATTGCCAATTCCCATGTGCAAACAAATTAATTAAACCAACTTCATAGAGATCTTGATGTTTAGCTTTTACTTCCAACAAGACAGCTATTATTGCTCTGTTTTCCTGTCTGTGAGCAAATCAAAAGCATGTGAATGGGTTACAATGTTTCTGTAGAGATAAGCTTTAGGTACAGAGGACAATAATATAGTCCAACAATTGAATGAATATTATATTGGTTAGAGTGGTGTTATTCTACTCTAGTTGGGTTTAGCTTCAAAACTTTCAATATTGCATTACCCTGACTTGTTATGTTATGCATTTTAGGATACAATAAATCATCATTCTGGTAAAGGATTTGATAAATTCTGCATTTGGTTTGTTTAGATAAGTGATGTCAGTCAACAGTCTTGAATTTGTGTAGACAGTACTGAGGAGCGGGTCAGAAAGCTTGAATGTCACTGACTGTGACAGTGAAACCCAAAGATAACAGTTAAAGCTGGCGATACTTGCACTTCTTAAAGTGTATGCACCAAAAAGTGAAAATACTGGCGAAAACATGCGGATCCCCAGTATTTAGTTTCCAGTTATACCAGACTCAGTATTGTGTTCCTCTGCTCTGGAATTGTGGCACTGATAGAGGCTCCTACGCAGCTCCAGGTTGTGGAACCACACTTGCAGGAATGTGTTGACGTAACATGTTGCACCCAGGTTGGTCAAGCCAACAAATGTGTTCTGAAAGGGGACAGAGACAGAAAGGGTCTTCAGATAGTCTTTCATCTCTGGCATTTTTGATTACTTCCCAGGACTTCAGCAGTCCACCAACAACAGATGTGTGATCTTAGAAAAAAAGGAAGGCAAGGAAACAATATGCAGTGTGAGTGGCAGATTAAAGAAATACCTTGTCGCGACGCTCTGAATTTGGGTCATCAATATTGTGGAAAGCATTTTCATCAATATCCCCAAGCCAAGCCTGTTCACCAATACCCACAAGGCAGTTGGGATTCCCTTTGCAGTTCCTCCTGCAAGAGCAAGTCATGATTATTATTATTATGTTCCAATGACTGCCTTAGAAGAATGAAACTGTATCTATTTCTTAAGTAAAGACAAAGGCCATGTCAAACTCATTCTAAAAAACAAATCATACAGATAGTTATGTCCTGCATGCAAAGTTGCACACCCATTTATATAATTACAGTTAGGACCCACAGAGCAAGCTAAAGTTTAGTAACATTTCAACTGTATGAATAGATGTTAACTGTGATCCCTCCTGTCTACCATCATTTACATTAGTCATTTTGTGGTATGCCGAATAAAAAGGTGCAGTGGATCTTCATGACCTTTCAGACAAAGTCTACAAAGCTACCCTGCATGCTAGGAAGGCTTGTCCACAAGGAAGCAAACAAATCACACTTGTGATGTACAAAGGCATCCTTCTGTGGCGCTAGCTATTAAGTCATCAACTTTAAAATCAAATTAAACATCTGTTACTGGTATTATTTAATGGCACATGCAAGCACAACAAGGATTCGTTGTTCAAACATATTTTTTAATATCGTAACGTTACCTGCAGGTTCCTCTCTTGCAGGCCGGAAGATTGACGCGATATGCTAGCTCGATATGCTCCTGTCTTATTTCTTCTGGTTTCACCGTTTCCACCCAACGCCAAGCCGCTTTCTCCAGCTGTAAGCGGGGCGCCATAGTCCTACGATGTAATGTTAACCACACAGTCAAGTATACGAGTCGGAAAATGCAACAATGTTATGGCCTAAGGTTAGCCAAACTGTTTCCAGGAATGCTAACATAGTCGGCTAACAGTGGCTAAATAAGTTCCTACATGTCATAGCTTGGATCTTGCGAAGCAACCTACCGTTAGCTATGTGGTGCTATTTAACCTAGCAGCTAATATTAGCTTACTTGTTCCCTCACTACCCTATTGAACTTAAAATATGAGCATATCAACCCACACATCGCAATAATAAACAGAGCACTGAAAAACAAAAAAGAACACGACAAACTATTTCAAGGACAGCGCCAGGAGTAAGGACTACCCTCGTGCTAATGTTAGCTAACTAGCTAAAATGTAGCCAGACCGACCGGCAGTGTTAGCAAGTCATTTCCCCTGCATTTTCAATTCAACGCTACCTGACACTAACGTAACGAGTTTATTGTGTAAAGCTCAAACATTATCGAACCTTTCATGCGTGCAGCTGCTTCACCAAAAATATTTAATGTATTTTCACATTTTATTCACGAGTTATTTTAGATTTAGCGCCCTTGCGTCAATTTATAAATAAATTATTTCTCCGCTCAAAATCAACACGACGTCAACAAGTGACGTAGTCGACGTCTCTTTGTTGTGACTGGAGGAATGAACAGTCGGATACACGCGGAGCCTTCAGAGGCCACTTTCCTGTCCGAATTATCAATGGTGGCACTTTAATGCTTTGCTTTCTGTGGTCTTAAGAATACAATATGTTATTGTGTCAAATGTGTTGTTAAATAGTACGTTTATTGTCATTTACTTTCATAATAAAAAGTGTGTTTTAGTTCTGTTCATGTCTTGTGATGTCAATACTGCCTGTGTCTTCGGTATGGAGGACCAAATGTGACGAATTTGGAATATAAAATAACGACATTTAGATACATTAAAACATATGAGAATTAATTTATAAAGATACAAATATTGAATCACAGTTTATATTAAACCCGTTGCGTGAAGTAAAGCTGTATGTGATGTGGTGCAGTGATCCATATGATTTTGTAAATGTGCATTTACATGTGTATTTGCAATATATTTTTAATTCTAGACGTGGCCAAAGTCTATGTTTGTGTGGGTCATAATAAAAGTTGAAGAGTCAAAGAACAGACTTTTTTCAAGTTGGTGGCTAACTATATTGTTAAATGTTAGTGACGTAACATGATGTAACAAACATACCGTATCTAGCCTTAAGTGTAACTGAAGTAATCTGCTGCTAACAGTGCTGCATATATAAGCACGTTAAAATGTAACATTTCCTATGGGTTGTCGCTGAAATTTTTTGTTGGCCTGGGCCCCGTTCCTCGTACGTGGTTCAACTAAGTCGATCAAATGTCCTATTAGCCAGCTTAAATTAACCCGATGATTGAAGTCAGGCTATCTCGGTTTCTCAAAGGCTGATCCGTGCTCAAACAATCTCGTTAATTTGAACCAGACGTCAGTAATCAGGATAATTGCGCGTGCCCATCCTACTTCAAAAGGGGGAAGCGTCGATCACCGAAACCATGATATTCTAACAGTACAATGGCAAATAAACTCAAAGACGAGCAGGAGTTGATCATGAACGCATATGAGGAATTCAAGACCATAATCATGACAAAATCTAACACCGCCACCGCTGCGAGGGCTAGACAAGAAGCATGGCAAAATATCGCAGACAAGTTAAATGCGTAAGTGTTGGGAAAAAGTATAAGCTAATTTTAAGTGCCTCATCACCCCAATCAATCAGATTATATTTCTTTAAATGTGCTGCTGGCAGTAGGCTTAATGGAATGCATCATCCAATGAGATCTATAGCGAAAATAATTATATCAACTCTTTCAGAATAAGTAGATAAAAACAAGCCCAAAGAGTATCTAGTTGATACGAATTAATCGATACTTATGAGGATATATGTAGGTGTATGCGCTTATGTATCATGTACTATATATGTGTATATACATGTATGTGTAGATTACCATACAGAACTAGGAGTTTGAATATGTGTGTGCGAATCTGTGTATGGGCGGATCAGTATGTATGTATGTATTATTCATAATCAGAAATTCAATCTTTTGAAGCAGTGAAAAGAAATTGTGTGTGATTCTCTCTATTCTTATCATGAGTCCACCTTAATCATTTTCTACAATAATGTTATGCTATGGTGTACTAATAACACTGTCATATCATTATGAGTGCTTTCAACCTCCATGTAGTTGCATAATGGTAAGCTCCGTAATGAATAGTGATACGAATGCATTTTCATTAAATGGTGAAATATTGAATAACTCAATTACCTGCAATTCCATAAAAGCCCTCTTTGATTGCATTTACTCGGACATGGCCAGGGAATGTAATGAACACATCCATAAGTTTCTTAAGCGACTTTCCCGATGTTCTCCGCATCGCCGACACTGTACAAAAATGTACCACTCGCAAAAAAGCGCAAGGCTATGCATGCAGTCTGTGAGACAGTCAATGCTCGGCTGCGGTGTGTGGTGTTTGCAATGTATGGCTCGAGAAGGTCTTGTAAATAAATGATTCCTTGTCGGCAGAATCGATAGCGCTCGTACAGGAAGTCATCATGATGTAATAACGGATTTTGGCGATCTCGAAGAACTCTCTTCCTATAAAACGCTAATCTAACTAATATCCTCCTTCATCAATGGGATCTCTGAGGAAGGGAGCTGCCATTTTTTTCCAGGGGAGTGGCAAGCTTATCCAGCTAACTTAAGTTAGCCTGCACTGGAGCAGGTTCAAGTTTATGGATGTGTTGCTATGGTGATTTTGCCGAACTTGCTTCATGGAACCGAAAAGCCTGATTTATGTAATCTTATCCTGAAAATTATCCGGCTAACTCAGTTAGCCAGGTACGAGGAATAGGGCCCTTGTCTGCTTTTACATGTTGTCTTTATAAATATGAATCTAATTATGACAACTAATGATGCAGTTATATGCCCATACTGGGCATCTCTTTGCATTAACTGCTGATATATATAACCCGTTTAGCTGTGCCATCAATCATTGTGGAATATCTCTCGTGCTGCCGCATTGCACATCTCCAGGCTGTGCAGACTGCTGAAGTGAAACAAATGTTGAAATAGTTGAAATTCACATCATGTCCTTTCTGAGGTTTTAGTGATCATAATTAACAAAAGTGGAATCGTTTGAACATTTCAATGTATGACATTAGTACAAAGAAGTTGTACCTGGTATGTGGTCATACTTAGGTGATGTAATCATAACAGCAAGTATGCTGACTGTATGTGTATAAGATAATCACATTTAATATTGCTGTTTAAATGGCTGCTGCTGTTCGCTTATTCAGCATGTGTGTTGAATGAGCGCAGTGTAAATTTGTGTAAATGTTTACAGGAATTAAGTGACAAAAGGGCCAGTTATGATGAGCAGTTTGATATAACAATTAGGAATCACCTTTGGCCCGCGCCATAGCCAGTTGTTTTACCATTTAAAGCAACTTGTTTAGTGCATGATTCAAAATCAAAGGGAGTTTCTAGAACTAAATAAAGTAGTGTTGAAACCTAATGATTACAAATGCTGAATTTTGGTCAACAGTAATAGTACCAAAAAAAACACGATGCAGGGATACTTGCATTGATTCCTCTGGTGGTCTGTTGGAAATATGAGCAATGCCATAAACCAAATAGGGAAAAGGAAATAATTAAGTCAAGTAACTTATAGATTGACAAAAACAAAAATGAATGGATGACCATTTCAATAACTGGTCATCCAAAATAACGTTTACGCGTTTTTTCTTCTCAAATATGTGAATAGTTGTCTTTCTTCTTTGTATCATCACTGTGATTAAACGCCTGTAAGTCTCCGGACTTTTTTTGCAGAAGCAGAAAGAAACTGATTTACTTAAACATAACTTTTTAATCAAATTTTGAGGCACTGGAAATTGATTATATCAATTTTCGGAGACTTACTTTTCATCTGATATATTTCAAAAGGATGTACTTCTTCTTACACTTCCTTTAGCTGATGGATGTTATTGTGGGGTTTCAGGGATACACTGATCTGACTTTTTCAGTCCCGTTACCAGTGCCCATACTGATATGGATACCTGGGTTTTGGTGATCATCCGATACGAGTGTTCAATTAATAAGGTGTATGCCTTACTGAGCTGATTCTTTTATGTTTAAGGCAACAGCAGGCTTGACTTCAAAATTGCTTTCTTAACTTTCTTAAAACAAAATGTAACACATTCATACACAGATACAAATTCATTGAATTGTTCTTCATCATTAAAATAATAAATTGTGCACGAGAAATTTAGAATTTAGAATAGAATATTCATTATAATAAATGCAAAGTATTAACCTTTGTAATATGGCAACAAATTTGTCAAAACTCAAACAGGAAATCATATTCCAGTAAGTAATGTATGCAGAACATATACCTAGAATTGAATATAATATAATAGATTGGCCCCATTATAACCAATATCCTATCTTGCTAATGTTTGTTTACTTAAGTGAAACATTGATTGCAGGACTTTTAATCGACCTTTTTTTGGTACTGCCACACTAACAGTATAACGGATTTGACTACTTTCACTTTTGTCTGTCAGCTTAGTTGAGATGTCATCATTTTGAATATTCTTTATTGTAGACTTAACTTAAGTAGTTAACGTCTAAATCACAACGCATAGCTAACATAATTTCCACCTTTTTTTTAAATCAGTTGCATATTTTGATCAAAATATGCAATGTACAGGGTGTCATATACAGTATATTATCACATATCCAATACATGAGGAAATAGCCAAAACCAGAAGAGAATCAGTGTGAATTATGGTAAATCGAAAAAAAATGCCCTCACAGTCAAAAGACAGAAACAAATAAATATATTCACTGAAATACGAATCCATTTGCTGAATCAATAATAAAAATGAACTTTTATGAACAAAATCAATGGCTAAGATTGTGTTTCAGTTTCACAAAAGGAGAACAACTTCGTAACTGGCATGACGCCGTTTCCACGAGTCTTTGAATGTAGCATGTGGTCTGTTGCTGAGACTGAGGAAGTGAGCGGACGAGGCCCCGCCCTCTGCGCGTGAAGACTCGCAGCCTGCCCAACATAGTCAGGTTCACGCGGAGACCTCAGCTCTACCCAGCGCTACACTGCTCCTCAGGTAAAAACAGCTTTACAACTCTTTCAGGACAAGTTACTTTGTTGACATGTTTAACTTGTATGGATACAAATAAGTCGTTTTTGTTGAGAAACATGCCTTATGCTCACATACTGAGTTGTATAATAGATTCAAATGTAAAAATCAGAGACACTAAACTAGTTTATTACTAGCCTACAGGGATTTGCGCTCGTGCTGTACTTTCATCACAGACTCCGTTTAGAAATCTATGAAAATTGCATTTTAACAGGAGCATAAAAATACCGTTACACGCTCCACTCACATGAATCCTTTGGAACGTACTGTTGACTTTGGCTGATGAACATACTGTAAGTTTAGACACGCTTTACACGGTTGTATGCAGTGTAGTGTGTTTTGGTGTTTGTCTTTTGGAATTACTAAAGCACAGTAACAGCCAAAGCTATCTTAAGTAAGATTATTATCCTTTAATCCAAACCACTTAAATTGCCTATGTTATGCCTTAGTTATTTTCTAAATAATGGCTCAATGGTAAAGGTCCTGACACGCCTTTAGTAACAATTAGAGCAGAAACAAGCAAACCAATACATTCCTGTTCCTCACTTTGTAAAGAGGATGAATACAAGTTGGACTTGTAAATCTGTACCTTAATTTGTTTTCTGACACAATTCTAATTGATTTATAATAATTTATTTGTATAATATAATTTATATAATTCATCATCTAGAGTATGCAGAATTAAGTTAATGTACAATATGTGAAATATCCTGTGGTTATAGCATTCTACTATTTTAAGTTTTTGTATAATCAGAATTAATCTAAAAAATGTGGCAATGATTTCCTGAGTGTAACTGTCATGAATTTCATAATTTGGCATATCAATGTTTGGATGTACAAATATTATCGGAAGGCCAGTGTTATTATTGTTATGTCATTAATCCTGACATGCAACAGGATTATGAAAGGATCCAGTTTTTGTCCTCTCATGGAATCAGCCACTAATTTGTTCCCACAGCAGACACATGGGATGAGCACAGGAGACGAGAAGGAGGCAGGGTTGGAAAGATTAACTCAACACTGCTTTTTACCTTTCTAATCTTGTGTAACTGATAGGCACAAATAGGCTTTACCCAGCGGCCAATGACCTCAGTCATGGACATGCAACTGTTTATGTAAGGCTTAAGCCAAGATGCTGCAATTCACAGAAAGAGATGAGAGGTGGAGAAGGTTACATTACGCTTAGTTAGCACTTTGATATTTGAGGGACATAGACATGTCAAAGTGGGTCCACAGTAGTCTTCTCTGTTGAAAAGAGACACATATTTATGTGATAATGATCCAGTCAAAATCATTCCTCAACACTATTGGATTTTCAGTCTTCACTTGATGCATGATGATGGATGGAGGCATTATGTTTTGGGATTGTCTTTCCATCCCATTCTCATCAACGTGATATCTCAGGAACACCTGGAGGCAATTTCTTCAAATTTGGCCCAAACGTCCACTTGTGCTCAAGGATGAACTGATTAGAATTTGGTGGTCGAAAGTCACTGTGACCTCACAAAACACGTTTTTGCTATAACTCAACAATTCATATTCTAATTATGACAATGTCTCAAATGTCTAAAAGGATAAAATGATGAAGTGATGGCATCTTTGACAGACATGAATGTAAACTGCAACTTGACTGGTTGGCGGAGGCACACAACAGCAAGGCGGTAGTCCTAGTTTTACCCAAAATAAATGATTGATGCTGTCTGTTCTTCAGGAGTCTACGGCAACGTCAGAGCCAAGATGGGGCGGAAGGAGATCATCTGCAGCTGGAAGAAGAGCACCAGTAATATCAAGGACGTGTTTGACTTCAAGGGGAAAATGGGATCGTAAGTACTGCTGATGATGAAAGTAAAGACAGACAAGAGAAAGAAATGTGTGTTAGAAGACATGGACTAGTGTCAAGGTTCATTCAAGGTTCAAAGTTTTTTGGTAACTAGTTAAGACAATTTTAGACAAAGCTGCACAAAAAAAGACAAAAAAAAGTTTAGAAGCCTACCTAATATTCACTAATATGGATGTTCAGGATCTAAATGTTTCTTGGCTGTTGAACAGATTAGAAAAGAATCTCATTTGGTCAGGTGATACAGTATGAGTTGTAGTCGTGAGGAAAAGCATGGAAACCTGCAGCCGATATGGTTGTTTTTCCGCATGTCATGGTTTGGGTGGGTGGGATAGTCTCTGTCTACAGTGTCAAGACACACCAAACTGCTATCTGACAACAGTTTGTAAATCACAGAAGATTCCTGTGTCACACTAGGATGCTATTTAATCAAGCCTTATTGGAATCAGGACTGGTGAGGATAACTGGCAGGCAGGAGGTAGGCTTGCTTCAGCAGCTTGTGGGATTGAATGGTTGTCGGTCAGAAAATCCTGAAGATACAGAACGATATGTTCTGCTTACTGACAACAGCAGGCACAGTTCACATCCACAAAAGCATCTTTTGAGCTTTTGTGTTGGAGACAGGGAACATGCGGGTATTATGAGTAAATACAATGAACCCTCATCCAAGGATGGGACACGCGTCTTTGTTGCAGCCAGCAGCCTGATTCCCGCTACTGTTTTACAGTTACAGTAAGTGATTTCCCAAGTTCAGAGGGCTGTCTCTGGACTAATCAGATGGAAGGAGGTACTGCCGTCTGTCTCCCAGTTACCAGGCTCACATTGACCTCTGGGCTGAGGGTAATCCCTTCCATCTTCCATTAAAATGAATCAGGTGCAATGTTAATATTGACATTTTGTGTTGAGTGCCTGCAAAACATCAGAGCTTATTTAAATTTTAAGAAACACTATACCTGATTCTGCTATAGCTCCAAACAGCTGTTTTGATACCTCTGCCCCTCACTACTAATACCAAATTATGCTTACCTTATACCTTAGTTTGCTGAGTACTAACCTAGTTTTGACCAGAAAGCTCTTTTTTTTTTTTTACAATTTAAACTGTCACTGCATTCATTGTGTGTTTTAAAGTCAGTTTACCAGTCATGGCAAACATCAGCCAGTGAAAACAGGTGTATAATGTCTTCTGATATGGCACAGACGGGCCTAAAAACAGACACTATCCAGCTGCATCATGGGAAACGTAGGATGCAACATTTTTGGAGCCTGACCCACACTAGGGGATAAAAGTCATCTTTGCCTCTGCCTCATCAATTTTGAAGTCCCGCAACTTTATAAAAGAGCAATACTCAATCGCTGGGTTGCCCTTTTAACAAAACAATCAAAACGTTTAACACAAGCAACTTTGCATCAACTTTAAACACATTCATTACAGCATAACATTACCATTATGATATAAATCACAACATATTTCATCAAAGAATATGAATAAGTAAACATGACTAAACAAGAATTTGGTGCACTCTTTTATTATTGAGGTTCCACACAATAATATGTGATTATTACCAAGTGTCCTAGAACTTCCAAAGACACTGTGGTTAAAGCAAACTATATTTCTCTCCTGTCCTGTTATTTGCTTTATCTGCATCAATTCCAGAAATGTAGCGAGACCAGGTTGGCTCCACATCACCTGTCAGAACAGTGACTGATAACAAATGGCTGTTAAGTTAACTGCAGGTGTTGCTTCCTTAGAGCTGTCCTGCAGCATCAAAGCTGCTTAAAGCCCTCCTCCCTCGACTGGCTGAAAATGAGTTAGTCTCCTGTGTGTGTGTGTGTGTGTGTGTGTGTGTGTGTGTGTGTGTGTGTGTGTGTGTGTGAAGTTCTTGAGCACTGACGTCAGAGCAGCAGTGCTAGAACATCCTAGCACCACTTCGTTATAGGATTAAGAGTCTGACTGACTATATTGGTGGATGAGCATACTGAGGGAGGAGTGTAAGCAGGAGCAGGTGTGTGTTTGTGCTAACAGGAAACAGAAATGTGTTACCCTGCACATCAATCAGTGATGGCCTTAAACCGCTTTTCAACAGTGCATTCCGTTTTCAGATTCTCTTAATACCTAGCCCTATTTTTAGGCCTCTGCTCGAAAATTGCACACCCATACAGAAAGGAGTGCATCTCTCTAACTACAAGGTCTATTTGAATAATTCTAATGGCATAATAACACTAACACTTGTGAGATGTGTTAAGATGTGTACATATCAGTGTATATGTTACTGTTAAATGCTGAATGAAGATAACACACAGCTCACATTGAAAATGTTCAGGTTCACAGACTTCAATTGAACCTCACACAGCCTATGATTGGTGGATCTTCGCCTATGACACCTTGTTGAATGCAGAAGAGTGTCAAGAAGATAGTGGGATGATCTTTCAGTTGATTGATAGAATTTTTAGCCACTAAAAATCCAAAACCGTGGCGCGCGCCCCCAATCGTAAAACCCATTCGCCGAAAATGAAAACGACTACCACTTCGTCATACGTGCACGTAGAAACTCCGTTTTTTCACAGAAGGACAGACAAAGACCGGCAGCACAGGGCTGAAAGGATTAATCTGGGATTTTTGGCGATTTTCTTCCAGAAGATCATCTCGAGGTGCGAAACGTTTACAATTTTTTGCTGTTTGGCTGTGTGTTCTTCTGTGGCTTATGGAGTGTAACTTTGTAATGGTTTCAAGGAGAGACATTTGAAAACTATGGTTGGATTCAGTGTGGAATGCTCATGCTCTGTGATGTGCTGATTGTCCGTGTAAGTGCCGTAGCTTTTGGTTGGTATCGGTAACGGAGTACTGTACATAGCTCGCAAGTGTCCTGGCGAAAAATACGTGAATTTGTGGTACCACTTGTAGTTTATTGTATTACTTTGCGTATAACTGTGTTTTGAGTGAGTAAAATAGCTTCCATGGTCCATTTGCCCAGAATGTCTTCGTTACGTAGGTATATGATATATCATAAAATATAATTTTATTCGTTCTCAGAAGTGATTTGTACTACATATGTGTACTCTGTCGAGTCAACATCTCCACTGAAGGCTAATTAAAGACTATTAATAGTTACAGGGTATGATGGGCTCCACTGACGTTCCTCTAGGTCAGGGATTCCCAAAGTGTGGTGCGCACCCCCTAGAGCTAGGAAAACTTTAATGGTGGTCTAATGGTGTAATAATTAATATTAAATATAATTTAAAAAAGTGGGATTTTTCACAAAATAAAAACATGAATTATAAAAATTCCCTTTGTGAGATTTAAAAACGTACAATTTAATAAATAAATGCACTTCAGCTCCTGCCGCCAGTCTTTTCCGTACACACTAGGTAGCCTAGCTTGTGCAGCTAACGTCAGCTAATAGCTAACCTCATTCATTCAGCAACATTCATGCAAATATGCTAAACTGGCTGAAATCAGGGAAACTGTCAGGTGGGAGATCTGAAGCTATCAGTCATAAAAGAGGAGAGGGACAGAGAGAGAGAGTGAGGAATCGGAGGCGAGAGACACGGAGAGGTCCGTTGGGGAGAGACGGAGGAGACCGAAAAGGAGGAAGGGATAGCACAGACAAATCGGGAGCACATAGGCCCATCGCGGAGTCAAGGTGAAAAAGAGGAAACGAGAGTGAGCATTGTTAGGTCCTGAACCTCTCAGAACTGTGGAAGGCCGCATGTTGAAAAGCAGCCCTCAGAAGAGAAGAAGCCCCCCCCCCCATGCTCCCATTCTTAACAGGACAGGAGTCAGCAGGTCCAGATCAAAATCACAAGATATTTAATAACTACAGAAGCCAAAACAACTGCAAACTGAAGTACACCATGAATGATAAAACAAACATAATATTCCATGAAATATGAGACCCCGTTCAGGCCACCTAGCAAACTAGTGTGTTCACTGAATGGCCCCAAGGAAGTCTGACTCTCTCCGTCGATCCACACCCTTTGTCCCCCCAAAGTTACATTCTTGAGCCTATCGATCAGCTCCCACGATTGGCTCATCCAATAAGCCCCTCCTGGGCCATGCATTTTGTTCTGTTCTTCACACCTAGGCCAGCCAGCTTCGTTCCAACCCCCTTCTTGCAGACACCTCCTTACATTCTTGGGGCCAGTTTCTTTGTTTGGTTCGCCAAACCCCCTCATAGAGACATTCAATGCATGACCACAATCCTTGGTTTAAACTCCCCCAAATAAACACACTGTAACATATAATATCCAGCACTAGGAATGCTCTAAAACTAAAAAAAACTAAAAAAATTCCTCACAGCATCAGCCTGGGGAAAAAAAGAGGAAATGTGATAAATGATCTGGGTCTGGGCTTCACTTGGATTGGCAATGCAGATTGCGCAAAGCCGCAGTGAGGTTCTGGCTAACAGCTGTCTGAAGCTCTCTTATTTACGTCACCACCTGAACACCAAGCATGCCAGTGCAAGTCAAAAGCCCCTTACATTTTTTTTATTGAAATTGGAGGAGTTACAAAACAGCCAAAAACAACTGCAGTCTCATTCATGTTGGGTCTACAAAAAACGCACTACGGGCTTCATATCTGGTCAGTTAGGCCTACAGAATAGCAAGAAAGGGGCTACCTCACACAGTCGCCGAAGATATGTGCTGGCCAGCTGCCAATGTAGCCGCTATGTATGGTTAATTGTAAATTAAATGTGATGCAATCTGCCTCTGAGCCTGTGCGTGTGTCCTCGCCATCCTTATTGCTCTTTAAAAGTGACGCATTGTGTAACTGAAATGTATTGAAACTTTGTTGCAGTGTTTCAGGACGTTTTCACACCTGTAGTTTGTTTGCTTTGTTCCGATTCAGGGATTAATATGATACGATGTTGCAGTTGCCCCTTTGTTCGGTTTGTGTTCACACTGCAACATTTAACAGCGGACTAAATCTTGTAAACAAACACCACGCGCGAGCAAACTGTTCTCTCATTGGTCTGATTTTTATGCGGCTATAAATAGGCTCTGTTGCTTTTTGTGTGGGGTACTGGGGGTGCGTGAACCCGGTCGGGATGTAGAAGGGGGTGCGTGGCCTAAAAAGTTTGGGAACCACTGCTCTAGGTTATGAAAGTTGATCAGATGATTTAATTGTGTCGATATGTATCGAATGAAATATGCTCCATTCAGTAAGGGCTAATATCCTGCTCTAAAAATACAAACTCAGATGTAACTTTCAATCAATGGCAAGTATCAGTAGGCCAAATGAGTCGAACCCTAATTCAGAACACAGTGCACAACAAATATGATGGCAACACTGCATTCATAAGGCGTGTTTCTAAGTCTCCCTTATTGGGTTTGAGGCCTCTTAGGTCACAACTGCTGTATCACCTGAACAGATGTTGAGTCAGTGGCCAAAATCAGGGATTAAACCCTGGCTATCATCTGACTGTGAGCTTAACGAAAATAGCTGCCATACTGAAACCCAGCCAAGGCCGACCAGCCTCCATTTGTCTCTGGGCTGGGACTGGATGGAGCACACTTTATGTGGAGCATAAAAAGGGATAATACTTAAAGACAGGGTACACTTGTTTCCTTCAAAATACATCTGTACAAATAGATGTCTTAGCTTCCTTATTCATTCTAAACCACCAATATTGACAGTACTGAAAGCAATTTCTGGGTTGTGAAGAAAACTTGGGGAGGAGTGGAGACGTGTGGAAATAATAGGGACCTTAATACTAATACAATGCAAAGTAGCCTCAAGGTATCTGTTGAACTGTGAGTTGAACAGTATGAGACAATATTCAGTCTGCATTAGCTCACTATTCTGTTATGTGTGGACCTCATGTATTGGGACCCATTTTGATTCAATGGGAAGAGGGTTATTGGGCAGCGGTATTGTTTTTCGAGATACTAGACTAAATGTTCTTCAGCCACTTGTTAGCGACCGAAAAAATTCAAAAC